>NC_143391.1:56671976-56991976 GCF_980474605.1 Leiobunum rupestre | reverse complement strand
AAGGTATGGTTTATAGTATGTCAATGTTAGGGAATATATAAATATATACATATATATTAATTGCAATTTGTTTAGTCATTTCAACAGTGTTGACGATGCGCAACAAGAAGCTTAACAACCGATTTACCGCCTCCCAACGTACAAGGAACATAGTATGTTTCATTATAATACTTCTAGTGTTATGGACCGTATGTGGAGAGTCATCATGTTATAGTTGTTCTCTACGTTCCGATATAGTTGAAAAGTTCAATTCTTTTTTCATGAATGTTTTTATTGTATTAGACAGTATTTGAACTTTAAGACATCTTATACTTGGTAAGTTAAATTTAGGTTTACCCTGCTGGAATCTGAATTAGGGTTGAAAAATGAATTTTAATATTTTTGCTTTTTAGGCCAAAATTAATGCAGACAAAAAACGTTTTATTTTGGTAACTTAAGTTAGTCATAGGCTTACTGTATTGAGATTGCTTGTTTTTTGTTCCAAATATTCAAGTGGGTAAAATTATGACGCTAAAACATGTTTTTTGTTCCAAATATTCAAGTGGGTCAAACAATTGCAATCATTCCATAGTGCAGTTTATTTTTCAACTTCTCGTCGTCCAATAGGAAACAAACTTCAGTTGCTGTTTAAGACTAGTTAAATATATTCGACACATGATAATTACTAGTTCGGAAAAATCTCTTTAGGGCGACCATGATAAAGCTCAATGGGGTTTTTCCACACGATTATTAGTTCGAAAAAATTACGTTAGAGGTCATCCTGATATAGCGTCCATGGTTTTTTTCCAGACTGGTACTTAAGAGATGACGTTAGTGTAGTCATCAACCAATGAAAAGTGCGTCGACTCTATTTTACGGCATATGCTTAAGGATTTATGACCGTCGAAGACGAAAAAAGTAAGTTTCTATTTTCATACATTATTTTACTATATTTAAAATGAAATTTTTAGGCATTCTTTTATATATATTGTAAATGTATTTTAACGTATTAGACAGAAAATTAGGCCTAAGTTAAGTCGTGTAGGGCTAAGATTAGCGTAGAAAGTAAGTTAATATTTTTTGTAGTAAACTATATATATATATATATTTAGACATTTTCCAAACAATTTACATATTGGTAAAGTGAGAAATTTTGGTTTGGCATGTAGGTGTAGTGACAAAATTAGGCTTTGCATGATGGATTAGAGAATGTATCATTTGAAATTATAGAAAATATTTTGTCTAGATCAGCTATGGAATTCGAAGCGTATCGACTTGAAACGTTTCGTCATGGGGAAAACCCACACGTCACCAAAGAAAAACTAGCGTCAGCTGGATTCTACAATATTCAACGAGGCGATGATGTACGATGCTATAAGTGCCACGGAATCTTAGGAGACTGGGAATCAGTAGACGTACCCGAACTTGAACATGCCCTATTCTTCCCACGCTGTCGTAATCCTTCTCTCTAATCACAGATGACCGATTTTTAATAAACAAAATTCCCCGTAGTAGAGATCCAGATTTATTTCCGGAACACCTCTTAGCGATGCAAACAGACCCCCTTCCACAAGAGACAATAATTATGGTTTTAGATCACGACCAATGGGAAAGAAGACCCCGTGTTAACCAATCTCTTCGACGACTCTGAGTTAGTTGTCCAACACCCCAAATACGTAATATTAAACGGTTTAATTAATATGAAACCTACCGAGGGCGATTTTTATCCCCGATTAGTAGTACCCTCCTCCGCAAAGAAAAATGTATTCGAGACTTATCACGACGCCCGATACGCGGGACATATGGGGATGGATAAAACTTACCACCGAATTAAAGCGAAATATTACTGGGAAGGGATGACAAAAGAAATAGAGGAGTATGTTCGCCCTTGCGTAATATGTCAGACAACCAAAACCGAGAGAAGAAAAAAGGCAGGTTTAATGATGAACTGTATCCTGAATAGGGCTTGGGAATTAGTTGGGCTAGATTTAATTGGACCGTCCCCCCCTACTGGGAACACCCAATTATTAGTAATGGTAGATGACTTTACGAAAGCCGACGAAATTGTTCCCCTAGTTCAGGCTACAGCCGTTAACGTAGCAAAAGCCTTCCTAGATAACGTAATCTGCAGGTACGGAATGCCCCTTCGCATAATTTCCGACAATGGACCCCAATTTTCAGCGAAATTTTTGGAGAAGTGGATACCCTATTAGGAATCAAACATAGTTTTACCAGCCTTTATCAACCCCTAAGTAACGCTACAGAACGTTACAATTAACTGGTCGGTCGTTTGTTAGCCACCTATATTGGTAACGATCAGCGTAACTGGGATGAAAATATACCCTTATTACACTTAGCTATGAACAGTAGCCCCAATGATGGCACTGGTTTATCCCCCTTTTAGTTAAATTTTAGCCGAGAAGCGCGGTTACCAGGTGACCCCCTCCCATTTGAATTAGATGACACAAACTATGATCCCACCCCGTTTACGGAATAATTGATACCGCGTACAAACAAGTTAAAAACAGAGTGAAAAATGCCCAAGATAAAAGTAAAGTGCACTTCGACGAAAGAAGACGCCCCCTTACTCTCAATATATGACAATTGGTCTGGGTTAGAACCCATATACAATCCGTAGCGCGTACCCATACTTCCCGTAAATTATCACAAAAATTTGAGGGACTCTATATTGTCGCGACTAGACTCAATAACTTAGCGTACGTAGTATCAAACCCAGAATCCCAAGATGAAATTGGGACATACCATATCGAACAATCCAAAATAGTTCATGAGCGCACGTGGCCCATTCAAGTAGACGAAAGTGACAGTGAAAATACCCCCCCCCCCCCCCGTCCGAACTGGAAAGAAACGTTCTTACCACTCTCCCCGACGAGCAGAGACACGAAAGCATCGACTCTCCTGCCGCGGCGGATCCTCAGACGATCCCCAAACGCCTAAATAGTTTTTCGCCCCCTCTATCTCCGACACGAGCTCCGTAAACATAACAACGCAAACTCTCCCTACGCCGACCGAGCTCACCCTTTGGGTCGCAGGTATCGACACAGCAAACGCCGGTATTCCTCGCGGAAAACCTCGACATCCCAACCGGACGAAAAGTGCGCGCTCCCTCATTGATTGATTAACTTACGAAAAGATAACCCCATAAAATGGGTCCAATGTGGCAATTGCGAAGACCGGTAACACATTTTATGCCTAACCGTAGATGTGACCATCATAGACGCAACCCTCAGATACTATTGCCAAAAATGTCAACCACTTTTAACCATACATTTTATCTAATTCCTAGCGCAATTTGAAGATGTGGACGAGAAAACCCCGAAGTGGGGACAATATCGTTAAAACCGACAACCAGATGAGGTCGCAATATTACGTAGAAAACCATAGGTTAGAAACCTGGTATGATGAGAACGCCACACATCTCGTTCCGTTAAAGAGCAATTTGTCTAAATTTTAAAAAAAGCATTATACTATCTGTCACCAGATTTCAATTATTTGTAGTTCATGAGATTTAAAGTAAAAATTAAATTATCCTTCAAAGGAAAAAATTATTTTAAAATTTTTAAGATAATTTTTCGCTAACTTTTAAAGTTTTTACATAAAGTGACTTAAATGTAATTAGGTGGTAAGTACATTTTCCATTTTGGCCAAAGGGATTTGAAATATGTTATTATGGGTGATAATTTTGTGAATTGGTCTATTTAGAGCTAGAAGAATTGTTTTTAAGTACGTTATCTAGTCTTTGTTGTTTCAATTAAACCGTTAAATCAACTGTTTTTTATTTAATCGAAAAACCCCATTTCAAGTTAAAAGTATATCATACAATCGCTCAAATTTCACTTTTTTCTTTCCGGTATCTGTAAACTACTCAATACATTAAAGGTTACTTGTTAAGAGTATTCATGTTATCCCACGGTTTGGATTGAAACTAAAAACAATATTGATTATCGTATATTTAGCTCAAAGCTTAAAGTACGAACAACGTTAAAGAAAACACAGTTTGGCCGTTAAGACTCGAGGAAGAATACTAAACGAGAAAAAGGCAGACCGCTTTTCAAGGAACAGAAACCACGCGATAGCTTCATTGGGATTCAAACTGTATTGTTTTAACAGAAAAAGGTTAAGACAAACATTGCTTAACGATCAAACGACAAAGTGAAATTTTGTGAAATAATTTTCGCCAAAGCAAACAGTATTTCTGTAGCCAATGAATAAAAGAAAAGGCACGTTCCTTGTTGATTTTAGTAAAATAACTTTCCAGGAGGTTACATGTAAGTTCAATTAAAGGCAGAGACGCTTGTTTGGATAAGCGTAACGGTTTAACAACTATTCGATATTAATAAGTGTGATATCCTTATTAAGTATCAAACTTTTCGGATTTTCGTAGTTAGCTCAAACAATTACTAAAATGTTATATTGATGGTCCAAAAGTATTAGGTTGGTTTTTACAACAATTTTCCCTTTTACTGTGAAACTAACTATAATCGTGAAGTTACCTATTATTTCATTCGTCAATACGGCAAAGAATAAAAAGTAAACGCTATCTGGTTCAAATCGTGTCTTACGGATGAATAAGAAAACATCGTTTTTCAAATTAATGCTAAAAATTAAGTTATTATAAAAAGTTTGTTACCGTTGAAAATAGTGCAGATAACGAATTGGGGATTATCGGTATTTCGTTACACGTCCTTCAAAAAGGCGAGGAACATTATTGGTTCCTGAATGTTTAATTAACATTTTTGATAGATTTGACGACTAGGTTTTCAAATTTCCCTTAAGGCCCGTGTTGTAAAATGTTTAAAAAACTTAAATATTTTATAAAAGCCCAGTTAACATAAAAAGAGCAGAGATGTTTAGTATCTGTTTACGGATTGAGATATAATTTTTATTATCTCGTAATTTACTGTAACTTATCGAAACATTGAAAAGGAATTATCCTACAAGAAGGTCACGCATAATAATTGTTGTCAGGTAAACATGATTTTAAAGAAATTTCATTATCTTTCACTAAACCGTACTTTTTCAAATTATTCCTGCTGCGGTAAAGTGATAAACCATATTTATAACATTTGAACCTATGAACTAATAAAGACTTTGTTGTTTAAAATACATTTGGAAAAGAGTTTTTTTGGGTAGTTTGAAATTCTTTTCATCACCTCGAAAATTAATAAATTAGTTAGTTTTTGATCGAAGCAACATTATTTCTTCAATTTTTAATATTTTCTCATTCAATATTTTTTAAAAATTCTACAAATTTCAACCGCCTCTCTTCATAACCATTTGACCTTAAACTGAAGTTTGTTTCAATTTATAGAATTTTTAATCATTGCCCAAAATGTATAGTAAAATAAGTGCTCATTTTCAAGAGACGGAGAATTCAGCACATTTGTTTTGGCCAAATCATTTGAACGAGCAGACATTCCCAAGAAATGCTTCATGAAACCATGGATAAATAACAAGGGTTGTTGCATTGAGAAAGGGGGCGAGTTAGAAACCGCTGTGAGAGTCTGGTCTACAATGAGCTTCGCTGTTTGCGCAGGTCTCTCCAAGGAGGCGGCGTGACGTCACGTCGACAAGTTTTTAAATTTACAAACAGAGAAACGGGGCTAGAACAATGATAAGAGTTGGGTTAAAGCGAGGTTTAAGAGTTAAATGTAAAATGGTCTACCACAAAAAATGTTGTTTTACTTATTAAGCGAATATGAAGATAGCGCCCGTCTATGAAACAATTTCAGGGTTAAGAAGCGGCAAACCCTAGTGTCAAATAGTTCTAATTTAGGTGGCGCTATGTTGCGGAAAATACAACTAAATTTGCTAAGGTTTTTGGCTCGTGTCTTCACCAAATGGAACCATTGTGAAAAAAAGTATTCGTCGCTTCTCTAATGATGTTTTTATAATGAGTTCTTAAATATAAATGGCAATGAACTTACATATCCACATCCTTGATTCTCATCTAAATTGGGGTACTTTTCCCCATAGGCCTTTCCGGCAGTCCTTTCCTAAAAGATGATAATAAAATTGCCGAGGTCGTGCGTAACGTTATCAAACAAACTACGGGGTATTTTGGTGAAGAGTTAAAGCGGCGAAAGCGTCTGATACCGCGGTGGTAATTTCGGTAGTCGGGGCCAAAGCTTACGGCGGAGATTAACTTGAACAGATGGGCAGGTCGAGGCCCTGAAACTTCGGTTTCAAATGAAGAATACGATGGGAAACACGAAGTGGCTCTTAGTCGTGTTTACGGGAAATGGTCGGTTAATTGTCATACGTGGGGATTAAGCCGAATACTAGATGCGGTCCGGTGCGTTATAAAACTCAGTATCGGCGAAAGAAGATGATTGAGCCGGTGAGAGATCAGAGGTCATCGGTGGGGAGAGCGATGATACCGGTACCTCCATGCACCAGTGGTCACGCCAGTAAATGAGAAGTTATAGAGATACTATACAATGATTTATTGATCAAAATTATTTACAGAATATTGTGGAAATTATTTTAAGTTAAATTACCACGATAAAACCTTAGACCGCGACGATGAACGGTGTAAGATGATTGCTACACCCGTGAAAAGGCGAGACTTTCCCGACCAAAGTAGATTCTCGAGAGACCGAGCTTTAACAGCTTTAATTTTCCCGTAAGTGTTAGCGAGCTGGGCTTTGTCAGCTACAAGATCTCGCTAGTTCTACTTCTGTGAAGAGTGGAGGAGAGAACGCACAGACCTGATCATTGCTGGCTTTCTAAACCTCATATGTTTATAAAATGAAAAGCATTTAAAATCCAAAAATAATCAGGAAATATTGAAAATGGTGAGACATCTGCAATGTGCTTATCTTTTATTTGTCAGTTTACAGTAAATTAAGATCGTTTTCTTGCTTTAGCTGCCTGAATTGATTTTTCGAAAAAAAAGAAGCGGAATCTTAATTTTTAGAAATGATTGTGGAATAAAAAGAAAGTTCTTCGAATGATGTAACGTCGAGAATACTAACCCTTTGACGCATTTTGTATTTTCGCTAATACCAATATTTTTTTAAGTATACTTTGGCGGGCCGGTAACGATATGGCTGGGGTCTATAACTATATTTAACAAAACTGTAGATTCAATAAATTTCAATTAGAAGCAGTCATTTTGGATTCAATATTTAAACCAAAAATCTTTATTTTTGCGTACAAATTAAACATTCTTACAGTGCTTAAATTAAATTTGGTGAGATTTAGTTAAGGAAATTATCTAAAATGCAAGTTTAGATCTTAACCATATCTAAATTTGATTGTATAACATTGAAGAACAGAAATGAAATCGGATTTACAGTTTCGGGCTTGACATAACTATGCTCTTCAGTAATAAAGAGAAAGTACTTAGGAATTGCGTATTAAAACTCAAATAATTTTTCAAAAACCTTGCGATCAGTTTTGAAGTAGTATGACGGTGTACGTCACAAGAACACCAACAACCTGAAATTAATTTCGTGACTTTTAATGGTTATTGTCAGAAATTTTAACTTCTTGAAAGTCATAAAAAATACCGTTGGCAGAAGTGACTTCCTAATTTCGCAAAATCCGGAAGCGGAATAACGAAATGGCAGGACGTTCTTCAAAGACAAGAAAACTAAAACCTGGAAAGAAATATATATTTTGTTTATCCAATGAACTGGCCGGTAATAAATCACTGAATCAATCAATAATTAAACCTGGCGATAATAAATAAAATATATTGGGGCGATCATCGAGCACCATCATATAGTTTTTGCATAAATCGACAAAGCAGGCAAGGTGCCAATATCGAGTAATTTAATAGCGCTGAAATATGGATGTTTTAAAAAACCAACGAGATGCTGCGCTGATTTGATCGTACTTTAAGGGAACGAACATACTGACAGGCCTTCCTTAGAAGACCATAGCAACGCCGCCGTCACCGATATTTTCTCTTGTTTGAGCTTTTCTACACAATTTTTTTCTTCTTAAAACATATTGTATTTTTTTTCCAAATTATCCAAAGGGGGAACTTTTTTTACCTTTTTGCGCCGCCGCAAAAGAGCACCACCAAGGATTTTTACAAACCAAAGCGCCGCCGGTGGGTTTTCGCTAAACGCCGCCAAATCAAATCGGCCCCATACTCCATTCATGACACCACGTAGTAGATACCTCTTATAAAAATAGCCTAAACAGTCGAAATTACTTATTAGCGACTAGACTGATATTTACATTTATATTTCTATAAGGTGGAAAATTATTCTTATTTACATTTTACAGGTGAATTTTTCGAGCTTATTGGCTGCCTTATATGTTACCTATTTAAGTTTTATCTTAGTTTTACCATTTACTATTTTGGAGTTATTTTTAGGAGTAACTTAATTATGGCCACTGTGCGGTTAATGACCTATGGAATCGTACTCTTGTTAGCACCGACGTTCAGTCCATTCTCGAACCCTTCCCACTTCTGAGGAAAACGACCTGACAGCATCGTTCCGTGGCCCGGCGTGTCATTTCTGGTGTTAAAATTTATATGTATTTATCCACTAGCGCCATCTCATTTGATCTTATTTTTTCTGCAGTCCCTTTCGGAAACTAAATATACAGGACTAGATAATCCGTATTACTTTGAGGACGAGGCCATTTATTTAATACAGTTTAGAAATGCCGCTTTCGTTTTGAACACTTTTCCTCCTGGGGTAAAATATTTTAATAGTTTGTTTCAAATATTTATTTCTTTACAGGGTGTCTTAATTTGATCGGCCCAGGCATTTTTCTCAAAAACTATAGTTGCTAGAAATGTGAAATTATCAGGATATACTCTCTCGGGGAGGACCCTTTTTTTAATTTTCAGAAAAATCGTGAATTCTGGAATTCTACTATGTAAATTGTATTTTTTCTAAAACATTATTTAAAATGATTTCGCTTAAAAAAACAGTCCTTTTTTATCCTTACAAACATACGATCATTTCAAATTAGATAGGTTTCACTTTCTTGCTCATGAGACGTAACCCTTTTTGGGTAGTACCAACTTTTTTTTCACGACATAATATTTCAATGAACAATTTTCCGTTTTTGAACAAACCAATTTCATTTAAGGTTTTCGAGTACGCTCTACAACTTGTCGGTTGAAATTTTTCGTCTACCACCTATACGGGATTTACGAGGTTACCGCCCTTTTTCCCCGTGACGTCATAGTTTTTTTTTTGGCGCCATTGCCACTTGGTACCTTAGCAGACGAATTTCGGTTTTTAATGAATCTTCTAGCTCCATGTAATTTAGGATATTATTTTTTTGGTAATCGGTATAGGTTGATATATCTAGAAACTACTTGTCATTACAATGGAAAAAGGCGTCTTAATTTGTGGTAAGTTAAATTATTTTCCTAACTTTATCAGTTGTTTTGTAATTTAAATATTTCGGTAGACCTATACCAAGGCTTAGGAATTGTTTTTAATCTACAAGAAATTTTGCACTACTCTACTTAGTTTTTACAATTACTCTCAATAATATTATTATAAAATAATAATTATTACTCTTTCTAGTGGAATGGACTTTCCAAAATCCATCTTCTTTGCCAGTGAAAGAATGGTCAGACTGTACATCAAACTGGCCAAACATAAATAAAGACAAAATTAAAAGCTATTTGCTAGTTTCAATAGCGAGTGATAATCAACCAGCTGATGCTAGAAAAAGTATTGAAGCAGGCAACTATTTTGGAAGTGTTTGGGTTGGTACAATTTTAACGGCAAGACTTAATGACATTTTAGTAGCCTATCGCGGGGAAGTGGCTCGTTCCCAGACCCTCTCAGAAACAGACCATCAAGCGTGGTTTGTAAGTACAAATGATGGAGACATAGTTTATGGTCATTGTTCTTGTACCGCTGGCCTAGCAAAGTTTGTAGTCATGTTGGGGCTCTTTTATTCAAAATTGAATTTTGGATAAGTGAGGAAGCTAAGGGACCAGCTGGTACAAGTCTGACTAATAAATGGAATAACACGACGAAAAGAAAAATTGCGCCAGAAAGGTTTATGGAAATTCCATTTCCTAAAGATGCAAATTATATAAAAGAAGAACTCCCACCAGCGAAGAAACCAGTGTATTATGAAAGTCATGAGAGCCTGTGCTCAAAATTTAAAAACTATATTAGCACCATTAGTTTTTTCACCAGGGACTATTATGAGTGACACTCTAAATACCAAAAGTTTACCACGATTTCCTCCACGAGCTGCAAGAACTAGAGCGTTAAGCTAAAATTCAACTATTCTCAATATATGAAATCAGGACGCACAACATGGAAACCATGATTTCAGTTATTGCGATAAGCCATTAAATTCTACGTCTCTTACGTGCCTACCTTGCAAGGATTTCTTCAAAACATTTGTTGAAATTGGTGTTAATTTACACCAACGATAACTTAACTAACTTTTATTGAATCCAAAATAGAGATACTCTAAATCATAACTAACCAAAACAAAAGCAGACGAATGTTTTTAGTTTGTTTAGCCACTCTTAGATACCGCCACCGTCACTCGCAATGTACCAAGTCGCAATGGCAACGCTCATGGAAAATCTGTCGTAAGTCCCGTATCGTTGAAAAAATAAAAAATTCAAAACGGTGAAAAATTTAACGATTTTTCTGAAAATTCCATAAGAAAAGGGTCCTCCCAGAGATAGTATATCCTGATAATTTCACATTTATAGCATTTTATTTGAGAAAAACGCTTGGGCTTGCCACCACCCTCCTACGCATTGTAACCCGGAAACCTGAATTAATGGCTTCAAAAGTCGCTTGATGACTTAGGCCTAAGGTGGTGCCTTGGGTATAAGCCTAGCTGATTATTAAATTAAGTAACCCTGTATACGTAACAGATTTTTTAAAATAAAAAGACGAACAGGATCAAATTAACTTACCTCATTGTATAACTGTAAATTATCCAATGAACTTGATTGAAAATCAGTTATTATTTTAAATGTTTCCATGGCCTACCGAAAAATCAATGTATAAACTTATATTAAATGAATGTTTTTTACTATTTTAATAGATTGAATTTTACCCCAGAACTCAATAAACACGTTAATACGGTGAACGATATAAAGTATTCAATTTAAACAATACTAAAAGTAACGTTGACTGTTTTATTCATTGTATTAAGTGGATATATATATCTTAAAAATAATAATAGCTAATTAAATGCATAAAAGAATGTCCATACTAATCAAATTTTTTATAAACATTTTAATTTCGCATTTTAAGGTTCTATGAATAAAGATTATTAATTAAATTTCCTTTGCCCAATATGCTTACCATTTCCCTTTTTTTATCAAAAACAAAAAAATAATAAAGAAAATAATTTATGATATCGAAATTATCTAATTATTTCGGTACGAGAAGGCATTTTATTATTGAACTGAAGGTTTTAGAGGACATCTAGTTTCATAAGCAGCTAAAAAAACAACCCATTTTTGTAGATAGGCTTAGGCAACCTTGTAAAAGGACCAAAGTGACGAATTGGTTCACTACTTTGCTGCGTTGAAATAATGTTTAGTTAATCAATATTTTAGATAGTATAGCGTAAAAGAATTTTGCCAAAAAGAGATCCAAGGTCCAAAAGCTTACGACTTATTATAAAGTATATTAATATTTAAAAGTCATAGGGTATCTGTTGTATTGTTAACTGAAGCTTCACTTTTTTTTAAATAATTTAATTTCTATCCCAGTTTATGAACTAAAAGACAGGAAGGTAATCTATAACGTCATCCACTTGTAAAGTGCGGTAAGATTTGGATGTTTTACTTCAAATAGTCATCATTTATATCATTAATTAAATTTTTTTCACGAAATTAGAGATGAGCAGGTAAAGTTTAAAGCTGTCCGGAATTGGCTTGTAGATTAGAGTCTAATCGCCTCTGAACTATTCAAACGGTAATAAAATTATGATGAAAGAATAGTTCGTTAATTAAGGTTATTAAAGTACGTTTTTAAAAATTACTAGCCAATAACAATTTAAGCTGTAATTAATTAATTAATTTTAATCAGAACGTTTCTTCTCCAGAGTGAACAACTGGTAATTTGAAAAATCGTTTTATATACAAAAGTGTGATAAAATAGCAAATTGTTTAATGAGTTTCTTGAAATGATTTTAAATAACAGAGTAGCGGCACAACATGAGGGAACTAAATCGGCCTTTGCATTTATATGCCACGAGAGATCGAATGTAATAAATAACAAAAATCAGCACGTGATGTCTCGTGCGGCTTATACAAACCCCAAAGCAGATTTGGTCCCCTAATGCTGTGCAGCGCCCCCTTTTATCTAAAATCATTTCAAGTAATAGTCGAAACCACAAATCGTGAAAGAAAATAATTTGTGAACATTTCCAATGTTAGGAAATAAGGCCAGAAATTCTTACCTGATCATGATATTTATCTGAGCATACGCAGAGGATCACTAGTCGGATGAGGTGTACGAAAATCGTCAAGAAAATCATAAGCAAAGTGGTAAAAGATACATCTTTAGATTCATTCACTAGCACAACTCCGCCCATAATCCCGAAAACGTTTATAGTTAAATTAATAAATAACAGTTTTGACAGAAAGCGATTAACTTGGCGAAATACTTTGTTTAGTTTTATAAAGCTTAACCTTAGTTCTTGCAAATTTTCGTAGCTTATTCTGTTCTGTATAGAAGATGTATGTTTGTTTTCAAAAATGTCTTTTATAAAAGCATTGTACTTTATAAGGCACATTTCAAACACGAGCAGATAGTAAACAAAAACCCCTTCAAAGGCTGTAGACGAAACCACTTTGTGAAGCGACAAAAACGACGAGAACAGCAGTGTAATGGTTTGACACCAAGCTTTTGTGCAGTTGTCTCGAACGTTTTCAGTATAGAAAAGGTAATAAAATACGAAATCCAATATAAAAAATAATGCCATCATCAAATAATAAATAATGGCTTCTTTAACAAATATCTTTTGCATACAGAAGGATTTTCGGATCTGTCCAATGCTTCTTTCAATTGAACCCGCAATTTTGCGATTCTTTGAAAAAAATATGCACAAAACAAATTCGTACATATAACTCGAAAACAGCAAAGTATAGAGTGACAGAGTTTTTTTCAGTATTGAAGGCTTTTTCTCGATTTTTGTATCGGGTACGTTGTCAAACTCATTTGTCTCAGTACGGTTCAGAAAATAACTAAAATCTACAAAGCAGCTTTCATCGATGGACAAAAAGGCGCAAAATATATTCAAAAGTTTTTGACATAGGATAAAACTTACAAAAAGCAAAATTGGCATCCATCTAAATGGAGAGCAAGCACCGCGGTTTTCATTTAAATACACACCAATTATACCTAGGTGGTACGTAAAAATATTTATTTTTTTCCATTGGTTGGGCATAAAGCGTTGCTCTTGTTCTGGAAAATTAACTTTCATTTTAGAAGGACAATTCTTTAGGCATTTAATTTTTCCGATTACCAGCTGATAAAATAATGTCCACTTAGCAATTATTCAAACTCTATTTTGGTTTTCTGTCTTATAGTAATGCAGAAAATAATTAATATTATTTTCCTCAGATGATATTGATAGACCTCGTTTAAAAATAGGATGGTGCCTTCCTAAACCGGCTTATTGTAGCTATGCAGCTACACTGAATGTTTGCATGACCATATATTACGTGTTTAGAAAATTTCGTGTCATACCTGCGAGTGGAAAAATATTTCTTTGTATTCATCGTATTGTCCCGTTGTTTTTAACGACATTCTGGCAATCAATAGAACATTGTTGACTCTTCAAGAATAAGTTTTCCGGTTACTTGAACAAAGAAAGACGTTTGTCATGTCGTGTTATTGTTTTTCAAAATTATAACCCGATAGCTGATCCAAACCGTTCTTTAAATGGAAAAATCGATAAATAAAATGCCAAGGTTTTCAAGAAATAAATGATATTTCTTCATGAATATCTACGTACTCTTAACCTTCAACTTTTCATAGCACAATGCTGAATGTCTTTCTTAATTATACTCCGCGGCAGCAGAGTATATTTAGAGCTCACTTTTCCCTCCGCCTTAAAAACCCACTGAATTGTATAGGATGCTTTTTAAGGCAGCCCAAAACGGGGGAATCCGCGTCACGTCAACTTAACGTGTACACGAGTGTGACGGATCCGCGAATCGAAACTTTTAAGTCACCCATTTTTTTGCGCATGATTATATAATCAACCACTCGCACGATTTTAATTTGGAGACCAGATTGGGATTTCGTAGCACTGCCCATTATATGCAAATTTTCCTATTTAATTAGTTAACACCGTCAAACAATTTAAAACATCGAAACACTGTTTAAAATTTACAGTCGGCCGTTATTTCTTGCTGGTGATTATAAAATCAACCACTCGCCCGATTTTAATTTTGAGACCAGATGTGGATTCATTGCATTTCGGAGCTCTAGATTCGATATCCACATTTTACTATTTAATTAGATAATACCGACCAAAATGAAGTATTTAAAACATTGAAAATTACGAAGAAAGCGGGAGCGGCGTTCTCCGTATTTTACTTTTTAGTTCCTCATTGAAATATATATATCGAAGTGGGACCATTGCCATGGGTGGAATGTCGTTTGTTTGTATTGTGTTTGGCGTGGAAAGCAACGACACGGTAGATGGAACTGTGAAAAATAATTTATTTATATAATTTATATTAATGGCGACACCGAGATTCAAACCCAGATAGCTGCTAGCCGCGTAATCTCCAAAAACCGACGCCTTTACCAACCGAGTTACACCGTTCGCTTCAAACTGTACTCGGAACTTCTAGTCATTTTTAGCGACGTGGGGGATTTGGCTAGTTACGTTTTCCGCGTTATTTTACGTATATTTACTGCGTTTAAGGTCAAGTGAACCTCAAACTTCGCCCCCCCCAACCCAGTGGATTTGCACGAAGTTTGAATTACAGTGTGGTTCTACACAACTTTTCTTAACTATTTTTATGTATTATTTTTTTACGTTTGAAACTAAATAAACAAACAAAACAGGGCTATAAGTCGCAGGAAGACTTGGCCCTTGTACGCCAATAATCATATATTATACATAAAAAAAATTGAATTTGATTTGATTTGATGGGCAGTTTCAGGTCTGTCAGGTAAACGGGGGGGCACAATTTCGACCCCCCTTTAATAACAATACGTTAAAGTCAACTCTTTAACTTAGGATGGTACTTTGTATATCAAACGATAGAGTGCGCAGTGCCGTTGATTTCCGCCCCCTTCGACCAACCCCCTTAAAGGGAGAGTGACTTAAAAAACAAGTTGGTCTCATTCAATAGAACTTTTTGACGCGCAGGCAGTGCCGTTAATTTCCGCCCCCTCCGATCAGCCCCCTTGAAGGGAGAGTAACCGAAAAAAACAAGTTGGTTTCATTCGATAGCACTCTTTGACGCGCACGCAGTGCCGTTAATTTCAACCCCATCCGACCAGCCCCCTTAAAGGGAGAGTGATCGAAAAGTTAATAAATTCATGGGTATATTTTATGAATTTGCGAATTTACATGACTTTTGGTGCCTAAACTACCCAAATGTTTGATATCAATTTCCTAAAATAAACCCATTTTAATCGCAGTTTAAGAATTTCTTTATATCATATTTCCACTAATTTCAATAATTTAAAAGAATTAGGTTCGTCGTGTTTTGCTTACCTATTTCACCTTTAATACTTTCCGTAGATCTAACGATAGGAAATCACATGCTCCATCTCTTCGGGTGCCCGCGAAAAAAATTAGGGCTGGCGGTTAATGTGCCACCTACTGAATGGTTTCAGCATAAAATTTTCTTTTTTAAATCTTGTTAGGATAGTTTTGGTTTTGGTTTTGAACCGTCAGAAAATGGCGAAGTATGGTTTCAAATCATAAGAAATTATATAAAAAGGTCCTATTTGCATATAATTTGTAATTAGCTTTTAGCCCGGGTGTTTTATTGGCTAAATATTTAGTTTAAATACACAAAAGAATAAAAACGTTACTTTTGGCAGTCGATAATCAAAGGGAACTTTAAACTATTATAAGCCTCATCATACTCCGGCTACCACTTCCATTTCCTAACTTTCTTTTTGGGATCATACCACGGCTCTGCAATATATGCAAACTTGTCAATAAAGCGCTGATGACACCCTGCAAATCTAAAAAAAGGCTCCAATTGCTTGAAGTTCCGAGGCCTGTGATGACTCGGGATACCCTGAAATTTAGCTGTATCTATCCTAACACCATCTTTATCGATAATGTGCCCCAACACCTTTGTCTCTGGTTTAGCGAATACACACATCTCTGGGCTCAGCGTTAGGCCCGCCTCTAAAAGCATCCTAGGACATATTCCAAGGCTGCCAGATATTCCTCCCATGTATCATGCCCCAGAGTAATGTCGGCAAAATGAAGAACGACCGCATAAAACCACCTATCTCTTAATACATTCTGCACCGTTCTGTTAAAAGTTGCCCCACTTTTAATGTGTCTAAACGGCATTCTCAGAAACTCAGTTTCCTACATGCGTGGTAATACCAGTTTTGTCAATGCTATCGGGATGCATAGCAACCTCCCAATAGCCTGATTGTAAATCCAAATGCGAGCTAATTCATATGGGCAAAAGGAAAATAATCCTTAACAGTTACCGCATTAGGTTGCCGAAAGTCTATACATAATCTGTTAGAAGCATCAATTGGTTTCTTTCGCTCACACTCATAGGATTCATCTTTTTTAGATACCATTACCACTGGATACATCCATGGACTCCTTGAAGGATGAACGATGTTATAACTAAGCATCTCTTTATGTTTTTCAATCAATATTTGTTTTTCCCGTGATACTCTAGAGGGCCTTTAAGCTATAGAATTAATTTTATACGTGATACCCTTAGCTTAGCCAATCCAGGGGCCAAAAACCACTTAAAACCTCCATAAAAAATCAGACTAACGTTCTACGGGCAACCTAGTTCTAGCAACTGCTTTCTCAACACTGCCATGAAAGTCGGCAGATAACCCCCCTACATCCTCATCCTACACAAGGAAAAACCTAATAGGTTTAGATTTTCCCAAAGAGACCACCCCTCTTTCATAATCCAACTTCCGATGGTGTGCAACTAAAAATCTCAGCCAACAATTGATTAATAAAGGAGATCAGGTTTAACCCTAAATAAATGAGTAAAAGGTTTATTTTTAATTAAAATAGTAGATGTTCGGTCATCCAGAACTTCAGTTTTCTGACCTTTAGCCAAAATAACGGTATCGCACACATCCCTCGGTACCCAATTTGGAAAAGTAAGGACCGTATATCCTCTAACATGAACGAAAACTCTGCACCTGTATCAACCAAACATTATATTCTGCATTTATTTAACAATACCGCGTAAATCCTCGCCATACGCTTGGGAAAATTTTAAATAGTGTTATATGAGCTAACAGGATAAAATTTTACTTAAGTCTAAGACAAGGTATTACTGGCCGCCCCTGACTCTACACGTTTTTGGGAACCACTGACCCAAAACTTCCTTTGGTTTCGTCCCGATCCCAAGTCATCTTGCATTAACTCATTTTATGACAAAGTTCGCCACAGTTGAAACACTTCAAATACCCACCCTTACCGGTAGGCCTGTGATACTGAACACGTCTACTCAAGTTACGTGCGGCATTACCACACTGAGTAATAGGTTGAACAGCTTTTCACCTATCTACCAACCTTGATTCCACCTCATTTCGACGCATCAACACCCTTTTCGCCACATGAACTTGGCGATCTAAATCATCGAGGTCCCGACAAGAACTCATATCAGGATGAAAACCCTCATAGAGCAAATCCAACAAATCTACTGTATCTAAAGGTCTGGTCAATTGACCATTGATTGACATAACCTGGGCCACATAATCCTCAGGGTCCTCTCGTGGTACATGTAACTGTTTTCGTTGCAACAACTGACGCCTAAGCTCCCTTTCATATTCATGAGAAAAATATTTATTCAAAAATATTTGCCGAAAATCATTAAAATCGTTTAATTTGCTTCCATTAATACCATACCCCAATTCAGCCTGGTCAGTGAATGTAAAAAGAACTACTTTAATAACCTTGTTCTCCCGAAAACGCTCAAGCCGCGTTAAATACATTTGAGGGGTAATCCCCAGTCTTTCCCGAAAACCAAAAATTAGGCTTAGGAACTGTACTATGTGGCCTATGCTTAGTTTGTAATTCCACAATCATTTGCTTAACCTAAGCTATGGTCGACGCAATATCACATGAAGCAGCCCCCTCACCCTCCATCGTTCTCTGCAATTTAAGATTCACACCATTTATAAAAAGCAATATAAAAACTATTAATTAAAACATTCGCCGAATCAACAGAACTACTAGTCCGTGAAGGCCCAGATAAAGATGCAGTATCTCTAGCATCCGACCTCACTAATGTTTCATACACACACCAAAAAAATAAAACAATTTCCAAAACACCAAATAAAATTTCTTAAAAAAACTATTAATTTAACTGAAGGCCCACAGATAAAAACTTAACCATATAAAATACACTCCTTTATAACAGAGCGGCTCCTTCAGGAGCTCAGCAAAGATAATTCAATATCCAGAAACTAATATTAACTAGATAAAATAACTACATTTAAAATGAAAATAAATTATATCACATGTAAACCACTTTTTCACGATATAGCAAAAATACCTCGAGTAACAAATGAAAAACTGTGCACCTCTGAGAGAAACAAAGAAAAGACTGGGAGAAACCAAGAAATTGAGGGGAATTCTATCTATACTAGCTGGCATTAAAGGTTTTTTCTACGCCACGCGATTTTCAGCATCTGCCAAGAACAGAGAATATGAGTAATCGTACCATGATCCCATGCCCTACTACTTAAACCTAATAACTCAGCCAGAGGTTTGTCTTTGTTAACAAACCTCCATCCGCTTATGCTAACATCAACCTCAGTTGTTGGACACCCTAGCAAAACATGGTAGATATCTTCCCTAGCCGCACCACACAGCCTACATTCTGGAGAGTAAGAAGCCAAGTCAGATTGTCTGACCTTGGTTATAAGTGACCCAGTTCTTGCCTGAAACAGTAACCCAGTACTGTAACTACCATCATGTTGTGGTTGCTGTTTCACCGCATAGATAGTCAGGGTCCGTTTATTACTCACCTGACTTCGCCACTGGGAAGTTGCAGAGTCTCCCATTTACGCAATTAACCTACTCTCTATAGGAATTTGAAGTCCCTCTTGTTGTACCCACTCCGATCGCTTTATCAAGCTGGGCCACCCGTTTCGTCAACCCTGTTTCGTATCCATTACTTCGTATGCAGTCATAAACGTGTTTAACTGGACTACCCTGATCAATAAAGTGTTATTTACCCCAATATTGGATTTTACTGGAATACTCCCGGAAGGCCATCGTGGACCAGCCCATTTCCCCCTAGACAGCCGCATTAGCAGCAAACGGTCCAGCACGGCCCTACCTAGATCTCTCTGTGCTCTGCAGTGTTTTCACTCTGCGGTCGAGATTTTCGCCTATTTTACCAGTTTTCACCGGTACTATAGTCGATTTTCGCAGCTACCCCCCCCCCCTAGATGTTTCTTCTCTTAATTTACAATCTTAGATTTAGGCAATATATTTATTTTTACCAAAGGTAACTTTTTGTTTTTTAAACAATTTTTTTGAATAAAGTTGATCTCTGCCAAGAAATTGAATGGGTTGCCATTAGGGGCACTACAAAAACGATGATGTTTTAGGTTTTCTGACTGAAAATATCAAAAATATTTTCGCCGCAAATTTCGCCGTTTTAAATGGTTTTCGCGGTTTCGCCGCTTTTAAAATTTCTGGTGCTCACCAAGACAGTTTTTGCCGAAAACGCCCTTTTACGCCGCAAAGTGGTGTTCGGTCAAGGAAATCAACAACTTTGGTACCGGAGCTGAGGATTTAATTTCCATAAGTTAGAGCAGGTACCGCTTCGGCCTTCCATAGAGTCCGCCCAACAGAATACCTGTTATATGAATGGGTAGCTAAATTATTGACCGCCCAACGCAATTTTGTAATTTTGACTTTTAAGAATACCCAAATATACTTAGCTATGTACAAATGCCATATGTTGGTGGTTCAGGGTATGGGGCCCTAACGTATCTACAACAGAACAAGTTTCTAGAGGTTGGCGGTACGAACAAATTAACAGGCAAAATTTCGATTAACCATAAAAAGTTGGGTTAATTGTTTTTATGAACATTTTAGACGAATAAACGATTTAACATGCAAAAATAATCTGTTTTTTTCGTATATTTTTTGGATAATTTGCGGTTATGAATAAAAATTAATAATTGGATAATTTCTTATTCAAACGCCGACCTCTAAGAACAACCATCGGGAATGCTATGGGGCCTCACCATTATCAGTGGCGGCTCAAGAAGGCTGGGTTCCCGGGGCCGCGGCAGTGTTTTGTCACACCCCCCAGGACCATGCAGAAGTTTACACGGGTCCGTCTTCTTCAAGTTTAATCGTTCTGATTTGCACCCCCCTCGAGCTTCTCTGATGGCACCCCCTGCTGCCCTGGTACCCGGGGCGTACCGCCCCCTCTCTAAGGCCGCCACTGACCATTATATTGGACTTTTACTAGAATTTGCAAAAAAGGAACACACATCTAGCATTTATTGCATAGCCTGTGCTGGGATGGTCAGGAAAACTACGTCATCAGCGTAGAACAAGCAGGATATCCTAAGCTCATTCACCAGCAAGTGTATCATCTAAAGCTGCCCCGACATTCCGTTTCTCAATTTTACCAGCTAAGTTATCAATTAAAATTATAAACAAAAATAGGGGAAAGAGGGCATCCCTGACGGAGCCCAACATGGCTCGGTACCACAGCTCAAGGAAAACCTCCCAGATTATACACATAACGACAATTAACATATTAGTTAGATAATTGGTTAACAAATTCAACCGGTTCACACGGGTCGTTCATGGTGAACCACAGTTTATCGCTTTGTACACTGCCGTAAGCCAGATAAAGCATTACGCTCATTTTTTTTAATCTGTAATCCTTCGGTCAGTCCTAAAATAACATTGGACTTAACTCGAGAGACTGTTCTTTTCTAGGAAATTAGTTAGGCGGTGTTTGAGTAACAGTGCATATAATTTGTATCGAACCAAAGTCACCGCGATTCATCGATAACATTCCAACTCTGTCTCTTCCTTCCCTTTACCTTTAAACAGAAGAGTCACCCGATTATCCGACCACGCACTAGGGGCAGACGCACTCCTAGGAATTTGGCTAAAGATAATTAACAACGTCTGTTTGGCCATTGGACCGAGGGCATGAAGACATTCCCCATAAACAACATCTAGGCCTGCCGATTTTCATTGATTAATATTTCTCAAAGCTGTCTGGAGTTATTATCCGCAACACTTTCATGGAACCGGTTGGCGTGAATTTCAGTCGATGTGGACTAATCAGGCAGCATGGTCGAGGAGGCTAGAATGTCATCCTCCAAATTTTTATCCTTTCTCCTTCCCAGCTGCTTCAATTTCTTTTTTAATTTTCTTTTTCACGAACTTAATCTTCTTATTAACAAGGGCATGGGAATCACGCTTAGCTTGTATGTATGCCGCCCACTTCTCATTTACATAATCAGTAGACCACTCGGAGCGAACAGCGGCACGATGAAGGCGGTTAGCATCCCTGCTCTCTGAAATGGCTTCAGACCCCTCCTTGTCCCAGCAGTTTTTCCGAGTGTGACCTTTAATGAGGGCTTTGGAAACTGATCTTTGAACTAGGGTCTCCCGCATTTCGCTGAGAAGAGCTTCACAAAAGTTATCGTATATAAGTATATTGGGATCCGTTGTAATACGGTGTTCCATTTCAGCCTGAAACTAGGCAAGACGTTCAGGATCATCAAACAAGCAAAATTATTTAGGTGGGTCGAGAGAGGAGTCAGGATTGACTGGTAGCGGATTCTGATCGTAAACACCCTGAGCGATTTCAACAAATATCGCATTATGGTCACAGCCAATGCTGTAGTCGCAACAGACTCTGACTAAACAGCGCATAGCCAATGGTAGATCGTGACCCTTTTCCATGCCAGGTGTAAGTACCCTCACAGAAGGACATAAGGTTACCTATAACCAGGGAATTGTGCTCTACAAATTCCTTGAAAAGCCTGGCATTCACATTTAAAATTCCAAACTCTTCAATGTGAGCGGTCAAATCTTCTATTATGCAAATTTAGTTACCCAAGGAAAGCTCATTCAAAATATTCAAGCTCATACACTCATAGATAGACTGATTTAACGCGATGACATACTGTGGAACCAGCTGCTAACTAACTAACTGAAACAGTAAATGTTTCTTACACCGTTTGATTTTAGTAACTCTTTCTCCACTGGGTATTAAAGCGCCTAAGCCACCACCACCTTTTTCGCTTTTGCTACGATTAACACCAATCCATTGCGTATTACACGGACATTTCGGACCTAATCCATAACGAAGATTAGTTTCAGTGATACCTATAAAATTCAAATGTTTCTTCTTCCTAATGTTGCCCAGCTCCTGAAAATTCTGTTCATGACCACCTATTTGAATATTTGAGGAACCCAAACAAAAAGGTTCCTGTAACTTGGATTTTGCACTGTTACGCTTTCCGCGTTTCCGTTTCCTTCTTGAGAAATTATGTGAAGATACTAAGTAGTCATTACTGCAGCGTTGCCAACTCCCAAAATTGAAATTATAGTATCGAAGCCCAAAAATTATCGTACTTTCTAGAACATTATAGTACACAAGTACGGCCAACTTCGATTACAGGTTATAGCGTGGTAGCAATTGTAGCAATTGTTCATAGTTGGCCGTTATTTTGGCGCAAATTTTAAATTTATATATTGCCATATTATAGGCCACATTCATGTTTTTGGTTTTTTAGAACTATTACCAAGTTACTAGTTAGTAAAATAAGATTTTATCTTTTCGAATATTTATTTACTCATATTTTCAGGTACATTACATATTTTTGTAAATATCACATTTAATTTTAAACGTTTCTACTTATACAATATCACAATTGTTATTTTATCACTTTAAAGCTTGAAGCTTTTTTACACATCACCTAGCATAACTTCGCAATTGTCAACATTTTCGCCAATATTTTTAAATTTGTACATTTCAACTTTAAATCTATGCGGCCTGATTCCCTGGTTGCAGGCCACTTGACGAGTTTTTCCTCCCTTACCCTGACTTGTAGGTCTAGTTTTTGCTATTGAATTTCCAGGGAGTCGACTTTTGCGCCAAAGATTCATTCTGGCCATTATACGCTTCTCTAGCGATCTATCAGGAGCGAGCTTCACCAGTGAGTACTCAGGGACTTGGTGATCTTGAAATTTAAAGGCTGCTTGGAGGAGAACTTGTCGTGTTTCGGCACTTTCACAGCATATCAGGATTGGCTTTTCCCTCCTTTCTTTTCCTCTACCGAATCTTGTGCACGCTTTAATAGAGAAAGACAGTGTCTCTTCCAATTCCAAATTCTTCCTGAACCAGTTTTCAGCGCTTTGAGGCGAATCCACATCATCGAAGTAAACCCCAAAGGTGAAAATATACTCTGGAGGGGCTTCCTCACCACTAGGATTCGCCTTGATATTAATCAACTTTCGAGGTTGATCCACCAGTGCCAGGCCAAGTCTATGAACCTCCGATTGCAGCTCAGCAATCATAACTTGTTGTGACAACACATTATTACCTAATTCGGCTATATTGTCTTTCTAACCACGTTATTGCGACTGTAGAATCTGAATCTCTTGAGTATTATGATCCCACTGCGCTGTGCATGACTCACTTGCAATATATAGCTCCTGCTGTTTACGTTATTAATAACATAAATGGTTTGTTTCTCCCCGATATCCATTTCTTTTGTAAGATTGTCACGGAACAAAGCTAGATTATTATCCAATTGGGATGTCATAGAATTGAAAAAGAGGGATATCTGTTCTTGCATTAAATTAGAAAATAATCCATCATACTGTCAACTTCCACTACTTGAATTGGCGATATTCAATTTGCAGCTGCTGCCCAGTGGCGTCGCTAGGGGGGGTGAGGGGGGGCGGTCCGCCCCGGGTGACTCCGACCGTGAAAACACAAACTTTAAAACAGTTTGCACTCCTTGTCAAACATATTTCTTCGAGGAGGAGAATGAGATTTTACCATTTGCTATAAATATTTATGATTCCACTGATAATAAAAACAATTCATCATTTTATGGAGTCAATTGGTTCAAGGACGCATAGCGTTCACCATTTATAAGGCGGTGTACCCACCTTTGGGGTTATTTTTGGTAGCACATACAACTGAAACGGAACTGTTGATTTAATTCAACCTAACGTTTCTAAAACTGGTTTGTTAAAATATCAATAAATTTACAAATCTATTGATCCACTCAACAATAGTAACAGGCAGTTACATATACAGGGTGATTTTTTTTTCAAAACCTTTGTTTTCTAGAAAGTTGAAATTTGTACTGTACATTATACGTGCCGGGGGACATTTTCTTCCAAAATTGCATCTACATCGAAAAATATTTTCACGTTTTTTGAAAATTAAAATTTTAACCGCTAGGAGCTATAAAAAAATTGACAATCAGAAAATTGTAGAGCGTCACCGAAAACGTACAAATAGAGTCGTATTTTGTCAGTGAAAAAGACGTAATTTTTTCGCGCCAACGCTATTTGTATGTTTTCGGTGACGCTCTACAATTTTCTCGTTGATAATTTTCTTATAGAACCTAGCGGTTAAAATTAAAATTTTTAAAAAACGTGGAAACATTTTTCGATTTAGATGTAATTTTGGTAGAATGTGTCCCCTGGCACGTATAATGAATAGTACAAATTTCAACTTTCTAGAAAACATAGTTTTTGATAAAAATCACTTTTTCGAGCAAAAAAACCTGTATAAGACATTAATATTGTTATCACAGCAAATTAACTCGCAAAATTACTCAATTACATTTTTAAATTAACTAATTCTTCAAATAAGTCCCGTTATTGAAAAACAATAATACATAATCAAGGCAAATCTCTTCTATCTGTCATCCTCCTGCCCCAAGAAACTGTATTACCTGTAGGTCAGTAGAGCGGAACGTGTTTCAAAGTTATGTAACTCCACCTTTACCTATCTATGGTTCCAGCGATCGAAAACATACTCTTCACATCGGTGGAAGCAGCGGGGTGCCAATTTCGTCAATGTTAGGTAGCGTCTTTCATTCAGGCGCCAGTAGTTCAGCGCGCTTACGTTTTCTTGTTCTAAAATATTTTCGGAATGGTAACTTTGTATTTCTCTTTCCGCGTAAGATACGCCCATTTTTCCAGAATTTTCATTAGACGGGGCTTTTAATGCTGGAAAGATTTTTGATCGCCGTTTTTCCACTTTACTTTTGTCTATCTTCTCGGCTTCGTTTACTCCGAAAAGCTCCTCGCCTTAGCTAGGGCGGTCCTGAGGTCAAGAGCTTTAAATTCCCGCAGTATCCCACGAAGGACTGCTGTACAGTTCTGTCGAGAGATAAAATAGTTGTAAAATTGGCAAGGGTCTATTTAGGTAAATATTTTATTAATATTACTTTGTAAATCTGTTGTTTTTTGGAAAGGATCCAGTAACGCTGCTGCAGTGTAGTGATCGTCCTTAATATCCTCCTGGAACCTAGAGGTTAATTGCGTTTGCAATTCCCATTTATAAAGGGGAAAGCTTTGCGCATATGTTTTGGCTATTTGAACGAAAACAGACATTAGCTGGCCGATAACGAGATACGATGTTAGTCCATTGACTTGAAAAAGGTCGGTTGCAACCTTTATTGGCTTTAAAAAGGCCAATATCTCTTTCATTGGCTGTTCGAAAATCACTCTTGGAATTTCTAAATCTTGTTATTGATTCGATACTTTGGTCTCCTTTATTGTCTCCCTTAGATATTGCAACATACCTTTCTAAACAGATATACGGTTAAAACCGGGTTAATCAAAGCCAGGTTTAGCACTTTTAACAGGCGCCAGCCAACATTTTAAAGAAAGCAGGGGCAAGAAAAAAATGCTAAAATTAATTTCAGTCCGGATTCCTATAACATTTTAAACAGCGGAGCTAAGTCCAGCCACCGTTAGTTAAGGTCGAGTGGGAACCTCTTCCCTTCAGCGTAGTGGAAGCGGAGGAAAGAGCTCCTACAGTAGGCACGCGCCCAATTTAACAGTATTTTACCCCTTTAATATCCTGTATAACTACAAAAAAACTTGCCTCTGCCAAACGTTCCATAGCCAAATATGGCATTGTTTCTAACGCCACTAATTGCTTGATCGTCCAATTTGTTGGGAGAAAGCCTTTTAAATATTTCCGTCCACTCGGAAGAACGGTTCAAAAATGTTACATTATTGTTAAAATTTCTTCCAAGTTTAAACGAAAAAACGCAAAATTTTGGTGAAAAATTCTTTCACATTTAAACGGAAAGTCCTCCAATTTAGGTTGTAAATTCTCCCAAATTTAAACGGAAAGTAATCTATTTTTGTTTGAAATCCCGTCCAAAAGAAAATGGAAAGTCGTCAATTTTGTCTCAACTATCTTCCAAATGGAAATGGAAAGACGTCCAATTTTGGTTGAAATTTCTTCCAAATTTAAACGGCCAGTTTAAAATACAATCGTAAAGAATATACTGTATCGCTAAGTATAATACGTTTCGTAAACAAATAAACAAAATTATGAAATGAAAACAATTTAATTGGTTTTATACTTTAAGACAATTGGTTAACAAAATTTACAATTGATGAAGAAACTTTATCTACACCAATTTTATATACAAATTTTTGCAAAAATGCATGTGTCTTTTTGATGCCTTTGGGGTACTCCATTTGGAACGCGTAAAAACCTGCGAACATGTAAGCTACTCCGTGCTCCACCGAAAAAAATTCAAATGTTTTATCCTCTATTTCGACGTCGACTAATGAAGTGAATAGGTCCGTACTGTTAAAACACAGCGTTGGTGTGGCGGTTTCTGGTTTCTAAAAAAGACAATTTATACAAATTAATGTAGCTAATATACTTAAAATAGTTTCAAACGCTTACACCGGTCGTATGGAAATGTTGCATAGATTCACCCAATGCACACGGAAGTAAAAGAATGGATGCTTTTATTTCTACATAATTTAAATATTAAATATAAGGTTTAATTATATGCAGTGGCGTAAATACTGCGGGGACCCACAGGAACCGCATTAGGACAACTTTGCGCTCGAGGCAAGAACCAAAATTTGCGCCCCCTGCTATAGGCAATTTTATCTTGAGGGGGTATTAACGCCTACACCATCAATAAAAATTCTATGATCGGCGCCCCCCTTAATGAGTTTAGGGACCCCTTTTCATTTCAACGTCCCGGGGAGGAGATAGCTTTTTTTAGAGATAACGCTTAATAGGGGCCGTTACCGAAATATTACCCAGCTGGCACAACAGCGGTAACTACGCCACTGACTATATGGATAAAAGCAGCTATTGAATAAAAGCAGTTAATACGAACGTTTATAGACATCTTCGGAACAAACCATTTCGCTTAAATATATAAATAATTGGTATATATTTTTATGACGTCACTATCATTTAGCTCTGCGGTGTATCATAAATGTTTACACATGGAAAACCATTAAATTAATGTACCATTATAAAATTCTACATGTAATCAGATAAGCAACAGTAATTCAGATGCGAAAGCGTCGTTTTCCTCCCGTATAGTGGCGCCACTCTTACGGCGGGGGATTAAACAACATCAGGGTAAATATAAAGTGTAGAGATGACGGTAAGAGTAATTTCTTGAAGAATACGCCCTGATGGCAAATACAGGGTACTTTTTAAGCTTTCCCTCTTGAATACATACAGGTCTATTCTAAAAAAAAACGTTAAATTGAAAAATTTGGAAATTCAGTGGCTTAGACAAGGGCGGGTTTTCCATGTCAACCTTGGGCCTAACTTTGACTGTACTACATTTCCACCCCCTTCTCGGAGCCCTCTTAATATTCATATACTTGCCCCCCCCCTTGACGAATTTCTAGCTACGCCACTGATACATAATAGCGGGTTTTCGCATCTCTTTTACTCTCGGATCTCTGATAACACGATTATAATTTGGTAATTTACCTCAAAATAAAACTTGAGTGCGTGAAAAGAATCCTGCCTTTTTATACAATCACCGTGTCTGTCTGTCTGTCTGTCTGTCTGTCCTACGAACGCGTTCGCATTATCCGTGCAAAGCGCTCGTGGGGGGGGGGGGGTTGAAATCAAATGACCCGCAAGTATCCCCGGACCCCAGAGAAGTTGTGCACGGCCCCGCTTCTGGTTCTACGAAAAACGTAGGGGTGCGTGCTAATATATTTTCACTTTTAGTCATAAATGGTACGATAGATACTCCTATTTTGAATACAAGAGAACATTTTTGGATAGTTTTTTTGGTAGACTCTAATTTTGCGCTACTTCTTCCAAATTTGGACTGTGGTTGGATGTCTTTTGCGAAGACACCTTTTTGTATACAAGAGACCATTTCTGGATAATTTTTCTTGGTAGGCTCCTAATTTGCGCTCCTTCGTCCAAATTAATCATTGAATTTTGATTTAGGTGTAACCATCTAGCATTGTGTAAATAATTTTGGGAATTTTAATTACAGTAATGAATTATGGTAAATATTTGAATAATTTTTCATAACAATAAACGTTTTGGGCATTTAAACTTAATCCTCTATGTATAGGCGTCTTATTTATTCAAAAGCTTAAAGAGTGAAATTATTGTTATTTGAGGATCAGTTGTGTACGAGCCATACCGTTGTAAGGTAGTACAGCCAGAACAGGACTGGAGACCCACCATTCAAGTACTGTTGATAAATGTGCTTATTTACACTAAGCGCTTTAGAATTTTTTTTTAGTTTTTTAATATAACATATTCATATTAATTCCTTTGTGGCTATTTTCATTTACAATGTCTGTGTTCTGTACGTACGTGAAAGTTTTACCAAAATTAGCATATTTCACTTGCTTACTAGAACCAGTTATAAACCTATTATCTTGTTATCTAATTCTTAATGGGAAATTAAAACTCAATTTGACATAAATATTTTACTTAAGATAATATTCAATATTTTTAATTACATTCAAAAATTAATAATGTCTGTTCAAAATATATTTAAAATTTTCTAACTTACGGTTACGACTTTTATTTTCAATTATAAATTTTAGGCAAAATATGCCGTGTGAGGCAGAGCAAAGGGACAGGTATTAAATTAAAAATGTGTTTATCAAAGCAGTTGGAAGGTTGATTTAAGGGGTAGTTCGGATCTATGAAGGCACAGATATTGGAAATGTTTTAAAAATAAAGAGTTATTTTTTGGAATTATTTTAAAAAGCAAAATATATTTCTAAAATAATTTCCATTAATTTTTCTCACCTTTTATATATTTTAAAACCATTTCCTTAAATTTGAGCCTTGTAACAGTAATCTGAGAAAATTTTTAATTGTAAAGAATTTTGTGTAAAATTACAGCATTTAAATTGCTGAAACTCATTATAGAAACTAAACCAGTAAAAAACTCATCAATAAAAGAGATTTGCAATCAATTTAATCAAGAAAGTTATTAAAGTTAACAGAAAATTTGGGTGCAGCTATAGAGCCTCTATTTTCACCATCAACAGATGATATTCTCTACCTATAGAGAGAGCCTGCAAGTGCAAAGAGAGCCATGTGTCTTGTCCTTTAGCTTAGATAAAATAAGTCATGAATTTTCTTTCCCCTCTAGTCAATTTAAAATACGTAATTCAGTTGCCGTACATTGTGAACCCAAAGTTGCGACTGAATGACTTATATTCAACTAGGTCTTTCTTGAAAGTCCCTTTAACAATTCAAACCGGCTACTGCAGTGTAACTGGACACATTTCATCACGCCTTTCTAGAAATTAATGTGGTCATTTTAATGTAACTCTAATGTCACTCTTTTTTACTACCAGTGGGTACTTGACTTGTGAGGATCTTCAGTTTTTTATGATGCATGCCAAATTTAAATACTGAAGTATTCTACTTTAAACCAGAAGTTTAAAATAATAAGTGCAGACATGAATAGATATAATTTATTACATTTCTGTTTTATAAATTCATTAAGAGTATTAGCTTACATAGAAAGTTGCAAACTCCTTTGACCGTTTAATTTCATATGTATTTATACAACACTTTAATTTAACATATAAAACAGCATAAGGTTATAATATTTTGCGAGTAGTAGTTTGAAACATAAAACTGCAGAATCCAGTTATGACAGCATAGCAGACGTCTATACAGGGCTTCCACATTTTATATCTAAAATTTTCCTCCTGCGATATTTCATTAAATGAAAAAATCCCGTTTTTCGCGTTTTTGACCTAGAAATTTCCATTTTGTATCCCTCGCTCTTAATACTAATTTATATAGATATATTCAGATTAATTCTGAAAATGAATCCAAATTTAAAGTTTTATTTATTTCAAAATTACTTACCTTTAAAAAATTTGCATAAACACATCCTCAAAATTATTTTAGATATTTAGATCGTGACTTGCATTACTTTTATAATGACCCTTTATTAAATTTCCATCGCTTTCCCCGTTTTCCCTCCTAAATTGCATTATTCCCTTTTAGCGTTTTTAAAGGTTGAAAAATTCCGGGAAAAGGAAAAATTCCCCACATATGGAAGCCCTGCGTCAATAGCTTTGAAAATCAATGCCAGAAATAAGCGTTTCAAAAATATTGTGAATTATCAAGCAACATAACTCAGCTCGTAGTATGTCTTTTTCTTTTGAATTTTTTATCCCACAACCCTATTTTATATCCATGGCAGCCGATTTTAAAATTCATTTTAAATATTTCCATTAGAATATACATAATTCGGAACTAAACACGCGTACTCCTTAACAATTTTAAATATTCGCAGTTTACTGTTATAGTTTCGAGGCTCAAATTTAAGGAAAGGGTTTTAAAATATATAAAAGGTGAGAAAAAATTGATGGAAATTATTTTAGAAATATATTTTGCTTTTTAAAATAATTCCAAAAAATAACTCTTTAATTTTAAAATATTTCCAATATCTGTGCCTTCATAGATCCGAACTACCGCTTAAATCAACCTTCCAACTGCTTTGATAAAAGCATTTTTATTTTTATTTTTTTTTACAATCAGAATATGATTAGACGTGGCTGAAGAAGAACCTCGGTCCGAAACGTCCCGAGTATTTTTAAATTCAAGTATACCATGAAGTAGCAGAACTTTGTTTTAAATTCTTTAATTATTATAATACATGTTCATTTTTCACAGACATTCATTACAATAACATGAGGCATAAAATCATTTGGGTAGTACCAACTTGTTATTTTTCATGACCTATTATTTCAGTGACAAAATGCAAGGTTACTAGAAAAAAATCTCTTATATAGGTTGGCGCATACAGCCTCTTTTCGTACAAGAGAAACCAACCACTCTCGTTAAAAAAAACGGGGAAAGATGTCCGGTTTCCCCCATTAAAACACGTCACTGGATGTCAGGCAACAAGTCGTCTCTCTCCTTTTTTTCGAGAGAATCGAGAAAAAAACTTCATCTCACTGCGCAAACGCCAGTGACGTCGCCGGAGTTTTATTTTGTTTCACTAATCTAGTCTGTAAGGAATGAAGGCACACAGCGCTTAATACATATTATCAGGCGGGAATTTCTTGTGACGGGTTTTAGGATACCTCTAGCTTGATTCACCTGAGAGTAAGATTTACTACCGTAAACGTTAACCGTGTTTTGCATGTTAGAAAAAAAATGTGGTCTATTGTGAAGACCGAGGAAAGTTGAGAAACAAGAATACACTCCTTCTTCGTCTTTTCTTCTAACTGGTCGCGATGAAAAACCGGGGGAAATACAAATTGTGGCCGTTATGAATTAAAAAAAAATCGAAACATTGTACAAGAAATAATTGATGTTTTTGTGAGTAAGTATTAATTAATGTAATTCTCCTCATAACAATTTTGAGGTATTGATTAGTGGATTCATGATAGATCTATTTGATTTTTTTCAACCGGGATCAGGCCCGTAGCCATGTGGGGACACTACGGGACATTGCTCCCCTCAAAAATAAATCCTGCCCCTCTTATGAAAATCCGATTTGCCCCAGCGGCCCACTCGAAATTATCCGCTACCCTTTAGATCCATTGATAATTTCTAAAAAACGTTTCTTCACGGTGCATACAATTATTAGTATTGTTTTATTTTTGCGAAGAAAGAAACCGTGATTTAAAATAAACAAAAAATATAAGAATCGATTAAAAACTTTTAATTTATATACAATACAAATAATTTTATATAAATCAAAAGGTTTTGATAGATTTTATAAAAAAAGTTTATTTTTAATCACGCGGTTTCTTCCTTCGCAAAAATAAAATAATACTTATATCCTCTAGCCCCTTAAAATTATTCTTTGCCCCTTCTCTATTTTAGCATGTCACCTAATACGTTGAAATATTCATACACATTTTAATGAATACATAATATATACCGATTTTTTATGTAATTGTTTTTTCGTGCCAGGTTTATACATTTGTACCAATAATTAAAGATTATTTTTTAATTTGTTTCAAAATTTTAAATAAATTAAAAAATTAATACTTAAAACGAAAGGACCCCTTAGTTTTGTGAAATGCTTTTTGGAGAAGAATGTTCACTTTCAAATAATTGGCGAGTGCCTGAGACTACAGATTGTGCCTTTTCACTAGTGACATTTTCCCGTGGACCTATGTTCGAAATTACATTTTCAATTAGTGGAGTAGCTGATTCTAATGAATGATCCTGATAACCTCTTTGCTTTTTCTGAGTATTGACATCTTCACATTGATTGGGTGTACCATTAACTCGTTGTCTTGAATTAAATTTTTGTTGGTAGTCAGTTCCATTAGTCTTTGAAGACCCTATATTTATTATGAAGCGACATTAAGAAATTTACAAAAATATTGGAAGAAATACTGTAGTGTTTGAGAATGAGCAGGAGGCAGCACTCGAAACTGGTGATGTGATGTTATCTGCTTGAAATTGAGTATTAACGTCTTCACAATGATGGGGTGTGACAATGAATGTGACATTAACATAATTATTTTGGTTATTAATTGTTTTGCTCGAACTAAATTTTTGTTGGCAGTCAGCTCTAATAGTCTTTGAAGACCCTTAAAAATATAATAATAATAATGGAAATGGAAATGGAAACTTGTTTATTGTGTATCAAAACAACACTATTACTGCGTCAGCTAGTTGACACACATTGCATAAAACATTATATGTACAAAGTGTTTAAAAATGACCGAAAGGTTAAAAGCATAATATAATTTTAATTGACAACAGTTTTCATGGCTCCTACGTATTAAGAGCCGGTAAAGTTTTAAGTTCAGATAATTTACAGCTAAATAAATCGACTACTTCAGTATATTAGTTTGCAGTTCTTAAAATTCGGTTAATGGGGTTTAAAAGACTTTTAGAAATTTTGAACAATTGGGGGTGCCTTGTATAATAGTTAGGGACAACAAAGTTTATATTGGAAAGTAAGTCCTCGCTAGGAATCTGATTTTTTAACAATTTATATAAAAATATTAGTTCGGATTTTTCCCGGGTTACAGATAATTTATCAATTTGCAAATCTCCTAGTAATGTAATATAATTATATCTATGACTTTTTATACAGTTAGTATGTAAATATTCGATAAATTTCTTTTGTACTGATTCAATAATTAAAAGTAGATAAGCGCTACAGCCTCCCCACGCCAACGAACCGTACATGAGTTTAGACCGAATTAAGCTTTTATACAGAAGAATAAAGTGAAATTTGGAATTGATTTTTTTGGCAAGTTTTAAGATAACACCTATTAGCCTTCTGCAGCTATTAACAATATGATGGACGTGATCTCGGAAGTATAACCCTTTATTGTGTATCAAAACAACACTATTACAGCGTCAGTAATATAATTGGTCGAGTCTTTGCGCGGGACTATATCGCCGTTAATTTTGAAGACGGATCGAATTAATTCAGTTTTTCTACTGAAAGATATTACAGTGGATTTGGAGGGGTTAACGGGTAAATTGTTTTTAGAACACCATATAGAAATTTTGTTGAGATCATCTTGTAAATTTAAAGAGTCGGTCACGTTGTTAATAGTTTTGCATAGCTTGTTATCGTCTGCAAATTGATAGAGAGTGGAAATTTGAATTAAAAATTGTAGGTCGTAGATGTAAATGTTAAATAAAAGGGGTCCCAGGGAACTACCCTGGGGTACCCGGCAGTTCGTATCGTAACTTACATCAGTGACAACACCGTTACATTTAAAGAGATTTGCACGAGTAGATAGATAGTCGCTTAACCAGCGTAGTAGATTACCATGGACACCGAGACATTCTATTTTTTTCCAGAGAAGTGGATGGGACACGCGATCAAAAGCTTTTGCTAGGTCTAGAAAGATTACGTCAATTTGTTTTTGATTTTCAACAGCGTCAGATACTTGATTTAAGAAATTTACGTGGTTTGTCTCCACGCTTTTGCCCTTTAAGAAACCGTGTTATTATTATGCACGTTATTAAGAACTAAATTATTTGGAGAAATACCTGTAGCTTTTTAAACAGCAGTTAAAACTGGTAACGTGATTTTATGTGCTTGCAATTGAGGTAACGGTGGAATTCCCTCCGAGTCAGAGTCTTGGTTTGAAATGTGTGAGTAAAGGGAGCTTTCTAACTTTTTTCGTTTACGTTTTCCTATAGTATTTTTGTTTTCATTGCTTGAAGAAAATGCATCTGAGTCCTGAAGGCATCTTTTCATCCGTTTTAAAGCACCATCATATGTGTCTAAGAAAGTGTGATTACTATTTGTACATGAGCCATGTGATATTTAATGTTTTACCGGAACTTGATATGATATTCATTGGGTATGATTCCCACAATTCAGACGATTTAATCCTTTTCTTGGCAAGACTCGTTGCCGTTTTGTCACCAGGCCACTGACAAGTAAAAGGTTTCTTTTCAACATTGCACCAAAGATCAGGTATTATTGCAACTCCGCCTTGGTCAAATTCAACTACTAAAAATGCATCGTTTTCCATTATTTCAGAAACAATGTTAAGTTTTATTTAGGGTTCACGTAATAGAGCAAGAGGCAATTTTGACAATATCAATTTTAACTTAATATTAAAGTGTATTATGGGCATTATTCGATACTTTTTTATTCTAGCTTTTCATTGTGAAGAAGTTGAGTTATTAAAAAATTGTCAGAGTCTTTTACAGGATATTTAAACGCTTTTCCAGTTATTTCGGAAAGATGCCATTTCATTAGAGTCGAGAGAGGTTTTGCACAAAATACGCCAACCATTTTAGATTCGCACGGAGAAACGAAGTAATTCCAATAATAAATTTGCTGTCTTGGTCAATTACTGAAGTTACAATATTTTCTATACAAACAATGGAATGGTCTTCGGTTATACAGCAGTTATCACCTTCTTTAGAACTTAACTCAAATTGACGTAACTTTACACGTTTGTACTATGGATCATCACACCGATCAATGAGAGGTCCATTGTTGTGTTTCATATGATACGTAGTAGAAAAATCAGTCTGGTTAAATAATTTAAGCTTTCGCTCTTCATTAATAAGATTAATAATCTGTTTAAGTGGTCGTCCAGAACTTGTTAATTTGTTTTTAAGTTTTTGTAGGTAATTTTCAAATTGAAAAGCGCTAAAAGTGTCTAAAGGTCCATAATTTAATCTGTGTTGCGTTAGATGGATGAGTCCATGAACATAAAATGATATCAAGTGTTCCCCATACAGCACTGCATATGTCTCTACAAAGTGTTTCAGAAGAGTACTTGCGAAATCAATTATAGCAGGATTGTTCACCGGATAAATTAAAATTCTACAGGAAACGTACAAGCAAAGAAAGTGTTCGTAATAAGCCCTGGGCAAATAGTGTTGTAGTACATGTTTTCCCGAATACAACAAAAATTGACGAAATTCTGTTGCTTTCCCTTATGGTACATCTGTAAACACCTAGGTTTTCTTACAAACTCGGAACAAGTTAAGGGTGACAGAGAAATCAGCAGGGTAGATATTTGTAACAATTGTCTTTCGTTAAGCTTGAATTTCGCCCATTTTCCTGTCATCCAAGACTGGATAAGTTTCTTCATGACACCCAAGCAAACCAAATGCATATAATCTAATGGAAAACTTTCAACCATGTCAATTCCAGGTAGCTTTTCCAAAACAGAAGTTCCGTTATGATGTTCCATATTAGTTTTATTCCTAAAATTAGCGTCTGTTCTTATCGCTCCATCTGTTGATGGAAAGCAAACGTGATTTTGATAATATTTTCCCTTTAGCATGCATTTGTCACATCCAAAGAAACCAGTGTGTCCTTTAATTTTACAGATGTAGGCACGAGCAGGAGTATCGCAACCAAAACCAATGACTTAAACTAATTTCATTTTTCAATTTATCAAAATGCCATCTTGTATAAGTTCAGTAGCCTCAGTAACAAAGGGTGATAACAGTAAGTCAGAGTCATCAGGTTTGGACAGTCCATGATATATTCCAATGGGAAAGGGTCTAAATTTCTAATTGCCCCAAGAATAGGCTAAAACTGACTTTTGGAACCCATCAACATTCACTATGATATCTAACTGATCTATAGTGCAGTCTGTTTGCACAGTTGCCAATCTTATCCCAGTCTCCAGACCGAAATGGAAATATTCGCCTTCTCCCAACAATTCAGTAGCAACAAATCATGGTGTATTTAGTAGAGTTCTTGAGTCTGAAGGAAGGTATTTATGGCAATCATGTGATTTTAAAGTAACAAGCAGACTGTTAATTTTGTAACCCATCCGGCAAGTTTGGTGCTCAGGCTGTTTTCGGGTAAAACATCTTTAATCGGTACAGATACTTCAACATTTTCTTCTATTGGAACAGCTACTTCATCATTTTCTACCTCAATAGCAGCTTCAATAACAGCCTGGTACATGGGTTTCTTGACCCTCAACGGTTTCATAATGATCGTTACCGTCATTATCACAGTATTCAACATTGTCGTCATCCCCAACAAAATATTCAAATGGACGAGCGTTATTATTTTGCATTGGGGCTACAATATTTAAATTATCACAACCATCAATAAATTGTTGTCCATTGCCCTCATTATTTCGACAATCCTCATTACTAAAATTTTCGTCAAAGTCAGAAAAACTGGCACTGTCCACAAGATTATAGTTTAAAGAATTTCCAACTAGTCTGTTTCGATGTCGAGTAGCTTCTTCTAACTGCCACGAGGCATATTGGTGCCTATACAGACGCAATCAAAATAAAATTTTAAATGACGTACTTTTCAAATAAAACGAATTGATATATATTACACTATACATAACTGCAACGCAGAGAACAAGGAAAAGTGGCTAAAGTGCGTGAAAACCATACCAATAAAAATGTACAGGCACAATTATTATGCGACAGTTCCTTCCGCTTGTTAATTTGGAAAAGAAATTACCAATACAAAAGCCCCAGTTTGAAAATTTACAAGAAATTGAAATTAAAAAACTTGTAAGAAGCATTCTGGCCCAATCAAAAAGCCACAGGCACAATTAGAATGCGACAGTTCCTTCCGCTTGTTAATTTTGAAAAGAAATTACCAATGCAAAAGCCCCAGTTCCAAAATTTACAAATTATTGAAATTAAAAAACTTGTAAGAAGCATTCTGGCCCAATCAAAAAGCCACACGAACAATTAGAATGCAAAAGTTGCTTGTGCTTGTTCATTTTAAACAAATTACCATTGAAAAAGCCTCAGTTTGATTCTCTAATTTTTGTAAGCAAAAGCCACAAAAACAGTGATTTAGAATGCCAAGTGCACCTTAATATAATATAATATATTTTATTTAAGTTCTCCATTGTGGATTTTAGTTAAGTTACCAAGTGATTAGGTATTTCAATATATATATTAAACCAATTACCTGTTATTTGTCTCTTTTGTTAAATAAAGATAAACTGATGTATGACAAGGTATGGAATACTAATAATCCGCTTCTAAGCCCTAAATTAGAATCCACAATAAGAAAATATAAGAAAAGCCTTATAATAAAAGTAGGCCTAACCGGCTACAAGCCTCAATATTTTATTTAAGTTCCCCATTGTAGATTTTAGTTACGTAACAAAGTGTTTAGGTATTTAAATATATATATACAGGGTCTTTTTTTTTGCTCGGAAAAGTTTTTTTTTTCAAAAACTATTTATAGTACCGATTTCAAATTTGGAAGGTCAATTCTCTATACCGGGGGACATCAGTTTGAGAAATTTGAGCGTTTTCGGTAATGTTTTTCACCAATTTTGAAAAATTATTTTTCGACCACTAGGTGCGAGATAAAAAATTTCTATTATAAATTGTAGGCCGTCATCGAAAACCCTTAAAAATTGTTCACTCGACGAAAAACAATTTATTTATCAGTGAAAATTCGAGCTTGAAAAATTTACAAGTTGGTGAAGCCAAATTACGATTGTTTGAAACGATAATTGAAACCGAATTACCTAATCCAGTTGAAACTTTGGTTAAAAAAACGACCGGATTTAAAAAACACGAGGCTATAGGTCAATCCTAAACATGCATTGGGTATTTAAAGGAAAACTTTGGGAGATTATTATCAGTGTTTGATAATATTTCGAACAATGCCTCGTTATTCAGTAGCTGAGCGTACCGAGATAGTTGCCATTTACTATGGAGAAGCAGCGCAAAACCTTAGAAGAGTGACTGAAATCTTCGCAGAAAGACATCCAAATGGAGCACCATCTGTAAATACAGTAAGACGAGCAATTCACGATTTCAATCAATTTGGTCACTTGCAACCTAGGTTTCGCGGATTGGGTCAACCGGATTTAGACTTCGAGAACAATGTACTCGCGTACTTTGTGGCATATCCTCGTCACAGTTGCGCTAACGCCGCTGCTGATTTGGGTTGTTCTGCAAATCGTGTGTGGAAAATTCTTCGTTAGAATCGCTATCACCCATACAGAGCTACGCTCCACCAAGGACTAATTGACGGAGACCATCAAAGACGTTATGAATTTAGCAACTGGTTACTAAATGCTGTCCAAGAAGATAGACAATTTTTGCGCCATGTTTTGTTCTCCGACGAAGCGTCATTTTCTAGAGATGGGCCCTTTAATCATCAAAACAGCCATCTTTGGTCTGACATCAACCCACATTGGGGTTTTGAATATCATCACCAGGTTCAATTTGAACGGGTCAATGTTTGGGTTGGACTTGTTGGAAACCGTTTGATTGGTCCCTTTTTCCTGCCGACGAACCTCAACGGCCAAAGGTATTTACATTTTCTACAGAACGAACTGAGTGACGCAATCGACGACCTTCCATTGGCTGAAAGACGTCAGTTGTGGTTTCAGCAAGATGGCGCCCCTCCGCATTTTTCCCGGCAAGTAACTGAGCACCTCAACAACGAGTTTCCTGAAAGGTGGATAGGGAGAAATGGTCCAGTGCATTGGCCAGCAAGGTCACCTGACCTAACACCGCTGGATTATTTTCTCTGGGGATTCGTTAAAGCAAAGGTATACGCCACGCCCATTGAAACTAGGGAGGAACTCATTAGACGAATAATCAGTGCTTGCCGAGACGTCACACCAGAAATGGTAGAGAAAGCGTTTGAGAACTTAATTGTCCGCGCACAAACCTGTGTTGCAGCCAATGGTGATATTATTGAAAATGTTTTGTAAAAATTTATGTGAATAAAATATCTGCATTTAAAAACCAAACGTGTACATTTTTTCAAGTGTGAAAACTCTACTACGTTTGTATTAGACTTATTCCCTTTTCAATTATCGTTTTAAACAATCGTAATTTGGCTTCACCAACTTGTAAATTTTTCAAGCTCGAATTTTCACTGATAAATAAGTTTTTCGTCGAGTGAACAATTTTTAAGGGTTTTCGATGACGGCCTACAACTTTATAATAGAAATTTTTTATCTCGCACCTAGTGGTCGAAAAATAATTTTTCAAAATTGGTGAAAAACATTACCGAAAACGCTCAAATTTCTCAAACTGATGTCCCCCGGTATAGAGAATTCACCTTCCAAATTTGAAATCGGTACTATAAATAGTTTTTGAAAAAAAAAACACTTTTCCGAGCAAGAAAAAAGACCCTGTATAAAAGGTGAGGAAAATCAATGGAAATTATTTTAGAAATATATTTCGCTTTTGAAAATTCCAAAAACAAAACTCTTTAAGACTGAATTTTTTCAATATCTGCACCTTCATAGATCTCAACTACTCCCCCTTAATTCAACCTTTCAACGGCATTAAAGCATTTTTTATTAAATAATTATTCTGGGTTTGACGGACATAAACGTTGTTTTAAGAACTGGTGAAATTCAACGGTTTAAAAAACTATTGCGCTTTTAGATCGTTGTTCATTCAACCTGGAAAAAAAGTTTCATTCAATAATCTCAAAAGGGCCCTGGTGGGAAATCTCCAGCTAAGAAGAGGCCAAAAAATTTAAGGCTCTGATTGATTCCTGGTAAAATTATTTTGCTTCTCCGTTATCCTAAATTTAATTTAATAGGCATGATTAATATTTTTAAGCTGAAGACTTTAATGGAGCGTTTGGTGGACTGTTGAGGGAAGTCCAGAAGGATTTATCAGCTAATATAGATGGAAATCAAATAAATGCAGCTAAAACCATGTATTCATGGATATTAATGCTCCATGAAAAGGATTTAAATGAACAAAAGCAGGCCATACTTACCATTGTGACTTTGACTCAAGAAGACAGAGTGGTGAAGGAAATGATGTCCCTAATACGAAACAGAAAGAAAACTACCAAACTTATAAATTTCCTAACGCACACAACTGTAATTTATATTTTAATTTTTTTCTATAATGCGGTCACTAATAACAATGCTGAACACGGCTTTGAAGATCAGAGTGAAGAATCCAAATATTGTGGAATCAATAGAGGCTGGACAAAAAAAAAAGAGATTTTATCAATGAATTTCAACACTATTATTTATGAAAATACAGAGGTACTGATGTTTGTTGTTGGTGTCGCTTTGCGTGTATTGATGAGAAAATCCAAAGGGCGAAAAGTGGCAGAGCAAATAATTATATCCAAAGAGAATGTGGCTGATAAGCTGGAATCATGAATTCTAGTGCAGGATAGGGGCAGATAATTATATCCAAATGAACAAGCATATAACTTTTTCCTTCTTATTACTGGTCATGTAGAAACTTTAATGGAAAAAAGAAAACATAGGTTGAAAGCCATCATAAATGCTGATCAGCGAATTACCAATAAGTGGAACGCTTTCTGTCAATCAGGGTGTGTTACTGACGCAAATAATGCTCTATTCCATCATGTACTTAAATATTTAACTACACCGGATATCGCTTTTACCAAATTGATAGGAAAGAACACCAGATACCGATTTTACCAAATTGATAGGAAAGAACACCAGATACCGATTTTACCAAATTGATAGGAAAGAACACCAGATACCGATTTTACCAAATTGATAGGAAAGAACACCAGATACCGATTTTACCAAATTGATAGGAAAGAACACCAGATACCGATTTTACCAAATTGATAGGAAAGAACACCAGATACCGATTTTACCAAATTGATTGGAAAGAACACCAGATACCGATTTTACCAAATTGATAGGAAAGAACACCAGATACCGATTTTACCAAATTGATTGGAAAGAACACCAGATACCGATTTTACCAAATTGATAGGAGAGAACACCAGATACCGATTTTACCAAATTGATTGGAAAGAACACCAGATACCGATTTTACCAAATTGATAGGAAAGAACACCAGATACCGATTTTACCAAATTGATTGGAAAGAACACCAGATACCGATTTTACCAAATTGATAGGAAAGAACACCGGGTACCGATTTTACCAAATTGATAGGAAAGAACACCGGATACCGATTTTACCAAATTGGTAGGAAAGAACACCGGATACCGATTTTACCAAATTGATTGGAAAGAACACCAGATACCGATTTTACCAAATTGATAGGAGAGAACACCAGATACCGATTTTACCAAATTGATAGGAGAGAACACCAGATACCGATTTTACCAAATTGATTGGAAAGAACACCAGATACCGATTTTACCAAATTGATAGGAGAGAACACCAGATACCGATTTTACCAAATTGATTGGAAAGAACACCAGATACCGATTTTACCAAATTGATTGGAAAGAACACCAGATACCGATTTTACCAAATTGATTGGAAAGAACACCAGATACCGATTTTACCAAATTGATTGGAAAGAACACCAGATACCGATTTCACCAAATTGATTGGAAAGAACACCAGATACCGATTTTACCAAATTGATTGGAAAGAACACCAGATACCGATTTTACCAAATTGATAGGAAAGAACACCAGATACCGATTTTACCAAATTGATTGGAAAGAACACCAGATACCGATTTTACCAAATTGATAAGAGAGAACACCAGATACCGATTTTACCATATTGATTGGAAAGAACACCAGATACCGATTTTACCAAATTGATAGGAAAGAACACCAGATACCGATTTTACCAAATTGATTGGAAAGAACACCAGATACCGATTTTACCAAATTGATAGGAAAGAACACCAGATACCGATTTTACCAAATTGATAGGAAAGAACACCGGGTACCGATTTTACCAAATTGATAGGAAAGAACACCGGATACCGATTTTACCAAATTGGTAGGAAAGAACACCGGATACCGATTTTACCAAATTGATTGGAAAGAACACCAGATACCGATTTTACCAAATTGATAGGAGAGAACACCAGATACCGATTTTACCAAATTGATAGGAGAGAACACCAGATACCGATTTTACCAAATTGATTGGAAAGAACACCAGATACCGATTTTACCAAATTGATTGGAAAGAACACCAGATACCGATTTCACCAAATTGATTGGAAAGAACACCAGATACCGATTTTACCAAATTGATTGGAAAGAACACCAGATACCGATTTTACCATATTGCTTGGAAATAACACCAGATACCGATTTTACCAAATTGATAGGAAAGAACACCAGATACCGATTTTACCAAATTGATTGGAAAGAACACCAGATACCGATTTTACCAAATTGATAGGAAAGAACACCAGATACCGATTTTACCAAATTGATAGGAAAGAACACCAGATACCGATTTTACCAAATTGGTAGGAAAGAACACCGGATACCGATTTTACCAAATTGATTGGAAAGAACACCAGATACCGATTTTACCAAATTGGTAGGAGAGAACACCAGATACCGATTTTACCAAATTGATAGGAGAGAACACAAGATACCGATTTAACCAAATTGATTGGAAAGAACACCAGATACCGATTTTACCAAATTGATTGGAAAGAACACCAGATACCGATTTTACCAAATTGATTGGAAAGAACACCAGATACCGATTTTACCATATTGATTGGAAATAACACCAGATACCGATTTTACCAAATTGATAGGAAAGAACACCAGATACCGATTTTACCAAATTGATTGGAAAGAACACCAGATACCGATTTTACCAAATTGATAGGAAAGAACACCAGATACCGATTTTACCAAATTGATAGGAAAGAACACCAGATACCGATTTTACCAAATTGATAGGAAAGAACACCAGATACCGATTTTACCAAATTGATTGGAAAGAACACCAGATACCGATTTTACCAAATTGATTGGAAAGAACACCAGATACCGATTTTACCAAATTGATTGGAGATAACACCAGATACCGATTTTACCAAATTGATTGGAAAGAACACCAGATACCGATTTTACCAAATTGATAGGATAGAACACCAGATACCGATTTTACCAAATTGATTGGAAAGAACACCAGATACCGATTTTACCAAATTGATAGGAAAGAACACCAGATACCGATTTTACCAAATTGATTGGAAAGAACACCAGATACCGATTTTACCAAATTGATAGGAAAGAACACCGGATACCGATTTTACCAAATTGATAGGAAAGAACACCAGATACCGATTTTACCAAATTGATAGGAAAGAACACCGGATACCGATTTTACCAAATTGGTAGGAAAGAACACCAGATACCGATTTTACCAAATTGATTGGAAAGAACACCAGATACCGATTTTACCAAATTGATTGGAAAGAACACCAGATACCGATTTTACCAAATTGATAGGAGAGAACACCAGATACCGATTTTACCAAATTGATAGGAGAGAACACCAGATACCGATTTTACCAAATTGATTGGAAAGAACACCAGATACCGATTTTACCAAATTGATTGGAAAGAACACCAGATACCGATTTTACCAAATTGATAGGAGATAACACCAGATACCGATTTTACCAAATTGATTGGAAAGAACACCAGATACCGATTTTACCAAATTGATAGGAGAGAACACCAGATACCGATTTTACCAAATTGATAGGAGATAACACCAGATACCGATTTTACCAAATTGATTGGAAAGAACACCAGATACCGATTTTACCAAATTGATTGGAAAGAACACCAGATACCGATTTTACCAAATTGATAGGAGATAACACCAGATACCGATTTTACCAAATTGATTGGAAAGAACACCGGATACCGATTTTACCAAATTGATAGGAGAGAACACCAGATACCGATTTTACCAAATTGATTGGAAAGAACACCAGATACCGATTTCACCAAATTGATTGGAAAGAACACCAGACACCGATTTTACCAAATTGATTGGAAAGAACACCAGATACCGATTTTACCAAATTGATTGGAAAGAACACCAGATACCGATTTTACCAAATTGATATTAGATAACACCAGATACCGATTTTACCAAATTGATTGGAAAGAACACCAGATACCGATTTTACCAAATTGATAGGAGATAACACCAGATACCGATTTTACCAAATTGATTGGAAAGAACACCAGATACCGATTTTACCAAATTGATAGGAGAGAACACCAGATACCGATTTTACCAAATTGATAGGAAAGAACACCAGATACCGATTTTACCAAATTGATAGGAAAGAACACCGGATACCGATTTTACCAAATTGGTAGGAAAGAACACCAGATACCGATTTTACCAAATTGATTGGAAAGAACACCAGATACCGATTTTACCAAATTGATTGGAAAGAACACCAGATACCGATTTTACCAAATTGATAGGAGAGAACACCAGATACCGATTTTACCAAATTGATAGGAGAGAACACCAGATACCGATTTTACCAAATTGATTGGAAAGAACACCAGATACCGATTTTACCAAATTGATTGGAAAGAACACCAGATACCGATTTTACCAAATTGATTGGAAAGAACACCAGATACCGATTTCACCTAATTGATTGGAAAGAACACCAGATACCGATTTTACCAAATTGATAGGAGAGAACACCAGATACCGATTTTACCAAATTGATTGGAAAGAACACCAGATACCGATTTTACCCAATTGATTGGAAAGAACACCAGATACCGATTTTACCAAATTGATAGGAGATAACACCAGATACCGATTTTACCAAATTGATTGGAAAGAACACCGGATACCGATTTTACCAAATTGATAGGAGAGAACACCAGATACCGATTTTACCAAATTGATTGGAAAGAACACCAGATACCGATTTCACCAAATTGATTGGAAAGAACACCAGACACCGATTTTACCAAATTGATTGGAAAGAACACCAGATACCGATTTTACCAAATTGATTGGAAAGAACACCAGATACCGATTTTACCAAATTGATATTAGATAACACCAGATACCGATTTTACCAAATTGATTGGAAAGAACACCAGATACCGATTTTACCAAATTGATAGGAGATAACACCAGATACCGATTTTACCAAATTGATTGGAAAGAACACCAGATACCGATTTTACCAAATTGATAGGAGAGAACACCAGATACCGATTTTACCAAATTGATAGGAGAGAACACCAGATACCGATTTTACCAAATTGATTGGAAAGAACACCAGATACCGATTTTACCAAATTGATTGGAAAGAACACCAGATACCGATTTTACCAAATTGATTGGAAAGAACACCAGATACCGATTTTACCAAATTGATTGGAAAGAACACCAGATACCGATTTCACCAAATTGATTGGAAAGAACACCAGATACCGATTTTACCAAATTGATTGGAAAGAACACCAGATACCGATTTTACCATTTTGATTGGAAATAACACCAGATACCGATTTTACCAAATTGATAGGAAAGAACACCAGATACCGATTTTACCAAATTGATTGGAAAGAACACCAGATACCGATTTTACCAAATTGATAGGAAAGAACACCAGATACCGATTTTACCAAATTGATAGGAAAGAACACCAGATACCGATTTTACCAAATTGATAGGAAAGAACACCAGATACCGATTTTACCAAAGTGATAGGAAAGAACACCAGATACCGATTTTACCAAATTGATTGGAAAGAACACCAGATACCGATTTTACCAAATTGATTGGAAAGAACACCAGATACCGATTTTACCAATTTGATTGGAGATAACACCAGATACCGATTTTACCAAATTGATTGGAAAGAACACCAGATACCGATTTTACCAAATTGATTGGAAAGAACACCAGATACCGATTTTACCAAATTGATTGGAAAGAACACCAGATACCGATTTCACCAAATTGATTGGAAAGAACACCAGATACCGATTTTACCAAATTGATTGGAAAGAACACCAGATACCGATTTTACCATTTTGATTGGAAATAACACCAGATACCGATTTTACCAAATTGATAGGAAAGAACACCAGATACCGATTTTACCAAATTGATTGGAAAGAACACCAGATACCGATTTTACCAAATTGATAGGAAAGAACACCAGATACCGATTTTACCAAATTGATAGGAAAGAACACCAGATACCGATTTTACCAAATTGATAGGAAAGAACACCAGATACCGATTTTACCAAAGTGATAGGAAAGAACACCAGATACCGATTTTACCAAATTGATTGGAAAGAACACCAGATACCGATTTTACCAAATTGATTGGAAAGAACACCAGATACCGATTTTACCAATTTGATTGGAGATAACACCAGATACCGATTTTACCAAATTGATTGGAAAGAACACCAGATACCGATTTTACCAAATTGATAGGAAAGAACACCAGATACCGATTTTACAAAATTGATTGGAAAGAACACCAGATACCGATTTTACCAAATTGATTGGAAAGAACACCAGATACCGATTTTACCAAATTGATTGGTAAGAACACCAGATACCGATTTCACCAAATTGATTGGAAAGAACACCAGATACCGATTTTACCAAATTGATTGGAAAGAACACCAGATACCGATTTTACCAAATTGATAGGAAAGAACACCAGATACCGATTTTACCAAATTGATTGGAAAGAACACCAGATACCGATTTTACCAAATTGATAGGAGAGAACACCAGATACCGATTTTACCATATTGATTGGAAAGAACACCAGATACCGATTTTACCAAATTGATAGGAAAGAACACCAGATACCGATTTTACCAAATTGATTGGAAAGAACACCAGATACCGATTTTACCAAATTGATAGGAAAGAACACCAGATACCGATTTTACCAAATTGATTGGAAAGAACACCAGATACCGATTTCACCAAATTGATTGGAAAGAACACCAGATACCGATTTTACCAAATTGGTAGGAAAGAACACCGGATACCGATTTTACCAAATTGATTGGAAAGAACACCGGATACCGATTTTACCAAATTGATAGGAGAGAACACCAGATACCGATTTTACCATATTGATAGGAGAGAACACCAGATACCGATTTTACCAAATTGATTGGAAAGAACACCAGATACCGATTTTACCAAATTGATTGGAAAGAACACCAGATACCGATTTCACCAAATTGATTGGAAAGAACACCAGATACCGATTTTACCAAATTGATTGGAAAGAACACCAGATACCGATTTTACCATATTGATTGGAAATAACACCAGATACCGATTTTACCAAATTGATAGGAAAGAACACCAGATACCGATTTTACCAAATTGATTGGAAAGAACACCAGATACCGATTTTACCAAATTGATAGGAAAGAACACCAGATACCGATTTTACCAAATTGATAGGAAAGAACACCAGATACCGATTTTACCAAATTGATAGGAAAGAACACCAGATACCGATTTTACCAAATTGATTGGAAAGAACACCAGATACCGATTTTACCAAATTGATTGGAAAGAACACCAGATACCGATTTTACCAAATTGATTGGAGATAACACCAGATACCGATTTTACCAAATTGATTGGAAAGAACACCAGATACCGATTTTACCAAATTGATAGGATAGAACACCAGATACCGATTTTACCAAATTGATTGGAAAGAACACCAGATACCGATTTTACCAAATTGATTGGAAAGAACACCATATACCGATTTTACCAAATTGATAGGAAAGAACACCGGATACCGATTTTACCAAATTGGTAGGAAAGAACACCGGATACCGATTTTACCAAATTGATTGGAAAGAACACCGGATACCGATTTTACCAAATTGATAGGAGAGAACACCAGATACCGATTTTACCATATTGATAGGAGAGAACACCAGATACCGATTTTACCAAATTGATTGGAAAGAACACCAGATACCGATTTTACCAAATTGATTGGAAAGAACACCAGATACCGATTTCACCAAATTGATTGGAAAGAACACCAGATACCGATTTTACCAAATTGATTGGAAAGAACACCAGATACCGATTTTACCATATTGATTGGAAATAACACCAGATACCGATTTTACCAAATTGATAGGAAAGAACACCAGATACCGATTTTACCAAATTGATTGGAAAGAACACCAGATACCGATTTTACCAAATTGATAGGAAAGAACACCAGATACCGATTTTACCAAATTGATAGGAAAGAACACCAGATACCGATTTTACCAAATTGATAGGAAAGAACACCAGATACCGATTTTACCAAATTGATTGGAAAGAACACCAGATACCGATTTTACCAAATTGATTGGAAAGAACACCAGATACCGATTTTACCAAATTGATTGGAGATAACACCAGATACCGATTTTACCAAATTGATTGGAAAGAACACCAGATACCGATTTTACCAAATTGATAGGATAGAACACCAGATACCGATTTTACCAAATTGATTGGAAAGAACACCAGATACCGATTTTACCAAATTGATTGGAAAGAACACCATATACCGATTTTACCAAATTGATAGGAAAGAACACCGGATACCGATTTTACCAAATTGATAGGAAAGAACACCAGATACCGATTTTACCAAATTGATAGGAAAGAACACCGGATACCGATTTTACCAAATTGGTAGGAAAGAACACCAGATACCGATTTTACCAAATTGATTGGAAAGAACACCAGATACCGATTTTACCAAATTGATTGGAAAGAACACCAGATACCGATTTTACCAAATTGATAGGAGAGAACACCAGATACCGATTTTACCAAATTGATAGGAGAGAACACCAGATACCGATTTTACCAAATTGATTGGAAAGAACACCAGATACCGATTTTACCAAATTGATTGGAAAGAACACCAGATACCGATTTTACCAAATTGATTGGAAAGAACACCAGATACCGATTTCACCAAATTGATTGGAAAGAACACCAGATACCGATTTTACCAAATTGATTGTAAAGAACACCAGATACCGATTTTACCAAATTGATAGGAGAGAACACCAGATACCGATTTTACCAAATTGATTGTAAAGAACACCAGATACCGATTTCACCAAATTGATTGGAAAGAACACCAGATACCGATTTTACCAAATTGATAGGAGATAACACCAGGTACCGATTTTACCAAATTGATTGGAAAGAACACCAGATACCGATTTTACCAAATTGATAGGAGAGAACACCAGATACCGATTTTACCAAATTGATAGGAGATAACACCAGATACCGATTTTACCAAATTGATTGGAAAGAACACCAGATACCGATTTTACCAAATTGATTGGAAAGAACACCAGATACCGATTTTACCAAATTGATAGGAGATAACACCAGATACCGATTTTACCAAATTGATTGGAAAGAACACCGGATACCGATTTTACCAAATTGATAGGAGAGAACACCAGATACCGATTTTACCAAATTGATTGGAAAGAACACCAGATACCGATTTCACCAAATTGATTGGAAAGAACACCAGACACCGATTTTACCAAATTGATTGGAAAGAACATCAGATACCGATTTTACCAAATTGATTGGAAAGAACACCAGATACCGATTTTACCAAATTGATATTAGATAACACCAGATACCGATTTTACCAAATTGATTGGAAAGAACACCAGATACCGATTTTACCAAATTGATTGGAAAGAACACCAGATACCGATTTTACCATATTGATTGGAAATAACACCAGATACCGATTTTACCAAATTGATAGGAAAGAACACCAGATACCGATTTTACCAAATTGATTGGAAAGAACACCAGATACCGATTTTACCAAATTGATAGGAAAGAACACCAGATACCGATTTTACCAAATTGATAGGAAAGAACACCAGATACCGATTTTACCAAATTGATAGGAAAGAACACCAGATACCGATTTTACCAAATTGATTGGAAAGAACACCAGATTCCGATTTTACCAAATTGATTGGAAAGAACACCAGATACCGATTTTACCAAATTGATTGGAGATAACACCAGATACCGATTTTACCAAATTGATTGGAAAGAACACCAGATACCGATTTTACCAAATTGATAGGATAGAACACCAGATACCGATTTTACCAAATTGATTGGAAAGAACACCAGATACCGATTTTACCAAATTGATTGGAAAGAACACCATATACCGATTTTACCAAATTGATAGGAAAGAACACCGGATACCGATTTTACCAAATTGATAGGAAAGAACACCAGATACCGATTTTACCAAATTGATAGGAAAGAACACCGGATACCGATTTTACCAAATTGGTAGGAAAGAACACCAGATACCGATTTTACCAAATTGATTGGAAAGAACACCAGATACCGATTTTACCAAATTGATTGGAAAGAACACCAGATACCGATTTTACCAAATTGATAGGAGAGAACACCAGATACCGATTTTACCAAATTGATAGGAGAGAACACCAGATACCGATTTTACCAAATTGATTGGAAAGAACACCAGATACCGATTTTACCAAATTGATTGGAAAGAACACCAGATACCGATTTTACCAAATTGATTGGAAAGAACACCAGATACCGATTTCACAAAATTGATTGTAAAGAACACCAGATACCGATTTTACCAAATTGATTGTAAAGAACACCAGATACCGATTTTACCAAATTGATAGGAGAGAACACCAGATACCGATTTTACCAAATTGATTGTAAAGAACACCAGATACCGATTTCACCAAATTGATTGGAAAGAACACCAGATACCGATTTTACCAAATTGATAGGAGATAACACCAGGTACCGATTTTACCAAATTGATTGGAAAGAACACCAGATACCGATTTTACCAAATTGATAGGAGAGAACACCAGATACCGATTTTACCAAATTGATAGGAGATAACACCAGATACCGATTTTACCAAATTGATTGGAAAGAACACCAGATACCGATTTTACCAAATTGATTGGAAAGAACACCAGATACCGATTTTACCAAATTGATAGGAGATAACACCAGATACCGATTTTACCAAATTGATTGGAAAGAACACCGGATACCGATTTTACCAAATTGATAGGATAGAACACCAGATACCGATTTTACCAAATTGATTGGAAAGAACACCAGATACCGATTTCACCAAATTGATTGGAAAGAACACCAGACACCGATTTTACCAAATTGATTGGAAAGAACATCAGATACCTATTTTACCAAATTGATTGGAAAGAACACCAGATACCGATTTTACCAAATTGATATTAGATAACACCAGATACCGATTTTACCAAATTGATTGGAAAGAACACCAGATACCGATTTTACCAAATTGATTGGAAAGAACACCAGATACCGATTTTACCAAATTGATAGGAGATAACACCAGATACCGATTTTACCAAATTGATTGGAAAGAACACCAGATACCGATTTTACCAAATTGATAGGAGAGAACACCAGATACCGATTTTACCAAATTGATAGGAGAGAACACCAGATACCGATTTTACCAAATTGATTGGAAAGAACACCAGATACCGATTTTACCAAATTGATTGGAAAGAACACCAGATACCGATTTTACCAAATTGATTGGAAAGAACACCAGATACCGATTTTACCAAATTGATTGGAAAGAACACCAGATACCGATTTCACCAAATTGATTGGAAAGAACACCAGATACCGATTTTACCAAATTGATTGGAAAGAACACCAGATACCGATTTTACCATATTGATTGGAAATAACACCAGATACCGATTTTACCAAATTGATAGGAAAGAACACCAGATACCGATTTTACCAAATTGATTGGAAAGAACACCAGACACCGATTTTACCAAATTGATAGGAAAGAACACCAGATACCGATTTTACCAAATTGATAGGAAAGAACACCAGATACCGATTTTACGAAATTGATAGGAAAGAACACCAGATACCGATTTTACCAAATTGATAGGAAAGAACACCAGATACCGATTTTACCAAATTGATAGGAAAGAACACCAGATACCGATTTTACCAAATTGATTGGAAAGAACACCAGATACCGATTTTACCAAATTGATTGGAAAGAACACCAGATACCGATTTTACCAATTTGATTGGAGATAACACCAGATACCGATTTTACCAAATTGATTGGAAAGAACACCAGATACCGATTTTACCAAATTGATAGGAAAGAACACCAGATACCGATTTTACAAAATTGATTGGAAAGAACACCAGATACCGATTTTACCAAATTGATAGGATAGAACACCAGATACCGATTTTACCAAATTGATTGGAAAGAAGACCAGATACCGATTTTACCAAATTGATAGGAAAGAACACCAGATACCGATTTTACCAAATTGATAGGAAAGAACACCAGATACCGATTTTACCAAATTGATTGGAAAGAACACCAGATACCGATTTTACCAAATTGATAGGAGAGAACACCAGATACCGATTTTACCATATTGATTGGAAAGAACACCAGATACCGATTTTACCAAATTGATAGGATAGAACACCAGATACCGATTTTACCAAATTGATTGGAAAGAAGACCAGATACCGATTTTACCAAATTGATAGGAAAGAACACCAGATACCGATTTTACCAAATTGATAGGAAAGAACACCAGATACCGATTTTACCAAATTGATTGGAAAGAACACCAGATACCGATTTTACCAAATTGATAGGAGAGAACACCAGATACCGATTTTACCATATTGATTGGAAAGAACACCAGATACCGATTTTACCAAATTGATAGGAAAGAACACCAGATACCGATTTTACCAAATTGATTGGAAAGAACACCAGATACCGATTTTACCAAATTGATAGGAAAGAACACCAGATACCGATTTTACCAAATTGATAGGAAAGAACACCGGGTACCGATTTTACCAAATTGATAGGAAAGAACACCGGATACCGATTTTACCAAATTGGTAGGAAAGAACACCGGATACCGATTTTACCAAATTGATTGGAAAGAACACCAGATACCGATTTTACCAAATTGATAGGAGAGAACACCAGATACCGATTTTACGAAATTGATAGGAGAGAACACCAGATACCGATTTTACCAAATTGATTGGAAAGAACACCAGATACCGATTTTACCAAATTGATTGGAAAGAACACCAGATACCGATTTCACCAAATTGATTGGAAAGAACACCAGATACCGATTTTACCAAATTGATTGGAAAGAACACCAGATACCGATTTTACCATATTGATTGGAAATAACACCAGATACCGATTTTACCAAATTGATAGGAAAGAACACCAGATACCGATTTTACCAAATTGATTGGAAAGAACACCAGATACCGATTTTACCAAATTGATAGGAAAGAACACCAGATACCGATTTTACCAAATTGATAGGAGAGAACACCAGATAACGATTTTACCAAATTGATTGGAAAGAACACCAGATACCGATTTTACCAAATTGATAGGAAAGAACACCGGGTACCGATTTTACCAAATTGATAGGAAAGAACACCGGATACCGATTTTACCAAATTGGTAGGAAAGAACACCGGATACCGATTTTACCAAATTGATTGGAAAGAACACCGGATACCGATTTTAAAAAATTGATAGGAGAGAACACCAGATACCGATTTTACCAAATTGATAGGAGAGAACACCAGATACCGATTTTACCAAATTGATTGAAAAGAACACCAGATACCGATTTCACCAAATTGATTGGAAAGAACACCAGATACCGATTTTACCAAATTGATTGGAAAGAACACCAGATACCGATTTTACCATATTGATTGGAAATAACACCAGATACCGATTTTACCAAATTGATAGGAAAGAACACCAGATACCGATTTTACCAAATTGATTGGAAAGAACACCAGATACCGATTTTACCAAATTGATAGGAAAGAACACCAGATACCGATTTTACCAAATTGATAGGAAAGAACACCAGATACCGATTTTACCAAATTGATAGGAAAGAACACCAGATACCGATTTTACCAAATTGATAGGAAAGAACACCAGATACCGATTTTACCAAATTGATAGGAAAGAACACCAGATACCGATTTTACCAAATTGATTGGAAAGAACACCAGATACCGATTTTACCAAATTGATAGGAAAGAACACCAGATACCGATTTTACCAAATTGATTGGAAAGAACACCAGATACCGATTTTACAAAATTGATTGGAGATAACACCAGATACCGATTTTACCAAATTGATTGGAAAGAACACCAGATACCGATTTTACCAAATTGATAGGATAGAACACCAGATACCGATTTTACCAAATTGATTGGAAAGAACACCAGATACCGATTTTACCAAATTGATAGGAAAGAACACCAGATACCGATTTTACCAAATTGATTGGAAAGAACACCATATACCGATTTTACCAAATTGATAGGAAAGAACACCGGATACCGATTTTACCAAATTGATAGGAAAGAACACCAGATACCGATTTTACCAAATTGATAGGAAAGAACACCGGATACCGATTTTACCAAATTGGTAGGAAAGAACACCAGATACCGATTTTACCAAATTGATTGGAAAGAACACCAGATACCGATTTTACCAAATTGATTGGAAAGAACACCAGATACCGATTTTACCAAATTGATAGGAGAGAACACCAGATACCGATTTTACCAAATTGATAGGAGAGAACACCAGATCCCGATTTTACCAAATTGATTGGAAAGAACACCAGATACCGATTTTACCAAATTGATTGGAAAGAACACCAGATACCGATTTTACCAAATTGATTGGAAAGAACACCAGATACCGATTTCACCAAATTGATTGGAAAGAACACCAGATACCGATTTTACCAAATTGATTGGAAAGAACACCAGATACCGATTTTACCAAATTGATAGGAGAGAACACCAGATACCGATTTTACCAAATTGATTGTAAAGAACACCAGATACCGATTTCACCAAATTGATTGGAAAGAACACCAGATACCGATTTTACCAAATTGATAGGAGATAACACCAGGTACCGATTTTACCAAATTGATTGGAAAGAACACCAGATACCGATTTTACCAAATTGATAGGAGAGAACACCAGATACCGATTTTACCAAATTGATAGGAGATAACACCAGATACCGATTTTACCAAATTGATTGGAAAGAACACCAGATACCGATTTTACCAAATTGATTGGAAAGAACACCAGATACCGATTTTACCAAATTGATAGGAGATAACACCAGATACCGATTTTACCAAATTGATTGGAAAGAACACCGGATACCGATTTTACCAAATTGATAGGAGAGAACACCAGATACCGATTTTACCAAATTGATAGGATAGAACACCAGATACCGATTTTACCAAATTGATTGGAAAGAACACCAGATACCGATTTCACCAAATTGATTGGAAAGAACACCAGATACCGATTTTACCAAATTGATAGGAGATAACACCAGGTACCGATTTTACCAATTTGATTGGAAAGAACACCAGATACCGATTTTACCAAATTGATAGGAAAGAACACCAGATACCGATTTTACCAAATTGATAGGAAAGAACACCAGATACCGATTTTACCAAATTGATAGGAAAGAACACCAGATACCGATTTTACCAAATTGATAGGAAAGAACACCAGATACCGATTTTACCAAATTGATTGGAAAGAACACCAGATACCGATTTTACCAAATTGATTGGAGATAACACCAGATACCGATTTTACCAAATTGATTGGAAAGAACACCAGATACCGATTTTACCAAATTGATAGGATAGAACACCAGATACCGATTTTACCAAATTGATTGGAAAGAACACCAGATACCGATTTTACCAAATTGATAGGAAAGAACACCAGATACCGATTTTACCAAATTGATTGGAAAGAACACCATATACCGATTTTACCAAATTGATAGGAAAGAACACCGGATACCGATTTTACCAAATTGATAGGAAAGAACACCAGATACCGATTTTACCAAATTGATAGGAAAGAACACCGGATACCGATTTTACCAAATTGGTAGGAAAGAACACCAGATACCGATTTTACCAAATTGATTGGAAAGAACACCAGATACCGATTTTACCAAATTGATTGGAAAGAACACCAGATACCGATTTTACCAAATTGATAGGAGAGAACACCAGATACCGATTTTACCAAATTGATAGGAGAGAACACCAGATACCGATTTTACCAAATTGATTGGAAAGAACACCAGATACCGATTTTACCAAATTGATTGGAAAGAACACCAGATACCGATTTTACCAAATTGATTGGAAAGAACACCAGATACCGATTTCACCAAATTGATTGGAAAGAACACCAGATACCGATTTTACCAAATTGATTGGAAAGAACACCAGATACCGATTTTACCAAATTGATAGGAGAGAACACCAGATACCGATTTTACCAAATTGATTGTAAAGAACACCAGATACCGATTTCACCAAATTGATTGGAAAGAACACCAGATACCGATTTTACCAAATTGATAGGAGATAACACCAGGTACCGATTTTACCAAATTGATTGGAAAGAACACCAGATACCGATTTTACCAAATTGATAGGAGAGAACACCAGATACCGATTTTACCAAATTGATAGGAGATAACACCAGATACCGATTTTACCAAATTGATTGGAAAGAACACCAGATACCGATTTTACCAAATTGATTGGAAAGAACACCAGATACCGATTTTACCAAATTGATAGGAGATAACACCAGATACCGATTTTACCAAATTGATTGGAAAGAACACCGGATACCGATTTTACCAAATTGATAGGAGAGAACACCAGATACCGATTTTACCAAATTGATTGGAAAGAACACCAGATACCGATTTCACCAAATTGATTGGAAAGAACACCAGACACCGATTTTACCAAATTGATTGGAAAGAACATCAGATACCGATTTTACCAAATTGATTGGAAAGAACACCAGATACCGATTTTACCAAATTGATATTAGATAACACCAGATACCGATTTTACCAAATTGATTGGAAAGAACACCAGATACCGATTTTACCAAATTGATTGGAAAGAACACCAGATACCGATTTTACCAAATTGATAGGAGATAACACCAGATACCGATTTTACCAAATTGATAGGAGAGAACACCAGATACCGATTTTACCAAATTGATAGGAGAGAACACCAGATACCGATTTTACCAAATTGATTGGAAAGAACACCAGATACCGATTTTACCAAATTGATTGGAAAGAACACCAGATACCGATTTTACCAAATTGATTGGAAAGAACACCAGATACCGATTTTACCAAATTGATTGGAAAGAACACCAGATACCGATTTCACCAAATTGATTGGAAAGAACACCAGATACCGATTTTACCAAATTGATTGGAAAGAACACCAGATACCGATTTTACCATATTGATTGGAAAGAACACCAGATACCGATTTTACCAAATTGATAGGAAAGAACACCAGATACCGATTTTACCAAATTGATTGGAAAGAACACCAGATACCGATTTTACCAAATTGATTGGAAAGAACACCAGATACCGATTTTACCAAATTGATAGGAAAGAACACCAGATACCGATTTTACCAAATTGATAGGAAAGAACACCAGATACCGATTTTACCAAATTGATAGGAAAGAACACCAGATACCGATTTTACCAAATTGATAGGAAAGAACACCAGATACCGATTTTACCAAATTGATTGGAAAGAACACCAGATACCGATTTTACCAAATTGATTGGAAAGAACACCAGATACCGATTTTACCAATTTGATTGGAGATAACACCAGATACCGATTTTACCAAATTGATTGGAAAGAACACCAGATACCGATTTTACAAAATTGATTGGAAAGAACACCAGATACCGATTTTACAAAATTGATTGGAAAGAACACCAGATACCGATTTTACCAAATTGATAGGATAGAACACCAGATACCGATTTTACCAAATTGATTGGAAAGAAGACCAGATACCGATTTTACCAAATTGATAGGAAAGAACACCAGATACCGATTTTACCAAATTGATTGGAAAGAACACCATATACCGATTTTACCAAATTGATAGGAAAGAACACCAGATACCGATTTTACCAAATTGATAGGAAAGAACACCGGATACCGATTTTACCAAATTGATAGGAAAGAACACCAGATACCGATTTTACCAAATTGATAGGAAAGAACACCGGATACCGATTTTACCAAATTGGTAGGAAAGAACACCAGATACCGATTTTACCAAATTGATTAGAAAGAACACCAGATACCGATTTTACCAAATTGATTGGAAAGAACACCAGATACCGATTTTACCAAATTGATAGGAGAGAACACCAGATACCGATTTTACCAAATTGATAGGAGAGAACACAAGATACCGATTTTACCAAATTGATAGGAGAGAACACAAGATACCGATTTTACCAAATTGATTGGAAAGAACACCAGATACCGATTTTACCAAATTGATTGGAAAGAACACCAGATACCGATTTCACCAAATTGATTGGAAAGAACACCAGATACCGATTTTACCAAATTGATTGGAAAGAACACCAGATACCGATTTTACCAAATTGATTGGAAAGAACACCAGATACCGATTTCACCAAATTGATTGGAAAGAACACCAGATACCGATTTTACCAAATTGATTGGAAAGAACACCAGATACCGATTTTACCAAATTGATAGGAGATAACACCAGATACCGATTTTACCAAATTGATTGGAAAGAACACCAGATACCGATTTTACCAAATTGATAGGAGAGAACACCAGATACCGATTTTACCAAATTGATAGGAGATAACACCAGATACCGATTTTACCAAATTGATTGGAAAGAACACCAGATACCGATTTTACCAAATTGATTGGAAAGAACACCAGATACCGATTTTACCAAATTGATAAGAGATAACACCAGATACCGATTTTACCAAATTGATAGGAGAGAACACCAGATACCGATTTTACCAAATTGATTGGAAAGAACACCAGATACCGATTTTACCAAATTGATTGGAAAGAACACCAGATACCGATTTCACCAAATTGATTGGAAAGAACACCAGATACCGATTTTACCAAATTGATTGGAAAGAACACCAGATACCGATTTTACCATATTGATTGGAAAGAACACCAGATACCGATTTTACCAAATTGATAGGAAAGAACACCAGATACCGATTTTACCATATTGATTGGAAATAACACCAGATACCGATTTTACCAAATTGATTGGAAAGAACACCAGATACCGATTTTACCAAATTGATAGGAGAGAACACCAGATACCGATTTTACCATATTGATTGGAAAGAACACCAGATACCGATTTTACCAAATTGATTGGAAAGAACACCAGATACCGATTTCACCAAATTGATTGGAAAGAACACCAGATACCGATTTTACCAAATTGATAGGAGAGAACACCAGATACCGATTTTACCAAATTGATTGGAAAGAACACCAGATACCGATTTTACCAAATTGATTGGAAAGAACACCAGATACCGATTTTACCAAATTGATAGGAGATAACACCAGATACCGATTTTACCAAATTGATAGGAGAGAACACCAGATACCGATTTTACCAAATTGATAGGAGAGAACACCAGATACCGATTTTACCAAATTGATTGGAAAGAACACCAGATACCGATTTTACCAAATTGATTGGAAAGAACACCAGATACCGATTTTACCAAATTGATTGGAAAGAACACCAGATACCGATTTTACCAAATTGATGGGAAAGAACACCAGATACCGATTTCACCAAATTGATTGGAAAGAACACCAGATACCGATTTTACCAAATTGATTGGAAAGAACACCAGATACCGATTTTACCATATTGATTGGAAAGAACACCAGATACCGATTTTACCAAATTGATAGGAAAGAACACCAGATACCGATTTTACCAAATTGATAGGAAAGAACACCAGATACCGATTTTACCAAATTGATAGGAAAGAACACCAGATACCGATTTTACCAAATTGATTGGAAAGAACACCAGATACCGATTTTACCAAATTGATTGGAAAGAACACCAGATACCGATTTTACCAATTTGATTGGAGATAACACCAGATACCGATTTTACCAAATTGATTGGAAAGAACACCAGATACCGATTTTACAAAATTGATTGGAAAGAACACCAGATACCGATTTTACAAAATTGATTGGAAAGAACACCAGATACCGATTTTACCAAATTGATAGGATAGAACACCAGATACCGATTTTACCAAATTGATTGGAAAGAAGACCAGATACCGATTTTACCAAATTGATAGGAAAGAACACCAGATACCGATTTTACCAAATTGATTGGAAAGAACACCATATACCGATTTTACCAAATTGATAGGAAAGAACACCAGATACCGATTTTACCAAATTGATAGGAAAGAACACCGGATACCGATTTTACCAAATTGATAGGAAAGAACACCAGATACCGATTTTACCAAATTGATAGGAAAGAACACCGGATACCGATTTTACCAAATTGGTAGGAAAGAACACCAGATACCGATTTTACCAAATTGATTGGAAAGAACACCAGATACCGATTTTACCAAATTGATTGGAAAGAACACCAGATACCGATTTTACCAAATTGATAGGAGAGAACACCAGATACCGATTTTACCAAATTGATAGGAGAGAACACAAGATACCGATTTTACCAAATTGATAGGAGAGAACACAAGATACCGATTTTACCAAATTGATTGGAAAGAACACCAGATACCGATTTTACCAAATTGATTGGAAAGAACACCAGATACCGATTTTACCAAATTGATTGGAAAGAACACCAGATACCGATTTTACCAAATTGATTGGAAAGAACCCCAGATACCGATTTCACCAAATTGATTGGAAAGAACACCAGATACCGATTTTACCAAATTGATTGGAAAGAACACCAGATACCGATTTTACCAAATTGATAGGAGATAACACCAGATACCGATTTTACCAAATTGATTGGAAAGAACACCAGATACCGATTTTACCAAATTGATAGGAGAGAACACCAGATACCGATTTTACCAAATTGATAGGAGATAACACCGGATACCGATTTTACCAAATTGATTGGAAAGAACACCAGATACCGATTTTACCAAATTGATTGGAAAGAACACCAGATACCGATTTTACCAAATTGATTGGAAAGAACACCAGATACCGATTTTACCAAATTGATTGGAAAGAACACCAGATACCGATTTCACCAAATTGATTGGAAAGAACACCAGATACCGATTTTACCAAATTGATTGGAAAGAACACCAGATACCGATTTTACCATATTGATTGGAAAGAACACCAGATACCGATTTTACCAAATTGAAAGGAAAGAACACCAGATACCGATTTTACCATATTGATTGGAAATAACACCAGATACCGATTTTACCAAATTGATTGGAAAGAACACCAGATACCGATTTTACCAAATTGATAGGAGAGAACACCAGATACCGATTTTACCATATTGATTGGAAAGAACACCAGATACCGATTTTACCAAATTGATTGGAAAGAACACCAGATACCGATTCCACCAAATTGATTGGAAAGAACACCAGATACCGATTTTACCAAATTGATAGGAGAGAACACCAGATACCGATTTTACCAAATTGATTGGAAAGAACACCAGATACCGATTTCACCAAATTGATTGGAAAGAACACCAGACACCGATTTTACCAAATTGATTGGAAAGAACATCAGATACCGATTTTACCAAATTGATTGGAAAGAACACCAGATACCGATTTTACCAAATTGATATTAGATAACACCAGATACCGATTTTACCAAATTGATTGGAAAGAACACCAGATACCGATTTTACCAAATTGATAGGAGATAACACCAGATACCGATTTTACCAAATTGATAGGAGAGAACACCAGATACCGATTTTACCAAATTGATAGGAGAGAACACCAGATACCGATTTTACCAAATTGATTGGAAAGAACACCAGATACCGATTTTACCAAATTGATTGGAAAGAACACCAGATACCGATTTTACCAAATTGATTGGAAAGAACAACAGATACCGATTTTACCAAATTGATTGGAAAGAACACCAGATACCGATTTCACCAAATTGATTGGAAAGAACACCAGATACCGATTTTACCAAATTGATTGGAAAGAACACCAGATACCGATTTTACCATATTGATTGGAAAGAACACCAGATACCGATTTTACCAAATTGATAGGAAAGAACACCAGATACCGATTTTACCAAATTGATTGGAAAGAACACCAGATACCGATTTTACCAAATTGATTGGAAAGAACACCAGATACCGATTTTACCAAATTGATAGGAGAGAACACCAGATACCGATTTTACCATATTGATTGGAAAGAACACCAGATACCGATTTTACCAAATTGATTGGAAAGAACACCAGATACCGATTTCACCAAATTGATTGGAAAGAACACCAGATACCGATTTTACCAAATTGATAGGAGAGAACACCAGATACCGATTTTACCAAATTGATTGGAAAGAACACCAGATACCGATTTCACCAAATTGATTGGAAAGAACACCAGACACCGATTTTACCAAATTGATTGGAAAGAACATCAGATACCGATTTTACCAAATTGATTGGAAAGAACACCAGATACCGATTTTACCAAATTGATAGGAGAGAACACCAGATACCGATTTCACCAAATTGATTGGAAAGAACACCAGACACCGATTTTACCAAATTGATTGGAAAGAACACCAGATACCGATTTCACCAAATTGATTGGAAAGAACACCAGATACCGATTTTACCAAATTGATAGGAGAGAACACCAGATACCGATTTTACCAAATTGATTGGAAAGAACACCAGATACCGATTTCACCAAATTGATTGGAAAGAACACCAGACACCGATTTTACCAAATTGATTGGAAAGAACATCAGATACCGATTTTACCAAATTGATTGGAAAGAACACCAGATACCGATTTTACCATATTGATTGGAAAGAACACCAGATACCGATTTTACCAAATTGATAGGAAAGAACACCAGATACCGATTTTACCAAATTGATTGGAAAGAACACCAGATACCGATTTTACCAAATTGATTGGAAAGAACACCAGATACCGATTTTACCAAATTGATAGGAGAGAACACCAGATACCGATTTTACCATATTGATTGGAAAGAACACCAGATACCGATTTTACCAAATTGATTGGAAAGAACACCAGATACCGATTTCACCAAATTGATTGGAAAGAACACCAGATACCGATTTTACCAAATTGATAGGAGAGAACACCAGATACCGATTTTACCAAATTGATTGGAAAGAACACCAGATACCGATTTCACCAAATTGATTGGAAAGAACACCAGACACCGATTTTACCAAATTGATTGGAAAGAACATCAGATACCGATTTTACCAAATTGATTGGAAAGAACACCAGATACCGATTTTACCAAATTGATAGGAAAGAACACCAGATACCGATTTTACCAAATTGATTGGAAAGAACACCAGATACCGATTTTACCAAATTGATTGGAAAGAACACCAGATACCGATTTTACCAAATTGATAGGAAAGAACACCAGATACCGATTTTACCAAATTGATAGGAAAGAACACCAGATACCGATTTTACCAAATTGATAGGAAAGAACACCAGATACCGATTTTACCAAATTGATTGGAAAGAACACCAGATACCGATTTTACCAAATTGATTGGAAAGAACACCAGATACCGATTTTACCAATTTGATTGGAGATAACACCAGATACCGATTTTACCAAATTGATTGGAAAGAACACCAGATACCGATTTTACCAAATTGATAGGAAAGAACACCAGAGACCGATTTTACAAAATTGATTGGAAAGAACACCAGATACCGATTTTACCAAATTGATAGGATAGAACACCAGATACCGATTTTACCAAATTGATTGGAAAGAAGACCAGATACCGATTTTACCAAATTGATAGGAAAGAACACCAGATACCGATTTTACCAAATTGATTGGAAAGAACACCAGATACCGATTTTACCAAATTGATAGGAAAGAACACCAGATACCGATTTTACCAAATTGATTGGAAAGAACACCAGATACCGATTTTACCAAATTGATTGGAAAGAACACCAGATACCGATTTTACCAAATTGATAGGAAAGAACACCAGATACCGATTTTACCAAATTGATAGGAAAGAACACCAGATACCGATTTTACCAAATTGATAGGAAAGAACACCAGATACCGATTTTACCAAATTGATTGGAAAGAACACCAGATACCGATTTTACCAAATTGATTGGAAAGAACACCAGATACCGATTTTACCAATTTGATTGGAGATAACACCAGATACCGATTTTACCAAATTGATTGGAAAGAACACCAGATACCGATTTTACCAAATTGATAGGAAAGAACACCAGAGACCGATTTTACAAAATTGATTGGAAAGAACACCAGATACCGATTTTACCAAATTGATAGGATAGAACACCAGATACCGATTTTACCAAATTGATTGGAAAGAAGACCAGATACCGATTTTACCAAATTGATAGGAAAGAACACCAGATACCGATTTTACCAAATTGATTGGAAAGAACACCATATACCGATTTTACCAAATTGATAGGAAAGAACACCAGATACCGATTTTACCAAATTGATAGGAAAGAACACCGGATACCGATTTTACCAAATTGATAGGAAAGAACACCAGATACCGATTTTACCAAATTGATAGGAAAGAACACCGGATACCGATTTTACCAAATTGGTAGGAAAGAACACCAGATACCGATTTTACCAAATTGATTGGAAAGAACACCAGATACCGATTTTACCAAATTGATTGGAAAGAACACCAGATACCGATTTTACCAAATTGATTGGAAAGAACACCAGATACCGATTTTACCAAATTGATTGGAAAGAACACCAGATACCGATTTTACCAAATTGATTGGAAAGAACACCAGATACCGATTTCACCAAATTGATTGGAAAGAACACCAGACACCGATTTTACCAAATTGATTGGAAAGAACATCAGATACCGATTTTACCAAATTGATTGGAAAGAACACCAGATACCGATTTTACCAAATTGATAGGAAAGAACACCAGATACCGATTTTACCAAATTGATTGGAAAGAACACCAGATACCGATTTTACCAAATTGATTGGAAAGAACACCAGATACCGATTTTACCAAATTGATAGGAAAGAACACCAGATACCGATTTTACCAAATTGATAGGAAAGAACACCAGATACCGATTTTACCAAATTGATAGGAAAGAACACCAGATACCGATTTTACCAAATTGATTGGAAAGAACACCAGATACCGATTTTACCAAATTGATTGGAAAGAACACCAGATACCGATTTTACCAATTTGATTGGAGATAACACCAGATACCGATTTTACCAAATTGATTGGAAAGAACACCAGATACCGATTTTACCAAATTGATAGGAAAGAACACCAGATACCGATTTTACAAAATTGATTGGAAAGAACACCAGATACCGATTTTACCAAATTGATAGGATAGAACACCAGATACCGATTTTACCAAATTGATTGGAAAGAAGACCAGATACCGATTTTACCAAATTGATAGGAAAGAACACCAGATACCGATTTTACCAAATTGATTGGAAAGAACACCATATACCGATTTTACCAAATTGATAGGAAAGAACACCAGATACCGATTTTACCAAATTGATAGGAAAGAACACCGGATACCGATTTTACCAAATTGATAGGAAAGAACACCAGATACCGATTTTACCAAATTGATAGGAAAGAACACCGGATACCGATTTTACCAAATTGGTAGGAAAGAACACCAGATACCGATTTTACCAAATTGATTGGAAAGAACACCAGATACCGATTTTACCAAATTGATTGGAAAGAACACCAGATACCGATTTTACCAAATTGATAGGAGAGAACACCAGATACCGATTTTACCAAATTGATAGGAGAGAACACAAGATACCGATTTTACCAAATTGATAGGAGAGAACACAAGATACCGATTTTACCAAATTGATTGGAAAGAACACCAGATACCGATTTTACCAAATTGATTGGAAAGAACACCAGATACCGATTTCACCAAATTGATTGGAAAGAACACCAGATACCGATTTTACCAAATTGATTGGAAAGAACACCAGATACCGATTTTACCAAATTGATTGGAAAGAACACCAGATACCGATTTCACCAAATTGATTGGAAAGAACACCAGATCGCGATTTTACCAAATTGATTGGAAAGAACACCAGATACCGATTTTACCAAATTGATAGGAGATAACACCAGATACCGATTTTACCAAATTGATTGGAAAGAACACCAGATACCGATTTTACCAAATTGATAGGAGAGAACACCAGATACCGATTTTACCAAATTGATAGGAGATAACACCAGATACCGATTTTACCAAATTGATTGGAAAGAACACCAGATACCGATTTTACCAAATTGATTGGAAAGAACACCAGATACCGATTTTACCAAATTGATAAGAGATAACACCAGATACCGATTTTACCAAATTGATAGGAGAGAACACCAGATACCGATTTTACCAAATTGATTGGAAAGAACACCAGATACCGATTTTACCAAATTGATTGGAAAGAACACCAGATACCGATTTTACCAAATTGATTGGAAAGAACACCAGATACCGATTTCACCAAATTGATTGGAAAGAACACCAGATACCGATTTTACCAAATTGATTGGAAAGAACACCAGATACCGATTTTACCATATTGATTGGAAAGAACACCAGATACCGATTTTACCAAATTGATTGGAAAGAACACCAGATACCGATTTTACCAAATTGATAGGAAAGAACACCAGATACCGATTTTACCAAATTGATAGGAAAGAACACCAGATACCGATTTTACCAAATTGATAGGAAAGAACACCAGATACCGATTTTACCAAATTGATAGGAAAGAACACCAGATATTGATTGGAAAGAACACCAGATACCGATTTTACCAAATTGATTGGAAAGAACACCAGATACCGATTTTACCAAATTGATTGGAGATAACACCAGATACCGATTTTACCAAATTGATTGGAAAGAACACCAGATACCGATTTTACCAAATTGATAGGATAGAACACCAGATACCGATTTTACCAAATTGATTGGAAAGAACACCAGATACCGATTTTACCAAATTGATTGGAAAGAACACCAGATACCGATTTCACCAAATTGATTGGAAAGAACACCAGATACCGATTTTACCAAATTGATTGGAAAGAACACCAGATACCGATTTTACCAAATTGATTGGAAAGAACACCAGATACCGATTTCACCAAATTGATTGGAAAGAACACCAGATACCGATTTTACCAAATTGATTGGAAAGAACACCAGATACCGATTTTACCAAATTGATAGGAGATAACACCAGATACCGATTTTACCAAATTGATTGGAAAGAACACCAGATACCGATTTTACCAAATTGATAGGAGAGAACACCAGATACCGATTTTACCAAATTGATAGGAGATAACACCAGATACCGATTTTACCAAATTGATTGGAAAGAACACCATATACCGATTTTACCAAATTGATTGGAAAGAACACCAGATACCGATTTTACCAAATTGATAAGAGATAACACCAGATACCGATTTTACCAAATTGATAGGAGAGAACACCAGATACCGATTTTACCAAATTGATTGGAAAGAACACCAGATACCGATTTTACCAAATTGATTGGAAAGAACACCAGATACCGATTTTACCAAATTGATTGGAAAGAACACCAGATACCGATTTCACCAAATTGATTGGAAAGAACACCAGATACCGATTTTACCAAATTGATTGGAAAGAACACCAGATACCGATTTTACCATATTGATTGGAAAGAACACCAGATACCGATTTTACCAAATTGATAGGAAAGAACACCAGATACCGATTTTACCATATTGATTGGAAATAACACCAGATACCGATTTTACCAAATTGATTGGAAAGAACACCAGATACCGATTTTACCAAATTGATAGGAGAGAACACCAGATACCGATTTTACCATATTGATTGGAAAGAACACCAGATACCGATTTTACCAAATTGATTGGAAAGAACACCAGATACCGATTTTACCAAATTGATTGGAGATAACACCAGATACCGATTTTACCAAATTGATTGGAAAGAACACCAGATACCGATTTTACCAAATTGATAGGATAGAACACCAGATACCGATTTTACCAAATTGATTGGAAAGAACACCAGATACCGATTTTACCAAATTGATAGGAAAGAACACCAGATACCGATTTTACCAAATTGATTGGAAAGAACACCATATACCGATTTCACCAAATTGATTGGAAAGAACACCAGATACCGATTTTACCAAATTGATTGGAAAGAACACCAGATACCGATTTTACCATATTGATTGGAAATAACACCAGATACCGATTTTACCAAATTGATAGGAAAGAACACCAGATACCGATTTTACCAAATTGATTGGAAAGAACACCAGATACCGATTTTACCAAATTGATAGGAAAGAACACCAGATACCGATTTTACCAAATTGATAGGAAAGAACACCAGATACCGATTTTACCAAATTGATAGGAAAGAACACCAGATACCGATTTTACCAAATTGATAGGAAAGAACACCAGATATTGATTGGAAAGAACACCAGATACCGATTTTACCAAATTGATTGGAAAGAACACCAGATACCGATTTTACCAAATTGATTGGAGATAACACCAGATACCGATTTTACCAAATTGATTGGAAAGAACACCAGATACCGATTTTACCAAATTGATAGGATAGAACACCAGATACCGATTTTACCAAATTGATTGGAAAGAACACCAGATACCGATTTTACCAAATTGATAGGAAAGAACACCAGATACCGATTTTACCAAATTGATTGGAAAGAACACCATATACCGATTTTACCAAATTGATAGGAAAGAACACCGGATACCGATTTTACCAAATTGATAGGAAAGAACACCAGATACCGATTTTACCAAATTGATAGGAAAGAACACCGGATACCGATTTTACCAAATTGGTAGGAAAGAACACCAGATACCGATTTTACCAAATTGATTGGAAAGAACACCAGATACCGATTTTACCAAATTGATTGGAAAGAACACCAGATACCGATTTTACCAAATTGATAGGAGAGAACACCAGATACCGATTTTACCAAATTGATTGGAAAGAACACCAGATACCGATTTTACCAAATTGATTGGAAAGAACACCAGATACCGATTTTACCAAATTGATTGGAAAGAACACCAGATACCGATTTCACCAAATTGATTGGAAAGAACACCAGATACCGATTTTACCAAATTGATTGGAAAGAACACCAGATACCGATTTTACCAAATTGATTGGAAAGAACACCAGATACCGATTTTACCAAATTGATAGGAAAGAACACCAGATACCGATTTTACCAAATTGATAGGAAAGAACACCAGATACCGATTTTACCAAATTGATAGGAAAGAACACCAGATACCGATTTTACCAAATTGATAGGAAAGAACACCAGATATTGATTGGAAAGAACACCAGATACCGATTTTACCAAATTGATTGGAAAGAACACCAGATACCGATTTTACCAAATTGATTGGAGATAACACCAGATACCGATTTTACCAAATTGATTGGAAAGAACACCAGATACCGATTTTACCAAATTGATTGGAAAGAACACCAGATACCGATTTTACCAAATTGATAGGAAAGAACACCAGATACCGATTTTACCAAATTGATTGGAAAGAACACCATATACCGATTTTACCAAATTGATAGGAAAGAACACCGGATACCGATTTTACCAAATTGATAGGAAAGAACACCAGATACCGATTTTACCAAATTGATAGGAAAGAACACCGGATACCGATTTTACCAAATTGGTAGGAAAGAACACCAGATACCGATTTTACCAAATTGATTGGAAAGAACACCAGATACCGATTTTACCAAATTGATTGGAAAGAACACCAGATACCGATTTTACCAAATTGATAAGAGATAACACCAGATACCGATTTTACCAAATTGATAGGATAGAACACCAGATACCGATTTTACCAAATTGATTGGAAAGAACACCAGATACCGATTTTACCAAATTGATTGGAAAGAACACCAGATACCGATTTTACCAAATTGATTGGAAAGAACACCAGATACCGATTTCACCAAATTGATTGGAAAGAACACCAGATACCGATTTTACCAAATTGATTGGAAAGAACACCAGATACCGATTTTACCATATTGATTGGAAAGAACACCAGATACCGATTTTACCAAATTGATAGGAAAGAACACCAGATACCGATTTTACCATATTGATTGGAAATAACACCAGATACCGATTTTACCAAATTGATTGGAAAGAACACCAGATACCGATTTTACCAAATTGATAGGAGAGAACACCAGATACCGATTTTACCATATTGATTGGAAAGAACACCAGATACCGATTTTACCAAATTGATTGGAAAGAACACCAGATACCGATTTTACCAAATTGATTGGAGATAACACCAGATACCGATTTTACCAAATTGATTGGAAAGAACACCAGATACCGATTTTACCAAATTGATAGGATAGAACACCAGATACCGATTTTACCAAATTGATTGGAAAGAACACCAGATACCGATTTTACCAAATTGATAGGAAAGAACACCAGATACCGATTTTACCAAATTGATTGGAAAGAACACCATATACCGATTTCACCAAATTGATTGGAAAGAACACCAGATACCGATTTTACCAAATTGATTGGAAAGAACACCAGATACCGATTTTACCATATTGATTGGAAATAACACCAGATACCGATTTTACCAAATTGATAGGAAAGAACACCAGATACCGATTTTACCAAATTGATTGGAAAGAACACCAGATACCGATTTTACCAAATTGATAGGAAAGAACACCAGATACCGATTTTACCAAATTGATAGGAAAGAACACCAGATACCGATTTTACCAAATTGATAGGAAAGAACACCAGATACCGATTTTACCAAATTGATAGGAAAGAACACCAGATATTGATTGGAAAGAACACCAGATACCGATTTTACCAAATTGATTGGAAAGAACACCAGATACCGATTTTACCAAATTGATTGGAGATAACACCAGATACCGATTTTACCAAATTGATTGGAAAGAACACCAGATACCGATTTTACCAAATTGATAGGATAGAACACCAGATACCGATTTTACCAAATTGATTGGAAAGAACACCAGATACCGATTTTACCAAATTGATAGGAAAGAACACCAGATACCGATTTTACCAAATTGATTGGAAAGAACACCATATACCGATTTTACCAAATTGATAGGAAAGAACACCGGATACCGATTTTACCAAATTGATAGGAAAGAACACCAGATACCGATTTTACCAAATTGATAGGAAAGAACACCGGATACCGATTTTACCAAATTGGTAGGAAAGAACACCAGATACCGATTTTACCAAATTGATTGGAAAGAACACCAGATACCGATTTTACCAAATTGATTGGAAAGAACACCAGATACCGATTTTACCAAATTGATAGGAGAGAACACCAGATACCGATTTTACTAAATTGATAGGAGAGAACACCAGATACCGATTTTACCAAATTGATTGGAAAGAACACCAGATACCGATTTTACCAAATTGATTGGAAAGAACACCAGATACCGATTTTACCAAATTGATTGGAAAGAACACCAGATACCGATTTCACCAAATTGATTGGAAAGAACACCAGATACCGATTTTACCAAATTGATTGGAAAGAACACCAGATACCGATTTTACCAAATTGATAGGAGAGAACACCAGATACCGATTTTACCAAATTGATTGTAAAGAACACCAGATACCGATTTCACCAAATTGATGGGAAAGAACACCAGATACCGATTTTACCAAATTGATAGGAGATAACACCAGATACCGATTTTACCAAATTGATAGGAGATAACACCAGGTACCGATTTTACCAAATTGATTGGAAAGAACACCAGATACCGATTTTACCAAATTGATAGGAGAGAACACCAGATACCGATTTTACCAAATTGATAGGAGATAACACCAGATACCGATTTTACCAAATTGATTGGAAAGAACACCAGATACCGATTTTACCAAATTGATTGGAAAGAACACCAGATACCGATTTTACCAAATTGATAGGAGATAACACCAGATACCGATTTTACCAAATTGATTGGAAAGAACACCAGATACCGATTTTACCAAATTGATTGGAAAGAACACCAGATACCGATTTCACCAAATTGATTGGAAAGAACACCAGATACCGATTTTACCGAATTGATTGGAAAGAACACCAGATACCGATTTTACCAAATTGATAGGAAAGAACACCAGATACCGATTTTACCAAATTGATAGGAAAGAACACCAGATACCGATTTTACCAAATTGATAGGAAAGAACACCAGATACCGATTTTACCAAATTGATAGGAAAGAACACCAGATACCGATTTTACCAAATTGATAGGAAAGAACACCAGATACCGATTTTACCAAATTGATTGGAAAGAACACAATATACCGATTTTACCAAATTGATAGGAAAGAACACCAGATACCGATTTTACCAAATTGATTGGAAAGAACACCAGTTACCGATTTTACCAAATTGATAGGAAAGAACACAATATACAGATTTTACCAAATTGATAGGAAAGAACACCAGATACCGATTTTACCAAATTGATTGGAAAGAACACCAGATACCGATTTTACCAAATTGATAGGAGATAACACCAGATACCGATTTTACCAAATTGATTGGAAAGAACACCAGATACCGATTTTACCAAATTGATAGGAGAGAACACCAGATACCGATTTTACCAAATTGATAGGAGATAACACCGGATACCGATTTTACCAAATTGATTGGAAAGAACACCAGATACCGATTTTACCAAATTGATTGGAAAGAACACCAGATACCGATTTTACCAAATTGATTGGAAAGAACACCAGATACCGATTTTACCAAATTGATTGGAAAGAACACCAGATACCGATTTCACCAAATTGATTGGAAAGAACACCAGATACTGATTTTACCAAATTGATTGGAAAGAACACCAGATACCGATTTTACCATATTGATTGGAAAGAACACCAGATACCGATTTTACCAAATTGAAAGGAAAGAACACCAGATACCGATTTTACCATATTGATTGGAAATAACACCAGATACCGATTTTACCAAATTGATTGGAAAGAACACCAGATACCGATTTTACCAAATTGATAGGAGAGAACACCAGATACCGATTTTACCATATTGATTGGAAAGAACACCAGATACCGATTTTACCAAATTGATTGGAAAGAACACCAGATACCGATTTCACCAAATTGATTGGAAAGAACACCAGATACCGATTTTACCAAATTGATAGGAGAGAACACCAGATACCGATTTTACCAAATTGATTGGAAAGAACACCAGATACCGATTTCACCAAATTGATTGGAAAGAACACCAGACACCGATTTTACCAAATTGATTGGAAAGAACATCAGATACCGATTTTACCAAATTGATTGGAAAGAACACCAGATACCGATTTTACCAAATTGATATTAGATAACACCAGATACCGATTTTACCAAATTGATTGGAAAGAACACCAGATACCGATTTTACCAAATTGATAGGAGATAACACCAGATACCGATTTTACCAAATTGATAGGAGAGAACACCAGATACCGATTTTACCAAATTGATAGGAGAGAACACCAGATACCGATTTTACCAAATTGATTGGAAAGAACACCAGATACCGATTTTACCAAATTGATTGGAAAGAACACCAGATACCGATTTTACCAAATTGATTGGAAAGAACAACAGATACCGATTTTACCAAATTGATTGGAAAGAACACCAGATACCGATTTCACCAAATTGATTGGAAAGAACACCAGATACCGATTTTACCAAATTGATTGGAAAGAACACCAGATACCGATTTTACCATATTGATTGGAAAGAACACCAGATACCGATTTTACCAAATTGATAGGAAAGAACACCAGATACCGATTTTACCAAATTGATTGGAAAGAACACCAGATACCGATTTTACCAAATTGATTGGAAAGAACACCAGATACCGATTTTACCAAATTGATAGGAGAGAACACCAGATACCGATTTTACCATATTGATTGGAAAGAACACCAGATACCGATTTTACCAAATTGATTGGAAAGAACACCAGATACCGATTTCACCAAATTGATTGGAAAGAACACCAGATACCGATTTTACCAAATTGATAGGAGAGAACACCAGATACCGATTTTACCAAATTGATTGGAAAGAACACCAGATACCGATTTCACCAAATTGATTGGAAAGAACACCAGACACCGATTTTACCAAATTGATTGGAAAGAACATCAGATACCGATTTTACCAAATTGATTGGAAAGAACACCAGATACCGATTTTACCAAATTGATATTAGATAACACCAGATACCGATTTTACCAAATTGATTGGAAAGAACACCAGATACCGATTTAACCAAATTGATTGGAAAGAACACCAGATACCGATTTCACCAAATTGATTGGAAAGAACACCAGATACCGATTTTACCAAATTGATTGGAAAGAACACCAGATACCGATTTTACCATATTGATTGGAAAGAACACCAGATACCGATTTTACCAAATTGATAGGAAAGAACACCAGATACCGATTTTACCAAATTGATTGGAAAGAACACCAGATACCGATTTTACCAAATTGATTGGAAAGAACACCAGATACCGATTTTACCAAATTGATAGGAAAGAACACCAGATACCGATTTTACCAAATTGATAGGAAAGAACACCAGATACCGATTTTACCAAATTGATAGGAAAGAACACCAGATACCGATTTTACCAAATTGATTGGAAAGAACACCAGATACCGATTTTACCAAATTGATTGGAAAGAACACCAGATACCGATTTTACCAATTTGATTGGAGATAACACCAGATACCGATTTTACCAAATTGATTGGAAAGAACACCAGATACCGATTTTACCAAATTGATAGGAAAGAACACCAGATACCGATTTTACAAAATTGATTGGAAAGAACACCAGATACCGATTTTACCAAATTGATAGGATAGAACACCAGATACCGATTTTACCAAATTGATTGGAAAGAAGACCAGATACCGATTTTACCAAATTGATAGGAAAGAACACCAGATACCGATTTTACCAAATTGATTGGAAAGAACACCATATACCGATTTTACCAAATTGATAGGAAAGAACACCAGATACCGATTTTACCAAATTGATAGGAAAGAACACCGGATACCGATTTTACCAAATTGATAGGAAAGAACACCAGATACCGATTTTACCAAATTGATAGGAAAGAACACCGGATACCGATTTTACCAAATTGGTAGGAAAGAACACCAGATACCGATTTTACCAAATTGATTGGAAAGAACACCAGATACCGATTTTACCAAATTGATTGGAAAGAACACCAGATACCGATTTTACCAAATTGATAGGAGAGAACACCAGATACCGATTTTACCAAATTGATAGGAGAGAACACAAGATACCGATTTTACCAAATTGATAGGAGAGAACACAAGATACCGATTTTACCAAATTGATTGGAAAGAACACCAGATACCGATTTTACCAAATTGATTGGAAAGAACACCAGATACCGATTTCACCAAATTGATTGGAAAGAACACCAGATACCGATTTTACCAAATTGATTGGAAAGAACACCAGATACCGATTTTACCAAATTGATTGGAAAGAACACCAGATACCGATTTCACCAAATTGATTGGAAAGAACACCAGATCGCGATTTTACCAAATTGATTGGAAAGAACACCAGATACCGATTTTACCAAATTGATAGGAGATAACACCAGATACCGATTTTACCAAATTGATTGGAAAGAACACCAGATACCGATTTTACCAAATTGATAGGAGAGAACACCAGATACCGATTTTACCAAATTGATAGGAGATAACACCAGATACCGATTTTACCAAATTGATTGGAAAGAACACCAGATACCGATTTTACCAAATTGATTGGAAAGAACACCAGATACCGATTTTACCAAATTGATAAGAGATAACACCAGATACCGATTTTACCAAATTGATAGGAGAGAACACCAGATACCGATTTTACCAAATTGATTGGAAAGAACACCAGATACCGATTTTACCAAATTGATTGGAAAGAACACCAGATACCGATTTTACCAAATTGATTGGAAAGAACACCAGATACCGATTTCACCAAATTGATTGGAAAGAACACCAGATACCGATTTTACCAAATTGATTGGAAAGAACACCAGATACCGATTTTACCATATTGATTGGAAAGAACACCAGATACCGATTTTACCAAATTGATTGGAAAGAACACCAGATACCGATTTTACCAAATTGATAGGAAAGAACACCAGATACCGATTTTACCAAATTGATAGGAAAGAACACCAGATACCGATTTTACCAAATTGATAGGAAAGAACACCAGATACCGATTTTACCAAATTGATAGGAAAGAACACCAGATATTGATTGGAAAGAACACCAGATACCGATTTTACCAAATTGATTGGAAAGAACACCAGATACCGATTTTACCAAATTGATTGGAGATAACACCAGATACCGATTTTACCAAATTGATTGGAAAGAACACCAGATACCGATTTTACCAAATTGATAGGATAGAACACCAGATACCGATTTTACCAAATTGATTGGAAAGAACACCAGATACCGATTTTACCAAATTGATTGGAAAGAACACCAGATACCGATTTCACCAAATTGATTGGAAAGAACACCAGATACCGATTTTACCAAATTGATTGGAAAGAACACCAGATACCGATTTTACCAAATTGATTGGAAAGAACACCAGATACCGATTTCACCAAATTGATTGGAAAGAACACCAGATACCGATTTTACCAAATTGATTGGAAAGAACACCAGATACCGATTTTACCAAATTGATAGGAGATAACACCAGATACCGATTTTACCAAATTGATTGGAAAGAACACCAGATACCGATTTTACCAAATTGATAGGAGAGAACACCAGATACCGATTTTACCAAATTGATAGGAGATAACACCAGATACCGATTTTACCAAATTGATTGGAAAGAACACCATATACCGATTTTACCAAATTGATTGGAAAGAACACCAGATACCGATTTTACCAAATTGATAAGAGATAACACCAGATACCGATTTTACCAAATTGATAGGAGAGAACACCAGATACCGATTTTACCAAATTGATTGGAAAGAACACCAGATACCGATTTTACCAAATTGATTGGAAAGAACACCAGATACCGATTTTACCAAATTGATTGGAAAGAACACCAGATACCGATTTCACCAAATTGATTGGAAAGAACACCAGATACCGATTTTACCAAATTGATTGGAAAGAACACCAGATACCGATTTTACCATATTGATTGGAAAGAACACCAGATACCGATTTTACCAAATTGATAGGAAAGAACACCAGATACCGATTTTACCATATTGATTGGAAATAACACCAGATACCGATTTTACCAAATTGATTGGAAAGAACACCAGATACCGATTTTACCAAATTGATAGGAGAGAACACCAGATACCGATTTTACCATATTGATTGGAAAGAACACCAGATACCGATTTTACCAAATTGATTGGAAAGAACACCAGATACCGATTTTACCAAATTGATTGGAGATAACACCAGATACCGATTTTACCAAATTGATTGGAAAGAACACCAGATACCGATTTTACCAAATTGATAGGATAGAACACCAGATACCGATTTTACCAAATTGATTGGAAAGAACACCAGATACCGATTTTACCAAATTGATAGGAAAGAACACCAGATACCGATTTTACCAAATTGATTGGAAAGAACACCATATACCGATTTCACCAAATTGATTGGAAAGAACACCAGATACCGATTTTACCAAATTGATTGGAAAGAACACCAGATACCGATTTTACCATATTGATTGGAAATAACACCAGATACCGATTTTACCAAATTGATAGGAAAGAACACCAGATACCGATTTTACCAAATTGATTGGAAAGAACACCAGATACCGATTTTACCAAATTGATAGGAAAGAACACCAGATACCGATTTTACCAAATTGATAGGAAAGAACACCAGATACCGATTTTACCAAATTGATAGGAAAGAACACCAGATACCGATTTTACCAAATTGATAGGAAAGAACACCAGATATTGATTGGAAAGAACACCAGATACCGATTTTACCAAATTGATTGGAAAGAACACCAGATACCGATTTTACCAAATTGATTGGAGATAACACCAGATACCGATTTTACCAAATTGATTGGAAAGAACACCAGATACCGATTTTACCAAATTGATAGGATAGAACACCAGATACCGATTTTACCAAATTGATTGGAAAGAACACCAGATACCGATTTTACCAAATTGATAGGAAAGAACACCAGATACCGATTTTACCAAATTGATTGGAAAGAACACCATATACCGATTTTACCAAATTGATAGGAAAGAACACCGGATACCGATTTTACCAAATTGATAGGAAAGAACACCAGATACCGATTTTACCAAATTGATAGGAAAGAACACCGGATACCGATTTTACCAAATTGGTAGGAAAGAACACCAGATACCGATTTTACCAAATTGATTGGAAAGAACACCAGATACCGATTTTACCAAATTGATTGGAAAGAACACCAGATACCGATTTTACCAAATTGATAGGAGAGAACACCAGATACCGATTTTACCAAATTGATTGGAAAGAACACCAGATACCGATTTTACCAAATTGATTGGAAAGAACACCAGATACCGATTTTACCAAATTGATTGGAAAGAACACCAGATACCGATTTCACCAAATTGATTGGAAAGAACACCAGATACCGATTTTACCAAATTGATTGGAAAGAACACCAGATACCGATTTTACCAAATTGATTGGAAAGAACACCAGATACCGATTTTACCAAATTGATAGGAAAGAACACCAGATACCGATTTTACCAAATTGATAGGAAAGAACACCAGATACCGATTTTACCAAATTGATAGGAAAGAACACCAGATACCGATTTTACCAAATTGATAGGAAAGAACACCAGATATTGATTGGAAAGAACACCAGATACCGATTTTACCAAATTGATTGGAAAGAACACCAGATACCGATTTTACCAAATTGATTGGAGATAACACCAGATACCGATTTTACCAAATTGATTGGAAAGAACACCAGATACCGATTTTACCAAATTGATTGGAAAGAACACCAGATACCGATTTTACCAAATTGATAGGAAAGAACACCAGATACCGATTTTACCAAATTGATTGGAAAGAACACCATATACCGATTTTACCAAATTGATAGGAAAGAACACCGGATACCGATTTTACCAAATTGATAGGAAAGAACACCAGATACCGATTTTACCAAATTGATAGGAAAGAACACCGGATACCGATTTTACCAAATTGGTAGGAAAGAACACCAGATACCGATTTTACCAAATTGATTGGAAAGAACACCAGATACCGATTTTACCAAATTGATTGGAAAGAACACCAGATACCGATTTTACCAAATTGATAAGAGATAACACCAGATACCGATTTTACCAAATTGATAGGATAGAACACCAGATACCGATTTTACCAAATTGATTGGAAAGAACACCAGATACCGATTTTACCAAATTGATTGGAAAGAACACCAGATACCGATTTTACCAAATTGATTGGAAAGAACACCAGATACCGATTTCACCAAATTGATTGGAAAGAACACCAGATACCGATTTTACCAAATTGATTGGAAAGAACACCAGATACCGATTTTACCATATTGATTGGAAAGAACACCAGATACCGATTTTACCAAATTGATAGGAAAGAACACCAGATACCGATTTTACCATATTGATTGGAAATAACACCAGATACCGATTTTACCAAATTGATTGGAAAGAACACCAGATACCGATTTTACCAAATTGATAGGAGAGAACACCAGATACCGATTTTACCATATTGATTGGAAAGAACACCAGATACCGATTTTACCAAATTGATTGGAAAGAACACCAGATACCGATTTTACCAAATTGATTGGAGATAACACCAGATACCGATTTTACCAAATTGATTGGAAAGAACACCAGATACCGATTTTACCAAATTGATAGGATAGAACACCAGATACCGATTTTACCAAATTGATTGGAAAGAACACCAGATACCGATTTTACCAAATTGATAGGAAAGAACACCAGATACCGATTTTACCAAATTGATTGGAAAGAACACCATATACCGATTTCACCAAATTGATTGGAAAGAACACCAGATACCGATTTTACCAAATTGATTGGAAAGAACACCAGATACCGATTTTACCATATTGATTGGAAATAACACCAGATACCGATTTTACCAAATTGATAGGAAAGAACACCAGATACCGATTTTACCAAATTGATTGGAAAGAACACCAGATACCGATTTTACCAAATTGATAGGAAAGAACACCAGATACCGATTTTACCAAATTGATAGGAAAGAACACCAGATACCGATTTTACCAAATTGATAGGAAAGAACACCAGATACCGATTTTACCAAATTGATAGGAAAGAACACCAGATATTGATTGGAAAGAACACCAGATACCGATTTTACCAAATTGATTGGAAAGAACACCAGATACCGATTTTACCAAATTGATTGGAGATAACACCAGATACCGATTTTACCAAATTGATTGGAAAGAACACCAGATACCGATTTTACCAAATTGATAGGATAGAACACCAGATACCGATTTTACCAAATTGATTGGAAAGAACACCAGATACCGATTTTACCAAATTGATAGGAAAGAACACCAGATACCGATTTTACCAAATTGATTGGAAAGAACACCATATACCGATTTTACCAAATTGATAGGAAAGAACACCGGATACCGATTTTACCAAATTGATAGGAAAGAACACCAGATACCGATTTTACCAAATTGATAGGAAAGAACACCGGATACCGATTTTACCAAATTGGTAGGAAAGAACACCAGATACCGATTTTACCAAATTGATTGGAAAGAACACCAGATACCGATTTTACCAAATTGATTGGAAAGAACACCAGATACCGATTTTACCAAATTGATAGGAGAGAACACCAGATACCGATTTTACTAAATTGATAGGAGAGAACACCAGATACCGATTTTACCAAATTGATTGGAAAGAACACCAGATACCGATTTTACCAAATTGATTGGAAAGAACACCAGATACCGATTTTACCAAATTGATTGGAAAGAACACCAGATACCGATTTCACCAAATTGATTGGAAAGAACACCAGATACCGATTTTACCAAATTGATTGGAAAGAACACCAGATACCGATTTTACCAAATTGATAGGAGAGAACACCAGATACCGATTTTACCAAATTGATTGTAAAGAACACCAGATACCGATTTCACCAAATTGATGGGAAAGAACACCAGATACCGATTTTACCAAATTGATAGGAGATAACACCAGATACCGATTTTACCAAATTGATAGGAGATAACACCAGGTACCGATTTTACCAAATTGATTGGAAAGAACACCAGATACCGATTTTACCAAATTGATAGGAGAGAACACCAGATACCGATTTTACCAAATTGATAGGAGATAACACCAGATACCGATTTTACCAAATTGATTGGAAAGAACACCAGATACCGATTTTACCAAATTGATTGGAAAGAACACCAGATACCGATTTTACCAAATTGATAGGAGATAACACCAGATACCGATTTTACCAAATTGATTGGAAAGAACACCAGATACCGATTTTACCAAATTGATTGGAAAGAACACCAGATACCGATTTCACCAAATTGATTGGAAAGAACACCAGATACCGATTTTACCGAATTGATTGGAAAGAACACCAGATACCGATTTTACCAAATTGATAGGAAAGAACACCAGATACCGATTTTACCAAATTGATAGGAAAGAACACCAGATACCGATTTTACCAAATTGATAGGAAAGAACACCAGATACCGATTTTACCAAATTGATAGGAAAGAACACCAGATACCGATTTTACCAAATTGATAGGAAAGAACACCAGATACCGATTTTACCAAATTGATTGGAAAGAACACAATATACCGATTTTACCAAATTGATAGGAAAGAACACCAGATACCGATTTTACCAAATTGATTGGAAAGAACACCAGTTACCGATTTTACCAAATTGATAGGAAAGAACACAATATACAGATTTTACCAAATTGATAGGAAAGAACACCAGATACCGATTTTACCAAATTGATTGGAAAGAACACCAGATACCGATTTTACCAAATTGATAGGAAAGAACACAATATACAGATTTTACCAAATTGATAGGAAAGAACACCAGATACCGATTTTACCAAATTGATTGGAAAGAACACCAGATACCGATTTTACCAAACTGATAGGAAAGAACACCAGATACCGATTTTACCAAATTGATTGGAAAGAACACCAGATACCGATTTCACCAAATTGATTGGAAAGAACACCAGATACCGATTTTACCAAATTGATTGGAAAGAACACCAGATACCGATTTTACCATATTGATTGGAAAGAACACCAGATACCGATTTTACCAAATTGATAGGAAAGAACACCAGATACCGATTTTACCATATTGATTGGAAATAACACCAGATACCGATTTTACCAAATTGATTGGAAAGAACACCAGATACCGATTTTACCAAATTGATTGGAAAGAACACCAGATACCGATTTCACCAAATTGATTGGAAAGAACACCAGATACCGATTTTACCAAATTGATTGGAAAGAACACCAGATACCGATTTTACCATATTGATTGGAAATAACACCAGATACCGATTTTACCAAATTGATAGGAAAGAACACCAGATACCGATTTTACCAAATTGATTGGAAAGAACACCAGATACCGATTTTACCAAATTGATAGGAAAGAACACCAGATACCGATTTTACCAAATTGATAGGAAAGAACACCAGATACCGATTTTACCAAATTGATAGGAAAGAACACCAGATACCGATTTTACCAAATTGATAGGAAAGAACACCAGATATTGATTGGAAAGAACACCAGATACCGATTTTACCAAATTGATTGGAAAGAACACCAGATACCGATTTTACCAAATTGATTGGAGATAACACCAGATACCGATTTTACCAAATTGATTGGAAAGAACACCAGATACCGATTTTACCAAATTGATAGGATAGAACACCAGATACCGATTTTACCAAATTGATTGGAAAGAACACCAGATACCGATTTTACCAAATTGATAGGAAAGAACACCAGATACCGATTTTACCAAATTGATTGGAAAGAACACCATATACCGATTTTACCAAATTGATAAGAAAGAACACCGGATACCGATTTTACCAAATTGATAGGAAAGAACACCAGATACCGATTTTACCAAATTGATAGGAAAGAACACCGGATACCGATTTTACCAAATTGGTAGGAAAGAACACCAGATACCGATTTTACCAAATTGATTGGAAAGAACACCAGATACCGATTTTACCAAATTGATTGGAAAGAACACCAGATACCGATTTTACCAAATTGATAGGAGAGAACACCAGATAACGATTTTACCAAATTGATAGGAGAGAACACCAGATACCGATTTTACCAAATTGATTGGAAAGAACACCAGATACCGATTTTACCAAATTGATTGGAAAGAACACCAGATACCGATTTTACCAAATTGATTGGAAAGAACACCAGATACCGATTTCACCAAATTGATTGAAAAGAACACCAGATACCGATTTTACCAAATTGATTGGAAAGAACACCAGATACCGATTTTACCAAATTGATAGGAGAGAACACCAGATACCGATTTTACCAAATTGATTGTAAAGAACACCAGATACCGATTTCACCAAATTGATTGGAAAGAACACCAGATACCGATTTTACCAAATTGATAGGAGATAACACCAGATACCGATTTTACCAAATTGATAGGAGATAACACCAGGTACCGATTTTACCAAATTGATTGGAAAGAACACCAGATACCGATTTTACCAAATTGATAGGAGAGAACACCAGATACCGATTTTACCAAATTGATAGGAGATAACACCAGATACCGATTTTACCAAATTGATTGGAAAGAACACCAGATACCGATTTTACCAAATTGATTGGAAAGAACACCAGATACCGATTTTACCAAATTGATAGGAGATAACACCAGATACCGATTTTACCAAATTGATTGGAAAGAACACCAGATACCGATTTCACCAAATTCATTGGAAAGAACACCAGATACCGATTTTACCAAATTGATTGGAAAGAACACCAGATACCGATTTTACCAAATTGATAGGAAAGAACACCAGATACCGATTTTACCAAATTGATAGGAAAGAACACCAGATACCGCTTTTACCAAATTGATTGGAAAGAACACCAGATACCGATTTTACCAAATTGATAGGAGAGAACACCAGATACCGATTTTACCAAATTGATAGGAGAGAACACCAGATACCAATTTTACCAAATTGATTGGAAAGAACACCAGATACCGATTTTACCAAATTGATAGGAAAGAACACCAGATACCGATTTTACCAAATTGATAGGAGAGAACACAAGATACCGATTTTACCAAATTGATTGGAAAGAACACCAGATACCGATTTTACCAAATTGATTGGAAAGAACACCAGATACCGATTTCACCAAATTGATTGGAAAGAACACCAGATACCGATTTTACCAAATTGATTGGAAAGAACACCAGATACCGATTTTACCAAATTGATTGGAAAGAACACCAGATACCGATTTCACCAAATTGATTGGAAAGAACACCAGATACCGATTTTACCAAATTGATTGGAAAGAACACCAGATACCGATTTTACCAAATTGATAGGAGATAACACCAGATACCGATTTTACCAAATTGATTGGAAAGAACACCAGATACCGATTTTACCAAATTGATAGGAGAGAACACCAGATACCGATTTTACCAAATTGATAGGAGATAACACCAGATACCGATTTTACCAAATTGATTGGAAAGAACACCAGATACCGATTTTACCAAATTGATTGGAAAGAACACCAGATACCGATTTTACCAAATTGATTGGAAAGAACACCAGATACCGATTTTACCAAATTGATAGGAAAGAACACCAGATACCGATTTTACCAAATTGATAGGAAAGAACACCAGATACCGATTTTACCAAATTGATTGGAAAGAACACCAGATACCGATTTTACCAAATTGATTGGAAAGAACACCAGATACCGATTTTACCAAATTGATTGGAAAGAACACCAGATACCGATTTTACCAAATTGATAGGAAAGAACACCAGATACCGATTTTACCAAATTGATAGGAAAGAACACCAGATACCGATTTTACCAAATTGATAGGAAAGAACACCAGATACCGATTTTACCAAATTGATAGGAAAGAACACCAGATACCGATTTTACCAAATTGATAGGAAAGAACACCAGATACCGATTTTACCAAATTGATTGGAAAGAACACAATATACCGATTTTACCAAATTGATAGGAAAGAACACCAGATACCGATTTTACCAAATTGATTGGAAAGAACACCAGTTACCGATTTTACCAAATTGATAGGAAAGAACACAATATACAGATTTTACCAAATTGATAGGAAAGAACACCAGATACCGATTTTACCAAATTGATTGGAAAGAACACCAGATACCGATTTTACCAAATTGATAGGAAAGAACACAATATACAGATTTTACCAAATTGATAGGAAAGAACACCAGATACCGATTTTACCAAATTGATTGGAAAGAACACCAGATACCGATTTTACCAAACTGATAGGAAAGAACACCAGATACCGATTTTACCAAATTGATAGGAAAGAACACAATATACCGATTTTACCAATTTGATTGGAAAGAACACCAGATACCGATTTTACCAAATTGATTGGAAAGAACACCAGATACCGATTTTACCAAATTGATTGGAAAGAACACCGGATACCGATTTTACCAAATTGATTGGAAAGAACACCAGATACCGATTTTACCAAATTGATTGGAAAGAACACCAGATACCGATTTTTAATTTTAATTCCTGTAGGTACCGCAATGATCATTGTGGCAGCGGTGAAGTATGCCCGTGTGTCTACATCTATCCCGACAGTGAATATGTGGTGGGCTCACACGACAAAGCCTAAGATTCCAATAGCTAGCATTGCGTATATTATCCCCAGTGTCCCAAACGGTTCTTTTTTTCCTGTTTGGTGTCTAATGATGTGGGAAACTATCCCAAACCCAGGAAGGATTAAGATATATACTTCTGGATGCCCAAAAAATCAGAAGAGGTGTTGGTACAAGATTGGGTACCCTCCTCCTGCGGGGTCAAAAAAAGAAGTATTAAAGTTACGATCTGTTAAAAGTATTGTGATAGCCCCTGCGAGAACTGGTAGCGAAAGTAGGAGAAGAATTGCTGTAATTTTAATTGATCAGACGAATAAAGGTACTCGTCCAAAAATTATTCCTGGGGTTCGCATGTTAATAACAGTCGTAATAAAATTTACAGCACCTAAAATTGAGGAGACACCTGCTAAATGCAAAGATAAAATAGTGAGATCAACAGAAGGCCCTCTATGGGCTAAGTTTCTTGATAAGGGGGGGTAGACTGTCCATCCTGTCCCGGCTCCACTTTCTACTATAGTAGATCTCAAGAGTAAGAGAAAAGAAGGCGGGAGTAATCAAAATCTTATATTGTTTAAACGGGGGAATGCTATATCTGGGGCTCCTAGCATTAGGGGGACTAACCAGTTTCCGAAACTTCCTATCATAATAGGTATAACTATAAAGAAAATTATAACAAAAGCGTGGGAGGTTACAATTACGTTGTAAATTTGTTCATTTTCTATTATTGAGCCGGGTTGCCCTAACTCAATTCGAATTAGGATACTTAGGGCAGAGCCTACTATAGCGGCTCAAACCCCAAAAATTATATAAAGTGTTCCAATATCCTTATGGTTAGTTGAGCATAATCATCGCGGTAAAATGTCTGAAAATAGGAGGTAAATTGTAAATTTATTGATGGGTTACTCCTTTTACTATGGTTTTATAGTTTAAAAAAAATTTAAAATTGCAAATTTTAAGATATAGTTTATTAAAGCTTAATTTTGATTAATGTAAACTTTGAAGGTTTATAGTTTTTTTAACTTAAAGCTTTAAAAGCTTAGGATGATTAGAGGGCCTAATAAAAGGAATAAAGTTGATAGTCAGTTTTGTTTCTTTTGCATATTTGGTGGTATTGGATTAAATATAGCTAAGGCAGTATAAGTAATTCGTAGATAAAAATATAAGTTGATTATAGAACTTAATAACATTAAGAGAATTAGGGGGTATCTAGCATTTGCCAGTAGCAGTATTAGGACTAGGATCTTAGGGAAAAATCCAATTATGGGGGGGTATCCCTCCTAGACTTAATATTAGTAAGTAAAGGGGTAGTTTTGACCCCTTGGGTATAAATATAGTTTTGTTGAGTGAATTAATATTATGTTTATTTAAAATATTCGATAAAATAGCTAGGGTGCTTGAGTAGATAAGAAAATAAATTATAAAAACTTTTAAGTTAAGCTCTAGTGCCACTAGAAGCCACGCTAGATGGGAGATAGACGAAAATCCCACGATTTTTTTTGGGGTAGTTTGGTTGAATCCTCCCATGGCCCCAAAAATTAATGATAATACAATATAAAATAAGAGATGTATTTTAGTTATTGTTAAGGTTACTAGAAGTAAAGGGGTCAATTTTTGTCATGTTAGGATGATAAATGTGCTTAGTCAGCTGACGCTCTCTAATAGCGTGGGGACCCAGAAATGTATAGGGGCAGCCCCTATTTTTGTTATTAATGCTAAGAGTGTAAGAGAAGAGGATGAAAAACTTATTTCCATTTGTACGGATCTGATAATAAGTATCGAGGAAGCGACCCCTTGTACAAAGAAATATTTTATAGCAGCTTCTGAACTACTAATATTTATTTTATTAATGATTAAGGGGATAAGGCCTATCAAGTTTATTTCGAGGCCAAATCAGACTAAGAATCAGGAGGAAGCTCTTAGGGAGATTATTGGCCCTAATAAAACTATCATTAAGAAAATTAGGTTGGCAGGTTTTATGATTATAAAAGGATTTATTCTCATCGTTAGGTTATGGGCCTAAAAGCTTAGTTAGCTTACTTTTAAGTTTTGGTGTTGCTGCACGGTGCTCTTTGAAGGTACAGGAGATAAGTTGTCTTTATTAAACTTAATTTTTTCTTTTTCTTTTTACCCCCAAACCCAAGAAAAAGGAAAATTAGGTTTTATTATACTTTATTATTATTGTTAGGCGGTCCAGTTAGGTATTCTTTTGGGAGGCTATTGTTTTGTTCAAGTTATTGGATAGATTAATTTAAGCTAAAATCTTTTATAGTCGCTTTAAAGTTTTATACGCCTTTTGATAGATTTTGAAGGTAGAAATATTATTTATGATTATCTAATTTCTTTATATATAGATTAAAGTGAATTAGCCAGCTAAAAGCGTGCCAGCCGCTGCGGTTATACGTAAGGTTTATATAAAGTTTGTTTATGCACATTTTGGCTATAATTTAAAAAAAAAATTTTGAGTTAACTAGTGAAATAGTATCTTTTAATAAATTTTATGGTTTGTTGGATGAAAAGTTAGGGTAAAGACTAGGATTAGATACCCCTCTATGCTAGCTTATATTGTTTTAAGGAATAATTTTAAAATTAAAGAATTTGGCGGTGTTTTATCCTCCTAGAGGAACTTGTCCTGTAATCGATGTACCTCGATAAATCTTACCTTGGTTTTTATTAAGTAATTGAGTTTATATACCGTTGTTGTTAGATTACTTAGCTAAATAAATTGTTAGTTTTCGTTATAGATAGTTTGGTTTTGTCACTTCAAATCAAGGTGTAGTTTATGCTAGGGTAGAGATGTGTTACTTTATTTAAGGTTTGGATCGTGAATTGAATTTTTATGTGAAAAAGGATTTATTAGTAAATTTTTATTAATAAGATGAGTTCAATCAGGCTCTAGAACATGCACATATCGCCCGTCACTCTAATTTTAATATTAGATAAGTCGTAACAAAGTAGATGTAAGGGAACTTGTATCTAGAGGTTAGAGTAGAGCTTTAAAGCGATTTATTTACATTAAATAGTTCTTTGTATAACGGAGTGCTCTTATGAATATTTTTTAGTCTGGATATTAGAGTAAATTTGGTAGAATAAGCTAATTATTTTTTTTTGCTTTATTAAATTTTTTTGAAAAAGTTAGATAAGTGTGAACTGTGAAGGTGTTGAAAGATTTAGTTAAAAGTAAAATTTTTTGTACCTTTTGTCTCAGGGTAGGTTAAAATTTTAGATATATTTTAGTTTCCCGAATTAGAATGAGTTAGGTACTTAAGTGTTAATTGTGACAAAATTAATAGAATAAGTATTTAGTAGTGAGATGCTATACGAATTTTAGGTTATCTGGTTTCTTTAGAAATTAAAAAGGTAGGTGTTATTCAGCTACAAAGAATAGCAAAAAGTTTGTTAGGGTTAAGCTTAGCATATGATTTTTATATTTTTTGTTAGGGGTAGTTAGTAAGGTTTAATAGTGGCTTGTTGTTTAATAACATTTTTTTTGAAAAGAATTGAAGGGTTATAAAGAGAAGATTGTAGCTTTAAAAAATTGTTCATAATGATTTAATTAGTAGAGATAAGAGCTGGTTATTTTTTGGTTAAGTTTTAGTTGAATTAGTTTGTTTGGATTTAAGTTTAATAGAGGAACTCGGCAATCATTTACCTTAACTGTTTATCAAAAACATTTCTTTAAGAACGGTTATTTAAAGTAAATTCTGCCCCCTGGTTGTACTAAAGGGCCGCAGTAGCCTGACTGTGCTAAGGTAGCATAATCATTTGGTTTTTAATTGAGATCTGGTATGAAGGGATAAATAGGGTATGTCTATCTTTTTAAATATTTTGAATTTAAATTTTTAGTAAAAATGCTAGAATTATTCTATGGGACGATAAGACCCGATAAAGCTTAATTTTTTTAGTTTTAAAATTTTTTTCTAGTTTTACCGCTAAGATAATTATACTGGGGCGGTAGCTAATAAACTTAGTTTAGTTAAAATTAATGAAGATCCATTTTTGGTGAAATAAGACTAAGTTACTTTAGGGATAACAGGATAATATACTTTTGGAGTTCTAATCGAAGAGTATGTTTGTTACCTCGATGTTGAATTAATTAAACTGTAAGGTGAAGAAGCTTTACTAGTTAGTCTGTTCGACTATTAAAAAATTACATGATTTGAGTTCAAACCGGTTTAAGCCAGGTTGGAGTGAGGTGGCGGAGTGGTTAGCACTTTCGCCTCGCAGCAAGTGGAGCCGGGTTCGATCCCAGCTTGTGGCACTGGGTGAAAACTCGGAACAACTCCTTCTGCGTTGAGTTTGCAAGTTCTCTCCTCACTGGTTTAAGGGGTTTTCCCCCGAGCTCTTCGGTTTCCCCTTCCATAAAAACTTGTCAAGGTTAACGGTAATAGTTAGTGTAGGGAGCTGTTGGCTCGATCGTGTGGCATGCAGGGCTTGCCACCACCCTCCTACGCATTGTAACCCGGCCACCTGAATTAAAGGCTTCAAAAGTCGCTTGATGACTTAGGCCTAAGGTGGTGCCTTGGGTATTAGCCTAGCTGATTTTAGCTGATTTTTATTATTCTATAGTTTTTAAAAAGTTTCTTAGTACGAAAGGACCAGAATCTATGAATTATTTATATAATGTTAATTAGTGAAAATTTATTTGGTTAATATGGCAGATTAGTGCGTTGAATTTAAGCTTCATTTATAAGACGTGTTGCTTTTTTTACTTTATTGGAGCGTAAGGTATTAGGGTATATTCAGATTCGTAAGGGGCCTAATAAGGTGGGTTACATGGGTCTTTTACAACCTTTTTCGGATGGTCTAAAGTTAATGACTAAAGAGCAGATTTGGCCCTTATATAGTAATAAAATGATTTTTTACTTAAGACCGGTGCTAGGTCTATTTTTAGCCTTAGCTTATTGAGCTTTATGTAATTTAGGGGGTACTGTTTTTTTTTACCAGTATGGTGTAATTTATTTTTTAGTTTTATCGAGTTTAGGGGTTTATTCTCTTTTGGGGGCTGGTTGGAGTTCCAATTCTATTTATAGAATGTTAGGGTGTTATCGGGCTGTGGCTCAAACTATCTCTTATGAGGTGAGTTTGGCTCTAATTTTATTGGGTATTGTCCAGTTGGTGGGAAGTTTTAATTTGGGAGAGAGTTGGAGCTTTTCTTTAGTAAAGTCGGGTCTTTTATTAGTTTTATTAGGGGTGTGGTTTTTATCTTGTCTTGCGGAGACTAACCGTAGTCCCTTTGATTTTGCTGAGGGTGAGTCTGAACTAGTTTCAGGGTTTAATGTGGAATATGGCTCTGGGGGTTTTGCTTTAATTTTTATTGCAGAATATGGAAATATTATTTTCATAAGTTTGTTAAGTTGTTACTTGTTTTTTAATATAGACTTTTTTTTAGTTTTGTTTGTGGTTATATTTTTCTTTTTGTGAGTGCGGGGTTCTTTTCCTCGTCACCGTTATGACAAGTTAATAATATTAGCTTGAAGGGGTATTTTGCCTTTGGTTTTGGGATATTTTGGGTTTTTATACGGAGTCTTAGTATAAGTTTTTAATTACTTTGTCAGATAGATTGAGTTAAATTTAGAATTTAAATAGGGCTTAGGTCAGGTAATAGTATTAATAAGAATGTTAATTCTCCCTTTATCTCTTTTGCTTATAGGTGCCCTAAAATCTAGTTTTGAATTAAATAAATCATTAGGTTACCTATATTTTGCTTTCAAAGCAAATTGCTTTATTTAGCTAAATGACTAGTTTAGTCTATTATCTTGAATCGTTATAGCTAGTGGTCTTAATAAGAAGTAGGTGAAGTATCTAATTGTAAAAACTTGTCCTAAATTGAGGTAAGGTTCCTCGATAGGGGATGCACCAATTCATGTTAATAGCATAATTAAGGTAATAAAGCTTCAGAATATAAATTGGTTATGATGGAAAATTGACTGTGTATCCCCCCCCTCTCTCTCTATATTAAACTGTGAATTATTTTGACATAAGCATACTTTCTCAAAAAATTAAAAGTAAATTATTATAATAAGTAACGATATAACGTTATGATAAATTCAGACCACGGGAAATCTAGAGTGTATACTTCAGTTTGATAGTACCCACTTTAGAAATTAACTTGGGGCTACCTTAAGCAGTGTTGTCATGCGGCAGCGCAATTTAAATGGACCCTTTACTTATCAATGATATAATTATTTATCAAAATTATTAAAATGCCCCCATTTAACCTTTTACTATTTTATGAGCTTTAAAAATAAAATAGTAAAAGGTCAAATGGAGAATAATTATATAGTCTTTACTGGAAGGATAGATCTGTTAATTCGTTAAATTTAATATCTTTATTAATATTAAGTATAGCAATATACTCTTAATATAATAGTATTAATAAGAATGTTAATTCTCCCTTTATCTCTTTTGCTTATAGGTGCCCTAAAATCTAGTTTTGAATTAAATAAATCATTAGGTTACCTATATTTTGCTTTCAAAGCAAATTGCTTTATTTAGCTAAATGACTAGTTTAGTCTATTATCTTGAATCGTTATAGCTAGTGGTCTTAATAAGAAGTAGGTGAAGTATCTAATTGTAAAAACTTGTCCTAAATTGAGGTAAGGTTCCTCGATAGGGGATGCACCAATTCATGTTAATAGCATAATTAAGGTAATAAAGCTTCAGAATATAAATTGGTTATGATGGAAAATTGACTGTGTATCCCCCCCCTCTCTCTCTATATTAAACTGTGAATTATTTTGACATAAGCATACTTTCTCAAAAAATTAAAAGTAAATTATTATAATAAGTAACGATATAACGTTATGATAAATTCAGACCACGGGAAATCTAGAGTGTATACTTCAGTTTGATAGTACCCACTTTAGAAATTAACTTGGGGCTACCTTAAGCAGTGTTGTCATGCGGCAGCGCAATTTAAATGGACCCTTTACTTATCAATGATATAATTATTTATCAAAATTATTAAAATGCCCCCATTTAACCTTTTACTATTTTATGAGCTTTAAAAATAAAATAGTAAAAGGTCAAATGGAGAATAATTATATAGTCTTTACTGGAAGGATAGATCTGTTAATTCGTTAAATTTAATATCTTTATTAATATTAAGTATAGCAATATACTCTTAATATAATAGTATTAATAAGAATGTTAATTCTCCCTTTATCTCTTTTGCTTATAGGTGCCCTAAAATCTAGTTTTTAATTAAATAAATCATTAGGTTACCTATATTTTGCTTTCAAAGCAAATTGCTTTATTTAGCTAAATGACTAGTTTAGTCTATTATCTTGAATCGTTATAGCTAGTGGTCTTAATAAGAAGTAGGTGAAGTATCTAATTGTAAAAACTTGTCCTAAATTGAGGTAAGGTTCCTCGATAGGGGATGCACCAATTCATGTTAATAGCATAATTAAGGTAATAAAGCTTCAGAATATAAATTGGTTATGATGAAAAATTGACTGTGTATCCCCCCCTCTCTCTCTATATTAAACTGTGAATTATTTTGACATAAGCATACTTTCTCAAAAAATTAAAAAAAAATTATTATAATAAGTAACGATATAACGTTATGATAAATTCAGACCACGGGAAATCTAGAGTGTATACTTCAGTTTGATAGTACCCACTTTAGAAATTAACTTGGGGCTACCTTAAGCAGTGTTGTCATGCGGCAGCGCAATTTAAATGGACCCTTTACTTATCAATGATATAATTATTTATCAAAATTATTAAAATGCCCCCATTTAACCTTTTACTATTTTATGAGCTTTAAAAATAAAATAGTAAAAGGTCAAATGGAGAATAATTATATAGTCTTTACTGGAAGGATAGATCTGTTAATTCGTTAAATTTAATATCTTTATTAATATTAAGTATAGCAATATACTCTTAATATAATAGTATTAATAAGAATGTTAATTCTCCCTTTATCTCTTTTGCTTATAGGTGCCCTAAAATCTAGTTTTTAATTAAATAAATCATTAGGTTACCTATATTTTGCTTTCAAAGCAAATTGCTTTATTTAGCTAAATGACTAGTTTAGTCTATTATCTTGAATCGTTATAGCTAGTGGTCTTAATAAGAAGTAGGTGAAGTATCTAATTGTAAAAACTTGTCCTAAATTGAGGTAAGGTTCCTCGATAGGGGATGCACCAATTCATGTTAATAGCATAATTAAGGTAATAAAGCTTCAGAATATAAATTGGTTATGATGAAAAATTGACTGTGTATCCCCCCCTCTCTCTCTATATTAAACTGTGAATTATTTTGACATAAGCATACTTTCTCAAAAAATTAAAAAAAAATTATTATAATAAGTAACGATATAACGTTATGATAAATTCAGACCACGGGAAATCTAGAGTGTATACTTCAGTTTGATAGTACCCACTGTAGAAATTAACTTGGGGCTACCTTAAGCAGTGTTGTCATGCGGCAGCGCAATTTAAATGGACCCTTTACTTATCAATGATATAATTATTTATCAAAATTATTAAAATGCCCCCATTTAACCTTTTACTATTTTATGAGCTTTAAAAATAAAATAGTAAAAGGTCAAATGGAGAATAATTATATAGTCTTTACTGGAAGGATAGATCTGTTAATTCGTTAAATTTAATATCTATATTAATATTAAGTATAGCAATATACTCTTAATATAATAGTATTAATAAGAATGTTAATTCTCCCTTTATCTCTTTTGCTTATAGGTGCCCTAAAATCTAGTTTTGAATTAAATAAATCATTTGGTTACCTATATTTTGCTTTCAAAGCAAATTGCTTTATTTAGCTAAATGACTAGTTAAGTCTATTATCTTGAATCGTTATAGCTAGTGGTCTTAATAAGAAGTAGGTGAAGTATCTAATTGTAAAAACTTGTCCTAAATTGAGGTAAGGTTCCTCGATAGGGGATGCACCAATTCATGTTAATAGCATAATTAAGGTAATAAAGCTTCAGAATATAAATTGGTTATGATGAAAAATTGACTGTGTATCCCCCCCCCCTCTCTCTCTATATTAAACTGAATTATTTTGACATAAGCATACTTTCTCAAAAAATTAAAAGTAAATTATTATAATAAGTAACGATATAACGTTATGATAAATTCAGACCACGGGAAATCTAGAGTGTATACTTCAGTTTGATAGTACCCACTTTAGAAATTAACTTGGGGCTACCTTAAGCAGTGTTGTCATGCGGCAGCGCAATTTAAATGGACCCTTTACTTATCAATGATATAATTATTTATCAAAATTATTAAAATGCCCCCATTTAACCTTTTACTATTTTATGAGCTTTAAAAATAAAATAGTAAAAGGTCAAATGGAGAATAATTATATAGTCTTTACTGGAAGGATAGATCTGTTAATTCGTTAAATTTAATATCTATATTAATATTAAGTATAGCAATATACTCTTAATATAATAGTATTAATAAGAATGTTAATTCTCCCTTTATCTCTTTTGCTTATAGGTGCCCTAAAATCTAGTTTTTAATTAAATAAATCATTAGGTTACCTATATTTTGCTTTCAAAGCAAATTGCTTTATTTAGCTAAATGACTAGTTTAGTCTATTATCTTGAATCGTTATAGCTAGTGGTCTTAATAAGAAGTAGGTGAAGTATCTAATTGTAAAAACTTGTCCTAAATTGAGGTAAGGTTCCTCGATAGGGGATGCACCAATTCATGTTAATAGCATAATTAAGGTAATAAAGCTTCAGAATATAAATTGGTTAAATGGGTAGAATTGAAGCCCTTGAAAGTTTCTTTTGCTTAGGGGTAGCGTTAATAAAATTAAGATTGAAAAGATTAAAGCAAGGACACCCCCTAACTTATTTGGGATTGAACGTAAAATAGCATACGCAAATAAGAAATATCATTCAGGTTGGATATGAGGTGGTGTTACAAGAGGATTAGCTTGGTTAAAGTTCTCAGGGTCATTGAAGAAATTTGGGTTAATAAGGACAATTATAATAAAAATTGAAAGTGTGATTGTATAGCCCAAAATATCTTTAATTGAAAAATAAGGGTGGAAAGGGATTTTATCTAAATTTCTATTTAACCCTAATGGGTTATTGGAGCCTTTTTGGTGGAGAAAAACAATATGGATAAAAATTAGTGCGGTTAGGATTAAAGGTAGTAAAAAATGCAAGGTGAAAAATCGTGTTAGTGTGGCGTTATCAATTGAAAATCCTCCCCAAATTCAGATTACTAGATTGGGGCCAATATAAGGAATTGCTGAAAATAGGTTTGTGATAACTGTTGCTCCTCAAAAAGATATTTGTCCTCATGGTAGGACATAACCAAGAAATGCTGTTGCTATTAGTAGAAGAAGAATTATAACTCCTGTTACTCATGTAGTTAAGTTTTTGTAAGATGCATAGTAAATCCCTCGTGCAATATGGATATAAATACATACAAAAAATATTCTCGCGCCGTTGGCGTGAGAAAAACGGAAAAGTCAGCCATAGTTAACATCTCGTATGATATGGGAGATGGAGTTGAAAGCTATATTAGTGTCAGGGGTGTAGTGTATGGCAAGGAAAATACCTGTGATTACTTGAATAGTTAAACAAAGGATAAGGAGTGATCCAAAATTTCATCAATAAGAAATGTTAGAAGGGGCTGGTAAATCGATTAATGCTGAATTTAAAATTTTTAGAATGGGATGTGTCTTTCGTATAGGTGCTGTTTTTCAAATTAGTGAAGAATCTAGATTATGTCTGCTTTATCAAAGCAGCCCTTTAAGTTTAAGGTACTTCTCTTTAATATCCTGTTTATGGTCAATGATTTTCTAGAAAATTGAGCGAAGTGGGCCACTTGTTTGTGTTGTGATTTTTACGATTGTAATGAGAGTGATAAGAAGATATGTTATGATAATTGTTATTCATGCAAGCTGTAATATTAGGGAGTTAATTTTAATAATTGTGATTGTATTTAAAGGGAGAGAATTATAGAATAGTGAAATAGAGGGGGTTAGTAGAAGTGTTCCTACCAATAGATTTTTATTTTGAGTAGTTGAGATAGGTTCGTTTGGTGAAAGAGAAGCTATGTATAAAAATAAAATAATTAAGCCCCCCAATAGTACTAAGATAATAATGTAACTGATAAGACTTATTTTAGTTAAAAAAAATGCCTTAATTGCTAAACTTACGGTAATAAGAATTAATGCCACAATTAGTGTAATAGGGTGGTTTGAAAAGGTAATTAATAGTAGGGTAAAGGTGATAAGGAGGGTAATTAAAACCAGAAAATAGTTAATTTATAATATCAGTTTTGGGGATTGAAGTAATTTTAGATTTTTCTGAGTTTAGCTAGAGGGTTAATTTCCTATTTTGGTTTACAATACCAGTGTTTTTAATAAACTACTAAAGCAGAATTATGGAAAATCTCAATTTTTTTGTTTACTTAGTTTTTTTGGGGGGTTTTATAAGTTTAGTTTTAAGCCGCTCCCACCTGTTATCCATAATTTTAAGATTAGAGTTTCTAATATTAAGTGGTTATCTTCTAGTCGTTAATAGAGTTGGTTACATACTGTTAGATAGTTTAGTCCTTTTTTTGTATCTTTTTGTTGTTGTTTGGGTTTGGGTATTTTGATTAGCCTTGTAAAAGGGTTTGGGGGGGAGATATTTAGTATAATGAATTTGTTACAGTGTTAAGGATTTTTTTATGTAGCCTGTTTTTGACCTTCTTCTTGGGTTTGTTAGAGTTTCCTCTCATTGTAGCTTATCTTTTATTTTTAATGGTATGTATAGTTTCTGTGTATCCTCTGGGGGAATGAGGTTCTTTTAGAAGATTTTTTGGTTTAGATAGTTTAGGGTATGCTCTTTTGTTTTTAACGGTTTCGGTTATAGTAGTAAGTTTATTGAGCTCTTATTCTTTATTGTTAAGGGGTGGAAGTGGTGTGTTTCTTTCTCTAAGTTTTGTTCTTATAAATTTCTTATTTTTAAGATTTAGTGTGAATAATTTAATGCTCTTTTATATTTTTTTGAAGTGTCTTTGGTTCCTCTTTTAGTTATTGTTGTTGGGTATGGTGCACAACCTGAGAGGGTCGGTGCTGGTCTTTATATGCTATTTTATACTATTTTTGGCTCTCTCCCGTTGTTAGTTGGGATTTTATTAATTGGGGTAGATGTGGGGAGTTTAGACTATAGCTATTTGTACTACATTAATTGTGACTTTGATTTAATTATATTCCCTCTAATTTTCTTTGCTTTTTTGGTTAAGTTGCCTGCATATATGGTGGATTTGTGGCTTCCTAAAGCTCATGTGGAAGCACCTGTTTTTGGTTCTATAGTATTAGCTGGTGTAATATTGAAATTAGGGGGTTATGGACTTATTCGATTTTTACCTTTTTTGTGAATGCTCTTAAAAGTTGATTAGATTTAGTAGTAAGTTTTTCTGTTGTGGGTGGTGTTTTGTCTAGAGTTATTTGTTTATCACAGGGGGACTTAAAGTCCCTTGTAGCATATTCTTCTGTTGGGCATATAATAATATTTTTAGGTGGTGTTTTTAGTATAAGAGTATATGGCTATAATGGGGGGGTTATTATGACGATTGCCCATGGGTTTACATCTGCTGGGTTATTTAGTTTAATTAATATGGTTTATGAGCGTCTCCATTCTCGTAGTCTTATACTAATTCGTGGGATATTGTTAGTAAACCCTTTTATGGGGTTATTTTGGTTCCTTTTAAGTGCAAGAAATATGGCTGCTCCCCCTTTTTTGAATCTGGTGGGGGAATTGATTTTATCTTTTGGGATTTTGGGTGTTGAAAGATTATACGCAGTTCCTTTAGGGATAATATTTTTTTTAGGTGCTGCATACTCCTTATATTTTTTTTCTTTAGTTCAACATGGGCCTTTATTGTGTAGTTATAGATTTTATAGTTGTTTTAATTTGCGAGAAAGTTTTATCATTCTAGCACATATTATCCCCCTTTTATTCTTTGTTTTGAAGTTAGATTTTTTTTAGCCTTAAATAGTTTAAGAAAAATATCAATTTGTGGTGTTGGAGATAATATGCAATTTTTAGGTAGTGAATATTTTTAAATTTTGATTTATGCTATTAAGAGTATGTTTTGTAGGGGTGTTGTTTTTTGGGCTAAATTTATTAATAAAAGGCCAAAGTTTTGTTTTAGAGTATTCTCTTTATGAAGGGGGTGTTAGAATGAGTTTTATACTTTTGTTTGATTGACTAGGTTTATTTTTTTTTCTGTAGTGTTGATTATTAGAAGATTTGTACTTTTTTATAGAAGAAGCTATATAGGGACTGACTTAAATTTTAGGCGATTTTCTTATTTGGTCGTCTTATTCGTTTTGAGTATGGGTCTATTTGTTTTAAGTCCTAATTTAGTATCTTTATATAAAGTGTTCCAATATCCTTATGGTTAGTTGAGCATAATCATCGCGGTAAAATGTCTGAAAATAGGAGGTAAATTGTAAATTTATTGATGGGTTACTCCTTTTACTATGGTTTTATAGTTTAAAAAAAATTTAAAATTGCAAATTTTAAGATATAGTTTATTAAAGCTTAATTTTGATTAATGTAAACTTTGAAGGTTTATAGTTTTTTTAACTTAAAGCTTTAAAAGCTTAGGATGATTAGAGGGCCTAATAAAAGGAATAAAGTTGATAGTCAGTTTTGTTTCTTTTGCATATTTGGTGGTCTTGGATTAAATATAGCTAAGGCAGTATAAGTAATTCGTAGATAAAAATATAAGTTGATTATAGAACTTAATAACATTAAGAGAATTAGGGGGTATCTAGCATTTGCCAGTAGCAGTATTAGGACTAGGATCTTAGGGAAAAATCCAATTATGGGGGGTATCCCTCCTAGACTTAATATTAGTAAGTAAAGGGGTAGTTTTGACCCCTTGGGTATAAATATAGTTTTGTTGAGTGAATTAATATTATGTTTATTTAAAATATTCGATAAAATAGCTAGGGTGCTTGAGTAGATAAGAAAATAAATTATAAAAACTTTTAAGTTAAGCTCTAGTGCCACTAGAAGCCACGCTAGATGGGAGATAGACGAAAATCCCACGATTTTTTTTGGGGTAGTTTGGTTGAATCCTCCCATGGCCCCAAAAATTAATGATAATACAATATAAAATAAGAGATGTATTTTAGTTATTGTTAAGGTTACTAGAAGTAAAGGGGTCAATTTTTGTCATGTTAGGATGATAAATGTGCTTAGTCAGCTGACGCTCTCTAATAGCGTGGGGACCCAGAAATGTATAGGGGCAGCCCCTATTTTTGTTATTAATGCTAAGAGTGTAAGAGAAGAGGATGAAAAACTTATTTCCATTTGTACGGATCTGATAATAAGTATCGAGGAAGCGACCCCTTGTACAAAGAAATATTTTATAGCAGCTTCTGAACTACTAATATTTATTTTATTAATGATTAAGGGGATAAGGCCTATAAAGTTTATTTCGAGACCAAATCAGACTAAGAATCAGGAGGAAGCTCTTAGGGAGATTATTGGCCCTAATAAAACTATCATTAAGAAAATTAGGTTGGCAGGTTTTATGATTATAAAAGGAGTTAGGATTGGAAAGAACACCAGATACCGATTTTACCAAATTGATTGGAAAGAACACCAGATACCGATTTTACCAAATTGATTGGAAAGAACACCAGATACCGATTTTACCAAATTGATAGGAAAGAACACCAGATACCGATTTTACCAAATTGATAGGAAATAACACAATATACCGATTTTACCAAATTGATAGGAAAGAACACCAGATACCGATTTTACCAAATTGATTGGAAAGAACACCAGTTACCGATTTTACCAAATTGATAGGAAAGAACACAATATACAGATTTTACCAAATTGATAGGAAAGAACACCAGATACCGATTTTACCAAATTGATTGGAAAGAACACCAGATACCGATTTTACCAAATTGATAGGAAAGAACACAATATACAGATTTTACCAAATTGATAGGAAAGAACACCAGATACCGATTTTACCAAATTGATTGGAAAGAACACCAGATACCGATTTTACCAAACTGATAGGAAAGAACACCAGATACCGATTTTACCAAATTGATAGGAAAGAACACAATATACCGATTTTACCAAATTGATTGGAAAGAACACCAGATACCGATTTTACCAAATTGATTGGAAAGAACACCAGATACCGATTTTACCAAATTGATTGGAAAGAACACCGGATACCGATTTTACCAAATTGATTGGAAAGAACACCGGATACCGATTTTACCAAATTGATAGGAAAGAACACCGGATACAGATTTTACCAAATTGATAGGAGAGAACACCAGATACCGATTTTTCCAAATTGATTGAAAAGAACACCAGATACCGATTTTACCAAATTGATAGGAGAGAACACCAGATACCGATTTTACCAAATTGATTGGAAAGAACACCAGATACTGATTTTACCAAATTGATAGGATAGAACACCAGATACCGATTTTACCAAATTGATAGGAAAGAACACCAGATACCGATTTTACCAAATTGATTGGAAAGAACACCAGATACCGATTTTACCAAATTGATTGGAAAGAACACCAGATACCGATTTTACCAAATTGATTGGAAAGAACACCAGATACCGATTTTACCAAATTGATTGGAAAGAACACCAGACACCGATTTTACCAAATTGATAGGAGAGAACACCAGATACCGATTTTACCAAATTGATTGGAAAGAACACCAGATACCGATTTTACCAAATTGATTGGAAAGAACACCAGATACCGATTTTACCAAATTGATTGGAAAGAACACCAGATACCGATTTTACCAAATTGATTGGAAAGAACACCAGATACCGATTTTACCAAATTGATTGGAAAGAACACCAGATACCGATTTTACCAAATTGATAGGAAAGAACACCAGGTACCGATTTTACCAAATTGATAGGAAAGAACACCAGATACCGATTTTACCAAATTGATTGGAAAGAACACCAGATACCGATTTTACCAAATTGATTGGAAAGAACACAATATACAGATTTTACCAAATTGATAGGAAAGAACACCAGATACCGATTTTACCAAACTGATAGGAAAGAACACCAGATACCGATTTTACCAAATTGATAGGAAAGAACACAATATACCGATTTTACCAAATTGATTGGAAAGAACACCAGATACCGATTTTACCAAATTGATTGGAAAGAACACCAGATACCGATTTTACCAAATTGATTGGAAAGAACACCGGATACCGATTTTACCAAATTGATTGGAAAGAACACCGGATACCGATTTTACCAAATTGATAGGAAAGAACACCAGATACCGATTTTACCAAATTGATAGGAGAGAACACCAGATATAGATTTTTCCAAATTGATTGAAAAGAACACCAGATACCGATTTTACCAAATTGATAGGAGAGAACACCAGATACCGATTTTACCAAATTGATTGGAAAGAACACCAGATACTGATTTTACCACATTGATAGGATAGAACACCAGATACCGATTTTACCAAATTGATAGGAAAGAACACCAGATACCGATTTTACCAAATTGATTGGAAAGAACACCAGATACCGATTTTACCAAATTGATTGGAAAGAACACCAGATACCGATTTTACCAAATTGATTGGAAAGAACACCAGATACCGATTTTACCAAATTTATTGGAAAGAACACCAGACACCGATTTTACCAAATTGATAGGAGAGAACACCTGAAACCGATTTTACCAAATTGATTGGAAAGAACACCAGATACCGATTTTACCAAATTGATTGGAAAGAACACCAGATACCGATTTTACCAAATTGATTGGAAAGAACACCAGATACCGATTTTACCAAATTGATTGGAAAGAACACCAGATACCGATTTTACCAAATTGATTGGAAAGAACACCAGATACCGATTTTACCAAATTGATAGGAAAGAACACCAGATACCGATTTTACCAAATTGATAGGCAAGAACACCAGATACAGATTTTACCAAATTGATAGGAAAGAACACCAGATACCGATTTTACCAAATTGATTGGAAAGAACACCAGATACCGATTTTACCAAATTGATAGGAAAGAACACAATATACCGATTTTACCAAATTGATAGGAAAGAACACCAGATACCGATTTGACCAAATTGATTGGAAAGAACACCAGATACCGATTTTACCAAATTGATAGGAAAGAACACCAGATACCGATTTCACCAAATTGATAGGAGAGAACACCAGATACCGATTTTACCAAATTGATAGGAGAGAACACCAGATACCGATTTTACCAAATTGATATCACCAAATTGATAGGAGAGAACACCAGATACCGATTTTACCAAATTGATTGGAAAGAACACCAGATACCGATTTTACCAAATTGATTGGAAAGAACACCAGATACCGATTTTACCAAATTGATTGGAAAGAACACCAGATACCGATTTTACCAAATTGATTGGAAAGAACACCAGATACCGATTTTACCAAATTGATTGGAAAGAACACCAGATACCGATTTTACCAAATTGATAGGAAAGAACACCAGGTACCGATTTTACCAAATTGATAGGAAAGAACACCAGATACCGATTTTACCAAATTGATTGGAAAGAACACCAGATACCGATTTTACCAAATTGATTGGAAAGAACACAATATACAGATTTTACCAAATTGATAGGAAAGAACACCAGATACCGATTTTACCAAATTGATTGGAAAGAACACCAGATACCGATTTTACCAAACTGATAGGAAAGAACACCAGATACCGATTTTACCAAATTGATAGGAAAGAACACAATATACCGATTTTACCAAATTGATTGGAAAGAACACCAGATACCGATTTTACCAAATTGATTGGAAAGAACACCAGATACCGATTTTACCAAATTGATTGGAAAGAACACCGGATACCGATTTTACCAAATTGATTGGAAAGAACACCGGATACCGATTTTACCAAATTGATAGGAGAGAACACCAGATATAGATTTTTCCAAATTGATTGAAAAGAACACCAGATACCGATTTTACCAAATTGATAGGAGAGAACACCAGATACCGATTTTACCAAATTGATTGGAAAGAACACCAGATACTGATTTTACCAAATTGATAGGATAGAACACCAGATACCGATTTTACCAAATTGATAGGAAAGAACACCAGATACCGATTTTACCAAATTGATTGGAAAGAACACCAGATACCGATTTTACCAAATTGATTGGAAAGAACACCAGATACCGATTTTACCAAATTGATTGGAAAGAACACCAGATACCGATTTTACCAAATTTATTGGAAAGAACACCAGACACCGATTTTACCAAATTGATAGGAGAGAACACCAGAAACCGATTTTACCAAATTGATTGGAAAGAACACCAGATACCGATTTTACCAAATTGATTGGAAAGAACACCAGATACCGATTTTACCAAATTGATTGGAAAGAACACCAGATACCGATTTTACCAAATTGATTGGAAAGAACACCAGATACCGATTTTACCAAATTGATAGGAAAGAACACCAGATACCGATTTTACCAAATTGATAGGCAAGAACACCAGATACCGATTTTACCAAATTGATAGGAAAGAACACCAGATACCGATTTTACCAAATTGATTGGAAAGAACACCAGATACCGATTTTACCAAATTGATAGGAAAGAACACAATATACCGATTTTACCAAATTGATAGGAAAGAACACCAGATACCGATTTGACCAAATTGATTGGAAAGAACACCAGATACCGATTTTACCAAATTGATAGGAAAGAACACAATATACAGATTTTACCAAATTGATAGGAAAGAACACCAGATACCGATTTTACCAAATTGATAGGAGAGAACACCAGATACCGATTTTACCAAATTGATAGGAGAGAACACCAGATACCGATTTTACCAAATTGATATCACCAAATTGATAGGAAAGAACACCAGATACCGATTTTACCAAATTGATAGAAAAGAACACCAGATACCGATTTTACCAAATTGATAGGAAAGAACACCAGATACCGATTTTACCAAATTGATTGGAAAGAACACCAGATACCGATTTTACCAAATTGATTGGAAAGAACACCAGATACCGATTTTACCAAATTGATAGGAAAGAACACCAGATACCGATTTTACCAAATTGATTGGAAAGAACACCAGATACCGATTTTACCAAATTGATTGGAAAGAACACCAGATACCGATTTTACCAAATTGATTGGAAAGAACACCAGATACCGATTTTACCAAATTGATAGGAAAGAACACCAGATACCGATTTTACCAAATTGATTGGAAAGAACACCAGATACCGATTTTACCAAATTGATAGGAAAGAACACCAGATACCGATTTTACCAAATTGATTGGAAAGAACACAATATACAGATTTTACCAAATTGATAGGAAAGAACACCAGATACCGATTTTACCAAATTGATTGGAAAGAACACCAGATACCGATTTTACCAAACTGATAGGAAAGAACACCAGATACCGATTTTACCAAATTGATAGGAAAGAACACAATATACCGATTTTACCAAATTGATTGGAAAGAACACCAGATACCGATTTTACCAAATTGATTGGAAAGAACACCAGATACCGATTTTACCAAATTGATTGGAAAGAACACCGGATACCGATTTTACCAAATTGATAGGAAAGAACACCAGATACCGATTTTACCAAATTGATAGGAGAGAACACCAGATATAGATTTTTCCAAATTGATTGAAAAGAACACCAGATACCGATTTTACCAAATTGATAGGAGAGAACACCAGATACCGATTTTACCAAATTGATTGGAAAGAACACCAGATACTGATTTTACCAAATTGATAGGATAGAACACCAGATACCGATTTTACCAAATTGATAGGAAAGAACACCAGATACCGATTTTACCAAATTGATTGGAAAGAACACCAGATACCGATTTTACCAAATTGATTGGAAAGAACACCAGATACCGATTTTACCAAATTGATTGGAAAGAACACCAGATACCGATTTTACCAAATTTATTGGAAAGAACACCAGATACCGATTTTACCAAATTGATTGGAAAGAACACCAGATACCGATTTTACCAAATTGATTGGAAAGAACACCAGATACCGATTTTACCAAATTTATTGGAAAGAACACCAGACACCGATTTTACCAAATTGATAGGAGAGAACACCAGATACCGATTTTACCAAATTGATTGGAAAGAACACCAGATACCGATTTTACCAAATTGATTGGAAAGAACACCAGATACCGATTTTACCAAATTGATTGGAAAGAACACCAGATACCGATTTTACCAAATTGATTGGAAAGAACACCAGATACCGATTTTACCAAATTGATAGGCAAGAACACCAGATACCGATTTTACCAAATTGATAGGAAAGAACACAATATACCGATTTTACCAAATTGATAGGAAAGAACACCAGATACCGATTTGACCAAATTGATTGGAAAGAACACCAGATACCGATTTTACCAAATTGATAGGAAAGAACACCAGATACCGATTTTACCAAATTGATAGGAGAGAACACCAGATACCGATTTTACCAAATTGATAGGAGAGAACACCAGATACCGATTTTACCAAATTGATATCACCAAATTGATAGGAAAGAACACCAGATACCGATTTTACCAAATTGATAGAAAAGAACACCAGATACCGATTTTACCAAATTGATAGGAAAGAACACCAGATACCGATTTTACCAAATTGATTGGAAAGAACACCAGATACCGATTTTACCAAATTGATTGGAAAGAACACCAGATACCGATTTTACCAAATTGATAGGAAAGAACACCAGATACAGATTTTACCAAATTGATAGGAAAGAACACCAGATACCGATTTTACCAAATTGATTGGAAAGAACACCAGATACCGATTTTACCAAATTGATTGGAAAGAACACCAGATACCGATTTTACCAAATTGATTGGAAAGAACACCAGATACCGATTTTACCAAATTGATAGGAAAGAACACCAGATACCGATTTTACCAAATTGATTGGAAAGAACACCAGATACCGATTTTACCAAATTGATTGGAAAGAACACCAGATACCGATTTTACCAAATTGATTGGAAAGAACACCAGATACCGATTTTACCAAATTGATAGGAAAGAACACCAGATACCGATTTTACCAAATTGATAGGAAAGAACATCAGATACCGATTTTACCAAATTGATAGGAAAGAACACCAGATACCGATTTTACCAAATTGATTGGAAAGAACACCAGATACCGATTTTACCAAATTGATAGGAAAGAACACCAGATACCGATTTTACCAAATTGATAGGAAAGAACACAATATACTGATTTTACCAAATTGATTGGAAAGAACACCAGATACCGATTTTACCAAATTGATTGGAAAGAACACCAGATACCGATTTTACCAAATTGATTGGAAAGAACACCGGAAACCGATTTTACCAAATTGATAGGAAAGAACACCAGATACCGATTTTACCAAATTGATTGGAAAGAACACCAGATACCGATTTTACCAAATTGATTGGAAAGAGCACCAGATACCGATTTTACCAAATTGATTGGAAAGAACACCAGATACCGATTTTACCAAATTGATTGGAAAGAGCACCAGATACCGATTTTACCAAATTGATTGGAAAGAACACCAGATACCGATTTTACCAAATTGATTGGAAAGAACACCAGATACCGATTTTACCAAATTGATTGGAAAGAACACCAGATACCGATTTTACCAAATTGATTGGAAAGAACACCAGATACCGATTTTACCAAATTGATAGGAGAGAACACCAGATACCGATTTTACCAAATTGATGGGAGAGAACACCAGATACCGATTTTACCAAATTGATTGGAAAGAACACCAGATACCGATTTTACCAAATTGATAGGAAAGAACACCAGATACCGCTTTTACCAAATTGATTGGAAAGAACACCAGATACCGATTTTACTAAATTGATAGGAAAGAACACCAGATACCGATTTTACCAAATTGATAGGAAAGAACACAATATACCGATTTTACCAAAATGATAGGAAAGAACACCAGATACCGATTTTACCAAATTGATAGGAAAGAACACAATATACCGATTTTACCAAATTGATAGGAGAGAACACCAGATACCGATTTTACCAAATTGATTGGAAAGAACACAATATACCGATTTTACCAAATTGATAGGAAAGAACACCAGATACCGATTTTACCAAATTGATAGGAAAGAACACAATATACCGATTTTACCAAATTGATTGGAAAGAACACCAGATACCGATTTTACCAAATTGATAGGAAAGAACACCAGATACCGATTTTACCAAATTGATAGGAAAGAACACCACATACCGATTTTACGAAATTGATAGGAAAGAACACCAGATACCGCTTTTACCAAATTGATAGGAAAGAACACCAGATACCGCTTTTACCAAATTGATAGGAGAGAACACCAGATACCGATTTTACCAAATTGATTGGAAAGAACACCAGATACCGATTTTACCAAATTGATTGGAAAGAGCACCAGATACCGATTTTACCAAATTGATTGAAAAGAACACCAGATACCGATTTTACCAAATTGATTGGAAAGAGCACCAGATACCGATTTTACCAAATTGATTGGAAAGAACACCAGATACCGATTTTACCAAATTGATTGGAAAGAACACCAGATACCGATTTTACCAAATTGATTGGAAAGAACACCAGATACCGATTTTACTAAATTGATAGGAAAGAACACAATATACCGATTTTACCAAATTGATAGGAAAGAACACCGGATACCGATTTTACCAAATTGATAGGAAAGAACACCGGATACCGATTTTACCAAATTGATAGGAAAGAACACCAGATACCGATTTTACCAAATTGATTGGAAAGAGCACCAGATACCGATTTTACCAAATTGATTGGAAAGAACACCAGATACCGATTTTACCAAATTGATTGGAAAGAACACCAGATACCGCTTTTACCAAATTGATAGGAAAGAACACCAGATACCGATTTTACCAAATTGATTGGAAAGAACACCAGATACCGATTTTACCAAATTGATAGGAGAGAACACCAGATACCGATTTTACCAAATTGATGGGAGAGAACACCAGATACCGATTTTACCAAATTGATTGGAAAGAACACCAGATACCGATTTTACCAAATTGATAGGAAAGAACACCAGATACCGCTTTTACCAAATTGATTGGAAAGAACACCAGATACCGATTTTACTAAATTGATAGGAAAGAACACCAGATACCGATTTTACCAAATTGATAGGAAAGAACACAATATACCGATTTTACCAAAATGATAGGAAAGAACACCAGATACCGATTTTACCAAATTGATAGGAAAGAACACAATATACCGATTTTACCAAATTGATAGGAGAGAACACCAGATACCGATTTTACCAAATTGATTGGAAAGAACACAATATACCGATTTTACCAAATTGATAGGAAAGAACACCAGATACCGATTTTACCAAATTGATAGGAAAGAGCACAATATACCGATTTTACCAAATTGATTGGAAAGAACACCAGATACCGATTTTACCAAATTTATAGGAAAGAACACCAGATACCGATTTTACCAAATTGATAGGAAAGAACACCACATACCGATTTTACGAAATTGATAGGAAAGAACACCAGATACCGCTTTTACCAAATTGATAGGAAAGAACACCAGATACCGCTTTTACCAAATTGATAGGAAAGAACACCAGATACCGATTTTACCAAATTGATTGGAAAGAACACCACATACCGATTTTACCAAATTGATAGGAAAGAACACAATATACCGATTTTACCAAATTGATAGGAGAGAACACCAGATACCGATTTTACCAAATTGATAGGAGAGAACACCAGATACCGATTTTACCAAATTGATTGGAAAGAGCACCAGATACCGATTTTAACAAATTGATTGGAAAGAGCACCAGATACCGATTTTACCAAATTGATTGGAAAGAACACCAGATACCGATTTTACCAAATTGATTGGAAAGAACACCAGATACCGATTTTACCAAATTGATTGGAAAGAACACCAGATACCAATTTTACCAAATTGATAGGAAAGAACACCAGATACCGATTTTACCAAATTGATAGGAAAGAACACCAGATACCGCTTTTACCAAATTGATAGGAAAGAACACCAGATACCGATTTTACCAAATTGATAGGAAAGAACACCAGATACCGATTTTACCAAATTGATTGGAAAGAACACCAGATACCGATTTTACTAATTTGATAGGAAAGAACACAATATACTGATTTTACCAAATTGATAGGAAAGAACACCGGATACCAATTTTACCAAATTTATTGGAAAGAACACCGGATACCGATTTTACCAAATTGATTGGAAAGAACACCAGATACCGATTTTACCAAATTGTTTGGAAAGAACACCGGATACCGATTTTACCAAATTGATTGGAAAGAACACCAGATACCGATTTTACCAAATTGATAGGAAAGAACACCAGATACCGATTTTACCAAATTTATTGGAAAGAACACCGGATACCGATTTTACCAAATTGATTGGAAAGAACACCAAATACAGATTTTACCAAATTGATTGGAAAGAACACCAGATACCGATTTTACCACATTGATAGGAAAGAACACCAGATACCGATTTTACCAAATTGATAGGAAAGAACACCAGATACCGCTTTTACCAAATTGATAGGAAAGAACACCGGATACCGATTTTACCAAATTGATAGGAAAGAACACCAGATACCGATTTTACCAAATTGATTGGAAAGAACACCAGATACCGATTTTACCAAATTGATAGGAAAGAACACCAGATACCGATTTTACCAAATTGATAGGAAAGAACACCAGATACCGATTTTACCAAATTGATAGGAAAGAACACCAGATACCGATTTTACCAAATTGATAGGAAAGAACACCAGATACCGATTTTACCAAATTGATTGGAAAGAACACCAGATACCGATTTTACCAAATTGATTGGAAAGAACACCAGATACCGATTTTACCAAATTGATTGGAAAGAACACCGGATACCGATTTTACCAAATTGATAGGAAAGAACACCAGATACCGATTTAACCAAATTGATTGGAAAGAACACCAGATACCGATTTTACCAAATTGATAGGAGAGAACACCAGATACCGATTTTACCAAATTGATTGGAAAGAACACCAGATACCGATTTTACCAAATTGATTGGAAAGAACACCAGATACCGCTTTTACCAAATTGATAGGAAAGAACACCAGATACCGATTTTACCAAATTGATAGGAAAGAACAACAGATACCGATTTTACCAAATTGATTGGAAAGAACACCAGATACCGATTTTACCAAACTGATAGGAAAGAACACCAGATACCGATTTTACCAAATTGATAGGAAAGAACACAATATACCGATTTTACCAAATTGATAGGAAAGAACACCAGATACCGATTTTACCAAATTGATAGGAAAGAACACAATATACCGATTTTACCAAATTGATTGGAAAGAACACCAGATACCGATTTTACCAAATTGATAGGAAAGAACACCGGATACCGATTTTACCAAATTGATAGGAAAGAACACCAGATACCGATTTTACCAAATTGATAGGAAAGAACACAATATACCGATTTTACCAAATTGATTGGAAAGAACACCAGATACCGATTTTACCAAATTGATAGGAAAGAACACCGGATACCGATTTTACCAAATTGATTGGAAAGAACACCGGATACCGATTTTACCAAATTGATTGGAAAGAACACCGGATACCGATTTTGCCAAATTGATTGGAAAGAACACCAGATACCGATTTTACCAAATTGATTGGAAAGAACACCGGATACCGATTTTACCAAATTGATTGGAAAGAACACCAGATACCGATTTTACCAAATTGATAGGAAAGAACACCAGATACCGATTTTACCAAATTGATAGGAAAGAACACCAGATACCGATTTTATCAAATTGATAGGAAAGAACACCGGATAACGATTTTACCAAATTGATAGGAAAGAACACCAGATACCGATTTTACCAAATTGATTGGAAAGAACACCAGATACCGATTTTACCAAATTGATTGGAAAGAACACCAGATACCGATTTTACCAAATTGATAGGAAAGAACACCAGATACCGATTTTACCAAATTGATAGGAAAGAACACCAGATACCGATTTTACCAAATTGATAGGAAAGAACACCAGATACCGATTTTACCAAATTGATAGGAAAGAACACCAGATACCGCTTTTACCAAATTGATAGGAAAGAACACCAGATACCGATTTTACCAAATTGATAGGAAAGAACACCAGATACCACTTTTACCAAATTGATAGGAAAGAACACCAGATACCGATTTTACCAAATTGATAGGAAAGAACACCAGATACCGATTTTACCAAATTTATTGGAAAGAACACCAGATACTGATTTTACCAAATTGATAGGATAGAACACCAGATACCGATTTTACCAAATTGATAGGAAAGAACACCAGATACCGATTTTACCAAATTGATTGGAAAGAACACCAGATACCGATTTTACCAAATTGATTGGAAAGAACACCAGATACCGATTTTACCAAATTGATTGGAAAGAACACCAGATACCGATTTTACCAAATTTATTGGAAAGAACACCAGACACCGATTTTACCAAATTGATAGGAGAGAACACCAGAAACCGATTTTACCAAATTGATTGGAAAGAACACCAGATACCGATTTTACCAAATTGATTGGAAAGAACACCAGATACCGATTTTACCAAATTGATTGGAAAGAACACCAGATACCGATTTTACCAAATTGATTGGAAAGAACACCAGATACCGATTTTACCAAATTGATTGGAAATAACACCAGATACCGATTTTACCAAATTGATAGGAAAGAACACCAGATACCGATTTTACCAAATTGATAGGCAAGAACACCAGATACCGATTTTACCAAATTGATAGGAAAGAACACCAGATACCGATTTTACCAAATTGATTGGAAAGAACACCAGATACCGATTTTACCAAATTGATAGGAAAGAACACAATATACCGATTTTACCAAATTGATAGGAAAGAACACCAGATACCGATTTGACCAAATTGATTGGAAAGAACACCAGATACCGATTTTACCAAATTGATAGGAAAGAACACCAGATACCGATTTTACCAAATTGATAGGAGAGAACACCAGATACCGATTTTACCAAATTGATAGGAGAGAACACCAGATACCGATTTTACCAAATTGATATCACCAAATTGATAGGAAAGAACACCAGATACCGATTTTACCAAATTGATAGAAAAGAACACCAGATACCGATTTTACCAAATTGATAGAAAAGAACACCAGATACCGATTTTACCAAATTGATTGGAAAGAACACCAGATACCGATTTTACCAAATTGATTGGAAAGAACACCAGATACCGATTTTACCAAATTGATAGGAAAGAACACCAGATACCGATTTTACCAAATTGATAGGAAAGAACACCAGATACCGATTTTACCAAATTGATTGGAAAGAACACCAGATACCGATTTTACCAAATTGATTGGAAAGAACACCAGATACCGATTTTACCAAATTGATTGGAAAGAACACCAGATACCGATTTTACCAAATTGATAGGAAAGAACACCAGATACCGATTTTACCAAATTGATTGGAAAGAACACCAGATACCGATTTTACCAAATTGATTGGAAAGAACACCAGATACCGATTTTACCAAATTGATTGGAAAGAACACCAGATACCGATTTTACCAAATTGATAGGAAAGAACACCAGATACCGATTTTACCAAATTGATAGGAAAGAACATCAGATACCGATTTTACCAAATTGATAGGAAAGAACACCAGATACCGATTTTACCAAATTGATTGGAAAGAACACCAGATACCGATTTTACCAAATTGATAGGAAAGAACACCAGATACCGATTTTACCAAATTGATAGGAAAGAACACAATATACCGATTTTACCAAATTGATTGGAAAGAACACCAGATACCGATTTTACCAAATTGATTGGAAAGAACACCAGATACCGATTTTACCAAATTGATTGGAAAGAACACCGGAAACCGATTTTACCAAATTGATAGGAAAGAACACCAGATACCGATTTTACCAAATTGATTGGAAAGAACACCAGATACCGATTTTACCAAATTGATTGGAAAGAACACAGGTACCGATTTTACCAAATTGATAGGAGAGAACACCAGATACCGATTTTACCAAATTGATTGGAAAGAACACCAGATACCGATTTTACCAAATTGATAGGAGAGAACACCAGATACCGACTTTACCAAATTGATTGGAAAGAACACCAGATACCGATTTTACCAAATTGATTGGAAAGAGCACCAGATACCGATTTTACCAAATTGATTGGAAAGAACACCAGATACCGATTTTACCAAATTGATTGGAAAGAGCACCAGATACCGATTTTACCAAATTGATTGGAAAGAACACCAGATACCGATTTTACCAAATTGATTGGAAAGAACACCAGATACCGATTTTACCAAATTGATTGGAAAGAACACCAGATACCGATTTTACCAAATTGATTGGAAAGAACACCAGATACCAATTTTACCAAATTGATAGGAAAGAACACCAGATACCGATTTTACCAAATTGATAGGAAAGAACACCAGATACCGCTTTTACCAAATTGATTGGAAAGAACACCAGATACCGATTTTACTAAATTGATAGGAAAGAACACAATATACCGATTTTACCAAATTGATAGGAAAGAACACCGGATACCGATTTTACCAAATTGATAGGAAAGAACACCGGATACCGATTTTACCAAATTGATAGGAAAGAACACCAGATACCGATTTTACCAAATTGATTGGAAAGAGCACCAGATACCGATTTTACCAAATTGATTGGAAAGAACACCAGATACCGATTTTACCAAATTGATTGGAAAGAACACCAGATACCGCTTTTACCAAATTGATAGGAAAGAACACCAGATACCGATTTTACCAAATTGATTGGAAAGAACACCAGATACCGATTTTACCAAATTGATAGGAGAGAACACCAGATACCGATTTTACCAAATTGATGGGAGAGAACACCAGATACCGATTTTACCAAATTGATTGGAAAGAACACCAGATACCGATTTTACCAAATTGATAGGAAAGAACACCAGATACCGCTTTTACCAAATTGATTGGAAAGAACACCAGATACCGATTTTACTAAATTGATAGGAAAGAACACCAGATACCGATTTTACCAAATTGATAGGAAAGAACACAATATACCGATTTTACCAAAATGATAGGAAAGAACACCAGATACCGATTTTACCAAATTGATAGGAAAGAACACAATATACCGATTTTACCAAATTGATAGGAGAGAACACCAGATACCGATTTTACCAAATTGATTGGAAAGAACACAATATACCGATTTTACCAAATTGATAGGAAAGAACACTAGATACCGATTTTACCAAATTGATAGGAAAGAACACAATATACCGATTTTACCAAATTGATTGGAAAGAACACCAGATACCGATTTTACCAAATTGATAGGAAAGAACACCAGATACCGATTTTACCAAATTGATAGGAAAGAACACCACATACCGATTTTACGAAATTGATAGGAAAGAACACCAGATACCGCTTTTACCAAATTGATAGGAAAGAACACCAGATACCGCTTTTACCAAATTGATAGGAGAGAACACCAGATACCGATTTTACCAAATTGATTGGAAAGAACACCAGATACCGATTTTACCAAATTGATTGGAAAGAGCACCAGATACCGATTTTACCAAATTGATTGAAAAGAACACCAGATACCGATTTTACCAAATTGATTGGAAAGAGCACCAGATACCGATTTTACCAAATTGATTGGAAAGAACACCAGATACCGATTTTACCAAATTGATTGGAAAGAACACCAGATACCGATTTTACCAAATTGATTGGAAAGAACACCAGATACCGATTTTACTAAATTGATAGGAAAGAACACAATATACCGATTTTACCAAATTGATAGGAAAGAACACCGGATACCGATTTTACCAAATTGATAGGAAAGAACACCGGATACCGATTTTACCAAATTGATAGGAAAGAACACCAGATACCGATTTTACCAAATTGATTGGAAAGAGCACCAGATACCGATTTTACCAAATTGATTGGAAAGAACACCAGATACCGATTTTACCAAATTGATTGGAAAGAACACCAGATACCGCTTTTACCAAATTGATAGGAAAGAACACCAGATACCGATTTTACCAAATTGATTGGAAAGAACACCAGATACCGATTTTACCAAATTGATAGGAGAGAACACCAGATACCGATTTTACCAAATTGATGGGAGAGAACACCAGATACCGATTTTACCAAATTGATTGGAAAGAACACCAGATACCGATTTTACCAAATTGATAGGAAAGAACACCAGATACCGCTTTTACCAAATTGATTGGAAAGAACACCAGATACCGATTTTACTAAATTGATAGGAAAGAACACCAGATACCGATTTTACCAAATTGATAGGAAAGAACACAATATACCGATTTAACCAAAATGATAGGAAAGAACACCAGATACCGATTTTACCAAATTGATAGGAAAGAACACAATATACCGATTTTACCAAATTGATAGGAGAGAACACCAGATACCGATTTTACCAAATTGATTGGAAAGAACACAATATACCGATTTTACCAAATTGATAGGAAAGAACACCAGATACCGATTTTACCAAATTGATAGGAAAGAACACAATATACCGATTTTACCAAATTGATTGGAAAGAACACCAGATACCGATTTTACCAAATTTATAGGAAAGAACACCAGATACCGATTTTACCAAATTGATAGGAAAGAACACCACATACCGATTTTACGAAATTGATAGGAAAGAACACCAGATACCGCTTTTACCAAATTGATAGGAAAGAACACCAGATACCGCTTTTACCAAATTGATAGGAAAGAACACCAGATACCGATTTTACCAAATTGATTGGAAAGAACACCACATACCGATTTTACCAAATTGATAGGAAAGAACACAATATACCGATTTTACCAAATTGATTGGAAAGAACACCAGATACCGATTTGACCAAATTGATTGGAAAGAACACCAGATACCGATTTTACCAAATTGATAGGAAAGAACACCAGATACCGATTTTACCAAATTGATAGGAGAGAACACCAGATACCGATTTTACCAAATTGATAGGAGAGAACACCAGATACCGATTTTACCAAATTGATATCACCAAATTGATAGGAAAGAACACCAGATACCGATTTTACCAAATTGATAGAAAAGAACACCAGATACCGATTTTACCAAATTGATAGGAAAGAACACCAGATACCGATTTTACCAAATTGATTGGAAAGAACACCAGATACCGATTTTACCAAATTGATTGGAAAGAACACCAGATACCGATTTTACCAAATTGATAGGAAAGAACACCAGATACAGATTTTACCAAATTGATAGGAAAGAACACCAGATACCGATTTTACCAAATTGATTGGAAAGAACACCAGATACCGATTTTACCAAATTGATTGGAAAGAACACCAGATACCGATTTTACCAAATTGATTGGAAAGAACACCAGATACCGATTTTACCAAATTGATAGGAAAGAACACCAGATACCGATTTTACCAAATTGATTGGAAAGAACACCAGATACCGATTTTACCAAATTGATTGGAAAGAACACCAGATACCGATTTTACCAAATTGATTGGAAAGAACACCAGATACCGATTTTACCAAATTGATAGGAAAGAACACCAGATACCGATTTTACCAAATTGATAGGAAAGAACATCAGATACCGATTTTACCAAATTGATAGGAAAGAACACCAGATACCGATTTTACCAAATTGATTGGAAAGAACACCAGATACCGATTTTACCAAATTGATAGGAAAGAACACCAGATACCGATTTTACCAAATTGATAGGAAAGAACACAATATACTGATTTTACCAAATTGATTGGAAAGAACACCAGATACCGATTTTACCAAATTGATTGGAAAGAACACCAGATACCGATTTTACCAAATTGATTGGAAAGAACACCGGAAACCGATTTTACCAAATTGATAGGAAAGAACACCAGATACCGATTTTACCAAATTGATTGGAAAGAACACCAGATACCGATTTTACCAAATTGATTGGAAAGAACACAGGTACCGATTTTACCAAATTGATAGGAGAGAACACCAGATACCGATTTTACCAAATTGATTGGAAAGAACACCAGATACCGATTTTACCAAATTGATAGGAGAGAACACCAGATACCGATTTTACCAAATTGATTGGAAAGAACACCAGATACCGATTTTACCAAATTGATTGGAAAGAGCACCAGATACCGATTTTACCAAATTGATTGGAAAGAACACCAGATACCGATTTTACCAAATTGATTGGAAAGAGCACCAGATACCGATTTTACCAAATTGATTGGAAAGAACACCAGATACCGATTTTACCAAATTGATTGGAAAGAACACCAGATACCGATTTTACCAAATTGATTGGAAAGAACACCAGATACCGATTTTACCAAATTGATTGGAAATAACACCAGATACCGATTTTACCAAATTGATAGGAGAGAACACCAGATACCGATTTTACCAAATTGATGGGAGAGAACACCAGATACCGATTTTACCAAATTGATTGGAAAGAACACCAGATACCGATTTTACCAAATTGATAGGAAAGAACACCAGATACCGCTTTTACCAAATTGATTGGAAAGAACACCAGATACCGATTTTACTAAATTGATAGGAAAGAACACCAGATACCGATTTTACCAAATTGATAGGAAAGAACACAATATACCGATTTTACCAAAATGATAGGAAAGAACACCAGATACCGATTTTACCAAATTGATAGGAAAGAACACAATATACCGATTTTACCAAATTGATAGGAGAGAACACCAGATACCGATTTTACCAAATTGATTGGAAAGAACACAATATACCGATTTTACCAAATTGATAGGAAAGAACACCAGATACCGATTTTACCAAATTGATAGGAAAGAACACAATATACCGATTTTACCAAATTGATTGGAAAGAACACCAGATACCGATTTTACCAAATTGATAGGAAAGAACACCAGATACCGATTTTACCAAATTGATAGGAAAGAACACCACATACCGATTTTACGAAATTGATAGGAAAGAACACCAGATACCGCTTTTACCAAATTGATAGGAAAGAACACCAGATACCGCTTTTACCAAATTGATAGGAGAGAACACCAGATACCGATTTTACCAAATTGATTGGAAAGAACACCAGATACCGATTTTACCAAATTGATTGGAAAGAGCACCAGATACCGATTTTACCAAATTGATTGAAAAGAACACCAGATACCGATTTTACCAAATTGATTGGAAAGAGCACCAGATACCGATTTTACCAAATTGATTGGAAAGAACACCAGATACCGATTTTACCAAATTGATTGGAAAGAACACCAGATACCGATTTTACCAAATTGATTGGAAAGAACACCAGATACCGATTTTACTAAATTGATAGGAAAGAACACAATATACCGATTTTACCAAATTGATAGGAAAGAACACCGGATACCGATTTTACCAAATTGATAGGAAAGAACACCGGATACCGATTTTACCAAATTGATAGGAAAGAACACCAGATACCGATTTTACCAAATTGATTGGAAAGAGCACCAGATACCGATTTTACCAAATTGATTGGAAAGAACACCAGATACCGATTTTACCAAATTGATTGGAAAGAACACCAGATACCGCTTTTACCAAATTGATAGGAAAGAACACCAGATACCGATTTTACCAAATTGATTGGAAAGAACACCAGATACCGATTTTACCAAATTGATAGGAGAGAACACCAGATACCGATTTTACCAAATTGATGGGAGAGAACACCAGATACCGATTTTACCAAATTGATTGGAAAGAACACCAGATACCGATTTTACCAAATTGATAGGAAAGAACACCAGATACCGCTTTTACCAAATTGATTGGAAAGAACACCAGATACCGATTTTACTAAATTGATAGGAAAGAACACCAGATACCGATTTTACCAAATTGATAGGAAAGAACACAATATACCGATTTTACCAAATTGATAGGAGAGAACACCAGATACCGATTTTACCAAATTGATTGGAAAGAACACAATATACCGATTTTACCAAATTGATAGGAAAGAACACCAGATACCGATTTTACCAAATTGATAGGAAAGAACACAATATACCGATTTTACCAAATTGATTGGAAAGAACACCAGATACCGATTTTACCAAATTTATAGGAAAGAACACCAGATACCGATTTTACCAAATTGATAGGAAAGAACACCACATACCGATTTTACGAAATTGATAGGAAAGAACACCAGATACCGCTTTTACCAAATTGATAGGAAAGAACACCAGATACCGCTTTTACCAAATTGATAGGAAAGAACACCAGATACCGATTTTACCAAATTGATTGGAAAGAACACCACATACCGATTTTACCAAATTGATAGGAAAGAACACAATATACCGATTTTACCAAATTGATTGGAAAGAACACCAGATACCGATTTGACCAAATTGATTGGAAAGAACACCAGATACCGATTTTACCAAATTGATAGGAAAGAACACCAGATACCGATTTTACCAAATTGATAGGAGAGAACACCAGATACCGATTTTACCAAATTGATAGGAGAGAACACCAGATACCGATTTTACCAAATTGATATCACCAAATTGATAGGAAAGAACACCAGATACCGATTTTACCAAATTGATAGAAAAGAACACCAGATACCGATTTTACCAAATTGATAGGAAAGAACACCAGATACCGATTTTACCAAATTGATTGGAAAGAACACCAGATACCGATTTTACCAAATTGATTGGAAAGAACACCAGATACCGATTTTACCAAATTGATAGGAAAGAACACCAGATACAGATTTTACCAAATTGATAGGAAAGAACACCAGATACCGATTTTACCAAATTGATTGGAAAGAACACCAGATACCGATTTTACCAAATTGATTGGAAAGAACACCAGATACCGATTTTACCAAATTGATTGGAAAGAACACCAGATACCGATTTTACCAAATTGATAGGAAAGAACACCAGATACCGATTTTACCAAATTGATTGGAAAGAACACCAGATACCGATTTTACCAAATTGATTGGAAAGAACACCAGATACCGATTTTACCAAATTGATTGGAAAGAACACCAGATACCGATTTTACCAAATTGATAGGAAAGAACACCAGATACCGATTTTACCAAATTGATAGGAAAGAACATCAGATACCGATTTTACCAAATTGATAGGAAAGAACACCAGATACCGATTTTACCAAATTGATTGGAAAGAACACCAGATACCGATTTTACCAAATTGATAGGAAAGAACACAATATACTGATTTTACCAAATTGATTGGAAAGAACACCAGATACCGATTTTACCAAATTGATTGGAAAGAACACCAGATACCGATTTTACCAAATTGATTGGAAAGAACACCGGAAACCGATTTTACCAAATTGATAGGAAAGAACACCAGATACCGATTTTACCAAATTGATTGGAAAGAACACCAGATACCGATTTTACCAAATTGATTGGAAAGAACACAGGTACCGATTTTACCAAATTGATAGGAGAGAACACCAGATACCGATTTTACCAAATTGATTGGAAAGAACACCAGATACCGATTTTACCAAATTGATAGGAGAGAACACCAGATACCGATTTTACCAAATTGATTGGAAAGAACACCAGATACCGATTTTACCAAATTGATTGGAAAGAGCACCAGATACCGATTTTACCAAATTGATTGGAAAGAACACCAGATACCGATTTTACCAAATTGATTGGAAAGAGCACCAGATACCGATTTTACCAAATTGATTGGAAAGAACACCAGATACCGATTTTACCAAATTGATTGGAAAGAACACCAGATACCGATTTTACCAAATTGATTGGAAAGAACACCAGATACCGATTTTACCAAATTGATTGGAAAGAACACCAGATACCGATTTTACCAAATTGATAGGAGAGAACACCAGATACCGATTTTACCAAATTGATGGGAGAGAACACCAGATACCGATTTTACCAAATTGATTGGAAAGAACACCAGATACCGATTTTACCAAATTGATAGGAAAGAACACCAGATACCGCTTTTACCAAATTGATTGGAAAGAACACCAGATACCGATTTTACTAAATTGATAGGAAAGAACACCAGATACCGATTTTACCAAATTGATAGGAAAGAACACAATATACCGATTTTACCAAAATGATAGGAAAGAACACCAGATACCGATTTTACCAAATTGATAGGAAAGAACACAATATACCGATTTTACCAAATTGATAGGAGAGAACACCAGATACCGATTTTACCAAATTGATTGGAAAGAACACAATATACCGATTTTACCAAATTGATAGGAAAGAACACCAGATACCGATTTTACCAAATTGATAGGAAAGAACACAATATACCGATTTTACCAAATTGATTGGAAAGAACACCAGATACCGATTTTACCAAATTGATAGGAAAGAACACCAGATACCGATTTTACCAAATTGATAGGAAAGAACACCACATACCGATTTTACGAAATTGATAGGAAAGAACACCAGATACCGCTTTTACCAAATTGATAGGAAAGAACACCAGATACCGCTTTTACCAAATTGATAGGAGAGAACACCAGATACCGATTTTACCAAATTGATTGGAAAGAACACCAGATACCGATTTTACCAAATTGATTGGAAAGAGCACCAGATACCGATTTTACCAAATTGATTGAAAAAAACACCAGATACCGATTTTACCAAATTGATTGGAAAGAGCACCAGATACCGATTTTACCAAATTGATTGGAAAGAACACCAGATACCGATTTTACCAAATTGATTGGAAAGAACACCAGATACCGATTTTACCAAATTGATTGGAAAGAACACCAGATACCGATTTTACTAAATTGATAGGAAAGAACACAATATACCGATTTTACCAAATTGATAGGAAAGAACACCGGATACCGATTTTACCAAATTGATAGGAAAGAACACCGGATACCGATTTTACCAAATTGATAGGAAAGAACACCAGATACCGATTTTACCAAATTGATTGGAAAGAGCACCAGATACCGATTTTACCAAATTGATTGGAAAGAACACCAGATACCGATTTTACCAAATTGATTGGAAAGAACACCAGATACCGCTTTTACCAAATTGATAGGAAAGAACACCAGATACCGATTTTACCAAATTGATTGGAAAGAACACCAGATACCGATTTTACCAAATTGATAGGAGAGAACACCAGATACCGATTTTACCAAATTGATGGGAGAGAACACCAGATACCGATTTTACCAAATTGATTGGAAAGAACACCAGATACCGATTTTACCAAATTGATAGGAAAGAACACCAGATACCGCTTTTACCAAATTGATTGGAAAGAACACCAGATACCGATTTTACTAAATTGATAGGAAAGAACACCAGATACCGATTTTACCAAATTGATAGGAAAGAACACAATATACCGATTTTACCAAAATGATAGGAAAGAACACCAGATACCGATTTTACCAAATTGATAGGAAAGAACACAATATACCGATTTTACCAAATTGATAGGAGAGAACACCAGATACCGATTTTACCAAATTGATTGGAAAGAACACAATATACCGATTTTACCAAATTGATAGGAAAGAACACCAGATACCGATTTTACCAAATTGATAGGAAAGAGCACAATATACCGATTTTACCAAATTGATTGGAAAGAACACCAGATACCGATTTTACCAAATTTATAGGAAAGAACACCAGATACCGATTTTACCAAATTGATAGGAAAGAACACCACATACCGATTTTACGAAATTGATAGGAAAGAACACCAGATACCGATTTTACCAAATTGATTGGAAAGAACACCAGATACCGATTTTACTAATTTGATAGGAAAGAACACAATATACTGATTTTACCAAATTGATAGGAAAGAACACCGGATACCAATTTTACCAAATTTATTGGAAAGAACACCGGATACCGATTTTACCAAATTGATTGGAAAGAACACCAGATACCGATTTTACCAAATTGTTTGGAAAGAACACCGGATACCGATTTTACCAAATTGATTGGAAAGAACACCAGATACCGATTTTACCAAATTGATAGGAAAGAACACCAGATACCGATTTTACCAAATTTATTGGAAAGAACACCGGATACCGATTTTACCAAATTGATTGGAAAGAACACCAAATACAGATTTTACCAAATTGATTGGAAAGAACACCAGATACCGATTTTACCACATTGATAGGAAAGAACACCAGATACCGATTTTACCAAATTGATAGGAAAGAACACCAGATACCGCTTTTACCAAATTGATAGGAAAGAACACCGGATACCGATTTTACCAAATTGATAGGAAAGAACACCAGATACCGATTTTACCAAATTGATTGGAAAGAACACCAGATACCGATTTTACCAAATTGATAGGAAAGAACACCAGATACCGATTTTACCAAATTGATAGGAAAGAACACCAGATACCGATTTTACCAAATTGATTGGAAAGAACACCAGATACCGATTTTACCAAATTGATTGGAAAGAACACCAGATACCGATTTTACCAAATTGATTGGAAAGAACACCAGATACCGATTTTACCAAATTGATTGGAAAGAACACCAGATACCGATTTTACCAAATTGATTGGAAAGAACACCGGATACCGATTTTACCAAATTGATAGGAAAGAACACCAGATACCGATTTAACCAAATTGATTGGAAAGAACACCAGATACCGATTTTACCAAATTGATAGGAGAGAACACCAGATACCGATTTTACCAAATTGATTGGAAAGAACACCAGATACCGATTTTACCAAATTGATTGGAAAGAACACCAGATACCGCTTTTACCAAATTGATAGGAAAGAACACCAGATACCGATTTTACCAAATTGATAGGAAAGAACAACAGATACCGATTTTACCAAATTGATTGGAAAGAACACCAGATACCGATTTTACCAAACTGATAGGAAAGAACACCAGATACCGATTTTACCAAATTGATAGGAAAGAACACAATATACCGATTTTACCAAATTGATAGGAAAGAACACCAGATACCGATTTTACCAAATTGATAGGAAAGAACACAATATACCGATTTTACCAAATTGATTGGAAAGAACACCAGATACCGATTTTACCAAATTGATAGGAAAGAACACCGGATACCGATTTTACCAAATTGATAGGAAAGAACACCAGATACCGATTTTACCAAATTGATAGGAAAGAACACAATATACCGATTTTACCAAATTGATTGGAAAGAACACCAGATACCGATTTTACCAAATTGATAGGAAAGAACACCGGATACCGATTTTACCAAATTGATTGGAAAGAACACCGGATACCGATTTTACCAAATTGATTGGAAAGAACACCGGATACCGATTTTGCCAAATTGATTGGAAAGAACACCAGATACCGATTTTACCAAATTGATTGGAAAGAACACCGGATACCGATTTTACCAAATTGATTGGAAAGAACACCAGATACCGATTTTACCAAATTGATAGGAAAGAACACCAGATACCGATTTTACCAAATTGATAGGAAAGAACACCAGATACCGATTTTATCAAATTGATAGGAAAGAACACCGGATAACGATTTTACCAAATTGATAGGAAAGAACACCAGATACCGATTTTACCAAATTGATTGGAAAGAACACCAGATACCGATTTTACCAAATTGATTGGAAAGAACACCAGATACCGATTTTACCAAATTGATAGGAAAGAACACCAGATACCGATTTTACCAAATTGATAGGAAAGAACACCAGATACCGATTTTACCAAATTGATAGGAAAGAACACCAGATACCGATTTTACCAAATTGATAGGAAAGAACACCAGATACCGCTTTTACCAAATTGATAGGAAAGAACACCAGATACCGATTTTACCAAATTGATAGGAAAGAACACCAGATACCGCTTTTACCAAATTGATAGGAAAGAACACCAGATACCGATTTTACCAAATTGATAGGAAAGAACACCAGATACCGATTTTACCAAATTTATTGGAAAGAACACCAGATACTGATTTTACCAAATTGATAGGATAGAACACCAGATACCGATTTTACCAAATTGATAGGAAAGAACACCAGATACCGATTTTACCAAATTGATTGGAAAGAACACCAGATACCGATTTTACCAAATTGATTGGAAAGAACACCAGATACCGATTTTACCAAATTGATTGGAAAGAACACCAGATACCGATTTTACCAAATTTATTGGAAAGAACACCAGACACCGATTTTACCAAATTGATAGGAGAGAACACCAGAAACCGATTTTACCAAATTGATTGGAAAGAACACCAGATACCGATTTTACCAAATTGATTGGAAAGAACACCAGATACCGATTTTACCAAATTGATTGGAAAGAACACCAGATACCGATTTTACCAAATTGATTGGAAAGAACACCAGATACCGATTTTACCAAATTGATTGGAAATAACACCAGATACCGATTTTACCAAATTGATAGGAAAGAACACCAGATACCGATTTTACCAAATTGATAGGCAAGAACACCAGATACCGATTTTACCAAATTGATAGGAAAGAACACCAGATACCGATTTTACCAAATTGATTGGAAAGAACACCAGATACCGATTTTACCAAATTGATAGGAAAGAACACAATATACCGATTTTACCAAATTGATAGGAAAGAACACCAGATACCGATTTGACCAAATTGATTGGAAAGAACACCAGATACCGATTTTACCAAATTGATAGGAAAGAACACCAGATACCGATTTTACCAAATTGATAGGAGAGAACACCAGATACCGATTTTACCAAATTGATAGGAGAGAACACCAGATACCGATTTTACCAAATTGATATCACCAAATTGATAGGAAAGAACACCAGATACCGATTTTACCAAATTGATAGAAAAGAACACCAGATACCGATTTTACCAAATTGATAGAAAAGAACACCAGATACCGATTTTACCAAATTGATTGGAAAGAACACCAGATACCGATTTTACCAAATTGATTGGAAAGAACACCAGATACCGATTTTACCAAATTGATAGGAAAGAACACCAGATACCGATTTTACCAAATTGATAGGAAAGAACACCAGATACCGATTTTACCAAATTGATTGGAAAGAACACCAGATACCGATTTTACCAAATTGATTGGAAAGAACACCAGATACCGATTTTACCAAATTGATTGGAAAGAACACCAGATACCGATTTTACCAAATTGATAGGAAAGAACACCAGATACCGATTTTACCAAATTGATTGGAAAGAACACCAGATACCGATTTTACCAAATTGATTGGAAAGAACACCAGATACCGATTTTACCAAATTGATTGGAAAGAACACCAGATACCGATTTTACCAAATTGATAGGAAAGAACACCAGATACCGATTTTACCAAATTGATAGGAAAGAACATCAGATACCGATTTTACCAAATTGATAGGAAAGAACACCAGATACCGATTTTACCAAATTGATTGGAAAGAACACCAGATACCGATTTTACCAAATTGATAGGAAAGAACACCAGATACCGATTTTACCAAATTGATAGGAAAGAACACAATATACCGATTTTACCAAATTGATTGGAAAGAACACCAGATACCGATTTTACCAAATTGATTGGAAAGAACACCAGATACCGATTTTACCAAATTGATTGGAAAGAACACCGGAAACCGATTTTACCAAATTGATAGGAAAGAACACCAGATACCGATTTTACCAAATTGATTGGAAAGAACACCAGATACCGATTTTACCAAATTGATTGGAAAGAACACAGGTACCGATTTTACCAAATTGATAGGAGAGAACACCAGATACCGACTTTACCAAATTGATTGGAAAGAACACCAGATACCGATTTTACCAAATTGATTGGAAAGAGCACCAGATACCGATTTTACCAAATTGATTGGAAAGAACACCAGATACCGATTTTACCAAATTGATTGGAAAGAGCACCAGATACCGATTTTACCAAATTGATTGGAAAGAACACCAGATACCGATTTTACCAAATTGATTGGAAAGAACACCAGATACCGATTTTACCAAATTGATTGGAAAGAACACCAGATACCGATTTTACCAAATTGATTGGAAAGAACACCAGATACCAATTTTACCAAATTGATAGGAAAGAACACCAGATACCGATTTTACCAAATTGATAGGAAAGAACACCAGATACCGCTTTTACCAAATTGATTGGAAAGAACACCAGATACCGATTTTACTAAATTGATAGGAAAGAACACAATATACCGATTTTACCAAATTGATAGGAAAGAACACCGGATACCGATTTTACCAAATTGATAGGAAAGAACACCGGATACCGATTTTACCAAATTGATAGGAAAGAACACCAGATACCGATTTTACCAAATTGATTGGAAAGAGCACCAGATACCGATTTTACCAAATTGATTGGAAAGAACACCAGATACCGATTTTACCAAATTGATTGGAAAGAACACCAGATACCGCTTTTACCAAATTGATAGGAAAGAACACCAGATACCGATTTTACCAAATTGATTGGAAAGAACACCAGATACCGATTTTACCAAATTGATAGGAGAGAACACCAGATACCGATTTTACCAAATTGATGGGAGAGAACACCAGATACCGATTTTACCAAATTGATTGGAAAGAACACCAGATACCGATTTTACCAAATTGATAGGAAAGAACACCAGATACCGCTTTTACCAAATTGATTGGAAAGAACACCAGATACCGATTTTACTAAATTGATAGGAAAGAACACCAGATACCGATTTTACCAAATTGATAGGAAAGAACACAATATACCGATTTTACCAAAATGATAGGAAAGAACACCAGATACCGATTTTACCAAATTGATAGGAAAGAACACAATATACCGATTTTACCAAATTGATAGGAGAGAACACCAGATACCGATTTTACCAAATTGATTGGAAAGAACACAATATACCGATTTTACCAAATTGATAGGAAAGAACACCAGATACCGATTTTACCAAATTGATAGGAAAGAACACAATATACCGATTTTACCAAATTGATTGGAAAGAACACCAGATACCGATTTTACCAAATTGATAGGAAAGAACACCAGATACCGATTTTACCAAATTGATAGGAAAGAACACCACATACCGATTTTACGAAATTGATAGGAAAGAACACCAGATACCGCTTTTACCAAATTGATAGGAAAGAACACCAGATACCGCTTTTACCAAATTGATAGGAGAGAACACCAGATACCGATTTTACCAAATTGATTGGAAAGAACACCAGATACCGATTTTACCAAATTGATTGGAAAGAGCACCAGATACCGATTTTACCAAATTGATTGAAAAGAACACCAGATACCGATTTTACCAAATTGATTGGAAAGAGCACCAGATACCGATTTTACCAAATTGATTGGAAAGAACACCAGATACCGATTTTACCAAATTGATTGGAAAGAACACCAGATACCGATTTTACCAAATTGATTGGAAAGAACACCAGATACCGATTTTACTAAATTGATAGGAAAGAACACAATATACCGATTTTACCAAATTGATAGGAAAGAACACCGGATACCGATTTTACCAAATTGATAGGAAAGAACACCGGATACCGATTTTACCAAATTGATAGGAAAGAACACCAGATACCGATTTTACCAAATTGATTGGAAAGAGCACCAGATACCGATTTTACCAAATTGATTGGAAAGAACACCAGATACCGATTTTACCAAATTGATTGGAAAGAACACCAGATACCGCTTTTACCAAATTGATAGGAAAGAACACCAGATACCGATTTTACCAAATTGATTGGAAAGAACACCAGATACCGATTTTACCAAATTGATAGGAGAGAACACCAGATACCGATTTTACCAAATTGATGGGAGAGAACACCAGATACCGATTTTACCAAATTGATTGGAAAGAACACCAGATACCGATTTTACCAAATTGATAGGAAAGAACACCAGATACCGCTTTTACCAAATTGATTGGAAAGAACACCAGATACCGATTTTACTAAATTGATAGGAAAGAACACCAGATACCGATTTTACCAAATTGATAGGAAAGAACACAATATACCGATTTTACCAAAATGATAGGAAAGAACACCAGATACCGATTTTACCAAATTGATAGGAAAGAACACAATATACCGATTTTACCAAATTGATAGGAGAGAACACCAGATACCGATTTTACCAAATTGATTGGAAAGAACACAATATACCGATTTTACCAAATTGATAGGAAAGAACACCAGATACCGATTTTACCAAATTGATAGGAAAGAACACAATATACCGATTTTACCAAATTGATTGGAAAGAACACCAGATACCGATTTTACCAAATTTATAGGAAAGAACACCAGATACCGATTTTACCAAATTGATAGGAAAGAACACCACATACCGATTTTACGAAATTGATAGGAAAGAACACCAGATACCGCTTTTACCAAATTGATAGGAAAGAACACCAGATACCGCTTTTACCAAATTGATAGGAAAGAACACCAGATACCGATTTTACCAAATTGATTGGAAAGAACACCACATACCGATTTTACCAAATTGATAGGAAAGAACACAATATACCGATTTTACCAAATTGATAGGAGAGAACACCAGATACCGATTTTACCAAATTGATAGGAGAGAACACCAGATACCGATTTTACCAAATTGATTGGAAAGAGCACCAGATACCGATTTTAACAAATTGATTGGAAAGAGCACCAGATACCGATTTTACCAAATTGATTGGAAAGAACACCAGATACCGATTTTACCAAATTGATTGGAAAGAACACCAGATACCGATTTTACCAAATTGATTGGAAAGAACACCAGATACCAATTTTACCAAATTGATAGGAAAGAACACCAGATACCGATTTTACCAAATTGATAGGAAAGAACACCAGATACCGCTTTTACCAAATTGATAGGAAAGAACACCAGATACCGATTTTACCAAATTGATAGGAAAGAACACCAGATACCGATTTTACCAAATTGATTGGAAAGAACACCAGATACCGATTTTACTAATTTGATAGGAAAGAACACAATATACTGATTTTACCAAATTGATAGGAAAGAACACCGGATACCAATTTTACCAAATTTATTGGAAAGAACACCGGATACCGATTTTACCAAATTGATTGGAAAGAACACCAGATACCGATTTTACCAAATTGTTTGGAAAGAACACCGGATACCGATTTTACCAAATTGATTGGAAAGAACACCAGATACCGATTTTACCAAATTGATAGGAAAGAACACCAGATACCGATTTTACCAAATTTATTGGAAAGAACACCGGATACCGATTTTACCAAATTGATTGGAAAGAACACCAAATACAGATTTTACCAAATTGATTGGAAAGAACACCAGATACCGATTTTACCACATTGATAGGAAAGAACACCAGATACCGATTTTACCAAATTGATAGGAAAGAACACCAGATACCGCTTTTACCAAATTGATAGGAAAGAACACCGGATACCGATTTTACCAAATTGATAGGAAAGAACACCAGATACCGATTTTACCAAATTGATTGGAAAGAACACCAGATACCGATTTTACCAAATTGATAGGAAAGAACACCAGATACCGATTTTACCAAATTGATAGGAAAGAACACCAGATACCGATTTTACCAAATTGATTGGAAAGAACACCAGATACCGATTTTACCAAATTGATTGGAAAGAACACCAGATACCGATTTTACCAAATTGATTGGAAAGAACACCAGATACCGATTTTACCAAATTGATTGGAAAGAACACCAGATACCGATTTTACCAAATTGATTGGAAAGAACACCGGATACCGATTTTACCAAATTGATAGGAAAGAACACCAGATACCGATTTAACCAAATTGATTGGAAAGAACATCAGATACCGATTTTACCAAATTGATAGGAGAGAACACCAGATACCGATTTTACCAAATTGATTGGAAAGAACACCAGATACCGATTTTACCAAATTGATTGGAAAGAACACCAGATACCGCTTTTACCAAATTGATAGGAAAGAACACCAGATACCGATTTTACCAAATTGATAGGAAAGAACAACAGATACCGATTTTACCAAATTGATTGGAAAGAACACCAGATACCGATTTTACCAAACTGATAGGAAAGAACACCAGATACCGATTTTACCAAATTGATAGGAAAGAACACAATATACCGATTTTACCAAATTGATAGGAAAGAACACCAGATACCGATTTTACCAAATTGATAGGAAAGAACACAATATACCGATTTTACCAAATTGATAGGAGAGAACACCGGATACCGATTTTACCAAATTGATTGGAAAGAACACCAGATACCGATTTTACCAAATTGATAGGAAAGAACACCGGATACCGATTTTACCAAATTGATAGGAAAGAACACCAGATACCGATTTTACCAAATTGATAGGAAAGAACACAATATACCGATTTTACCAAATTGATTGGAAAGAACACCAGATACCGATTTTACCAAATTGATAGGAAAGAACACCGGATACCGATTTTACCAAATTGATTGGAAAGAACACCGGATACCGATTTTGCCAAATTGATTGGAAAGAACACCAGATACCGATTTTACCAAATTGATTGGAAAGAACACCGGATACCGATTTTACCAAATTGATTGGAAAGAACACCAGATACCGATTTTACCAAATCGATAGGAAAGAACACCAGATACCGATTTTACCAAATTGATAGGAAAGAACACCAGATACCGATTTTATCAAATTGATAGGAAAGAACACCGGATAACGATTTTACCAAATTGATAGGAAAGAACACCAGATACCGATTTTACCAAATTGATTGGAAAGAACACCAGATACCGATTTTACCAAATTGATTGGAAAGAACACCAGATACCGATTTTACCAAATTGATAGGAAAGAACACCAGATACCGATTTTACCAAATTGATAGGAAAGAACACCAGATACCGATTTTACCAAATTGATAGGAAAGAACACCAGATACCGATTTTACCAAATTGATAGGAAAGAACACCAGATACCGCTTTTACCAAATTGATAGGAAAGAACACCAGATACCGATTTTACCAAATTGATAGGAAAGAACACCAGATACCGCTTTTACCAAATTGATAGGAAAGAACACCAGATACCGATTTTAACAAATTGATAGGAAAGAACACCAGATACCGATTTTACCAAATTTATTGGAAAGAACACCAGATACTGATTTTACCAAATTGATAGGATAGAACACCAGATACCGATTTTACCAAATTGATAGGAAAGAACACCAGATACCGATTTTACCAAATTGATTGGAAAGAACACCAGATACCGATTTTACCAAATTGATTGGAAAGAACACCAGATACCGATTTTACCAAATTGATTGGAAAGAACACCAGATACCGATTTTACCAAATTTATTGGAAAGAACACCAGACACCGATTTTACCAAATTGATAGGAGAGAACACCAGAAACCGATTTTACCAAATTGATTGGAAAGAACACCAGATACCGATTTTACCAAATTGATTGGAAAGAACACCAGATACCGATTTTACCAAATTGATTGGAAAGAACACCAGATACCGATTTTACCAAATTGATTGGAAAGAACACCAGATACCGATTTTACCAAATTGATTGGAAATAACACCAGATACCGATTTTACCAAATTGATAGGAAAGAACACCAGATACCGATTTTACCAAATTGATAGGCAAGAACACCAGATACCGATTTTACCAAATTGATAGGAAAGAACACCAGATACCGATTTTACCAAATTGATTGGAAAGAACACCAGATACCGATTTTACCAAATTGATAGGAAAGAACACAATATACCGATTTTACCAAATTGATAGGAAAGAACACCAGATACCGATTTGACCAAATTGATTGGAAAGAACACCAGATACCGATTTTACCAAATTGATAGGAAAGAACACAATATACAGATTTTACCAAATTGATAGGAAAGAACACCAGATACCGATTTTACCAAATTGATAGGAGAGAACACCAGATACCGATTTTACCAAATTGATAGGAGAGAACACCAGATACCGATTTTACCAAATTGATATCACCAAATTGATAGGAAAGAACACCAGATACCGATTTTACCAAATTGATAGAAAAGAACACCAGATACCGATTTTACCAAATTGATAGGAAAGAACACCAGATACCGATTTTACCAAATTGATTGGAAAGAACACCAGATACCGATTTTACCAAATTGATTGGAAAGAACACCAGATACCGATTTTACCAAATTGATAGGAAAGAACACCAGATACCGATTTTACCAAATTGATAGGAAAGAACACCAGATACCGATTTTACCAAATTGATTGGAAAGAACACCAGATACCGATTTTACCAAATTGATTGGAAAGAACACCAGATACCGATTTTACCAAATTGATTGGAAAGAACACCAGATACCGATTTTACCAAATTGATAGGAAAGAACACCAGATACCGATTTTACCAAATTGATTGGAAAGAACACCAGATACCGATTTTACCAAATTGATTGGAAAGAACACCAGATACCGATTTTACCAAATTGATAGGAAAGAACACCAGATACCGATTTTACCAAATTGATTGGAAAGAACACAATATACAGATTTTACCAAATTGATAGGAAAGAACACCAGATACCGATTTTACCAAATTGATTGGAAAGAACACCAGATACCGATTTTACCAAACTGATAGGAAAGAACACCAGATACCGATTTTACCAAATTGATAGGAAAGAACACAATATACCGATTTTACCAAATTGATTGGAAAGAACACCAGATACCGATTTTACCAAATTGATTGGAAAGAACACCAGATACCGATTTTACCAAATTGATTGGAAAGAACACCAGATACCGATTTTACCAAATTGATAGGAAAGAACACCAGATACCGATTTTACCAAATTGATTGGAAAGAACACCAGATACCGATTTTACCAAATTGATTGGAAAGAACACCAGATACCGATTTTACCAAATTGATTGGAAAGAACACCAGATACCGATTTTACCAAATTGATTGGAAAGAACACCAGATACCGATTTTACCAAATTGATAGGAAAGAACACCAGATACCGATTTTACCAAATTGATTGGAAAGAACACCAGATACCGATTTTACCAAATTGATTGGAAAGAACACCAGATACCGATTTTACCAAATTGATAGGAAAGAACACCAGATACCGATTTTACCAAATTGATTGGAAAGAACACAATATACAGATTTTACCAAATTGATAGGAAAGAACACCAGATACCGATTTTACCAAATTGATTGGAAAGAACACCAGATACCGATTTTACCAAATTGATTGGAAAGAACACCAGATACCGATTTTACCAAACTGATAGGAAAGAACACAATATACCGATTTTACCAAATTGATTGGAAAGAACACCAGATACCGATTTTACCAAATTGATTGGAAAGAACACCAGATACCGATTTTACCAAATTGATTGGAAAGAACACCGGATACCGATTTTACCAAATTGATAGGAAAGAACACCAGATACCGATTTTACCAAATTGATAGGAGAGAACACCAGATATAGATTTTTCCAAATTGATTGAAAAGAACACCAGATACCGATTTTACCAAATTGATAGGAGAGAACACCAGATACCGATTTTACCAAATTGATTGGAAAGAACACCAGATACTGATTTTACCAAATTGATAGGATAGAACACCAGATACCGATTTTACCAAATTGATAGGAAAGAACACCAGATACCGATTTTACCAAATTGATTGGAAAGAACACCAGATACCGATTTTACCAAATTGATTGGAAAGAACACCAGATACCGATTTTACCAAATTGATTGGAAAGAACACCAGATACCGATTTTACCAAATTTATTGGAAAGAACACCAGACACCGATTTTACCAAATTGATAGGAGAGAACACCAGATACCGATTTTACCAAATTGATTGGAAAGAACACCAGATACCGATTTTACCAAATTGATTGGAAAGAACACCAGATACCGATTTTACCAAATTGATTGGAAAGAACACCAGATACCGATTTTACCAAATTGATTGGAAAGAACACCAGATACCGATTTTACCAAATTGATTGGAAAGAACACCAGATACCGATTTTACCAAATTGATAGGAAAGAACACCAGATACCGATTTTACCAAATTGATAGGCAAGAACACCAGATACCGATTTTACCAAATTGATAGGAAAGAACACAATATACCGATTTTACCAAATTGATAGGAAAGAACACCAGATACCGATTTGACCAAATTGATTGGAAAGAACACCAGATACCGATTTTACCAAATTGATAGGAAAGAACACCAGATACCGATTTTACCAAATTGATAGGAGAGAACACCAGATACCGATTTTACCAAATTGATAGGAGAGAACACCAGATACCGATTTTACCAAATTGATATCACCAAATTGATAGGAAAGAACACCAGATACCGATTTTACCAAATTGATAGAAAAGAACACCAGATACCGATTTTACCAAATTGATAGGAAAGAACACCAGATACCGATTTTACCAAATTGATTGGAAAGAACACCAGATACCGATTTTACCAAATTGATTGGAAAGAACACCAGATACCGATTTTACCAAATTGATAGGAAAGAACACCAGATACCGATTTTACCAAATTGATAGGAAAGAACACCAGATACCGATTTTACCAAATTGATTGGAAAGAACACCAGATACCGATTTTACCAAATTGATTGGAAAGAACACCAGATACCGATTTTACCAAATTGATTGGAAAGAACACCAGATACCGATTTTACCAAATTGATAGGAAAGAACACCAGATACCGATTTTACCAAATTGATTGGAAAGAACACCAGATACCAATTTTACCAAATTGATTGGAAAGAAAACCAGATACCGATTTTACCAAATTGATTGGAAAGAACACCAGATACCGATTTTACCAAATTGATAGGAAAGAACACCAGATACCGATTTTACCAAATTGATAGGAAAGAACATCAGATACCGATTTTACCAAATTGATAGGAAAGAACACCAGATACCGATTTTACCAAATTGATTGGAAAGAACACCAGATACCGATTTTACCAAATTGATAGGAAAGAACACCAGATACCGATTTTACCAAATTGATAGGAAAGAACACAATATACCGATTTTACCAAATTGATTGGAAAGAACACCAGATACCGATTTTACCAAATTGATTGGAAAGAACACCAGATACCGATTTTACCAAATTGATTGGAAAGAACACCGGAAACCGATTTTACCAAATTGATAGGAAAGAACACCAGATACCGATTTTACCAAATTGATTGGAAAGAACACCAGATACCGATTTTACCAAATTGATTGGAAAGAACACAGGTACCGATTTTACCAAATTGATAGGAGAGAACACCAGATACCGATTTTACCAAATTGATTGGAAAGAACACCAGATACCGATTTTACCAAATTGATAGGAGAGAACACCAGATACCGATTTTACCAAATTGATTGGAAAGAACACCAGATACCGATTTTACCAAATTGATTGGAAAGAGCACCAGATACCGATTTTACCAAATTGATTGGAAAGAACACCAGATACCGATTTTACCAAATTGATTGGAAAGAGCACCAGATACCGATTTTACCAAATTGATTGGAAAGAACACCAGATACCGATTTTACCAAATTGATTGGAAAGAACACCAGATACCGATTTTACCAAATTGATTGGAAAGAACACCAGATACCGATTTTACCAAATTGATTGGAAAGAACACCAGATACCGATTTTACCAAATTGATAGGAAAGAACACCAGATACCGATTTTACCAAATTGATAGGCAAGAACACCAGATACCGATTTTACCAAATTGATAGGAAAGAACACAATATACCGATTTTACCAAATTGATAGGAAAGAACACCAGATACCGATTTGACCAAATTGATTGGAAAGAACACCAGATACCGATTTTACCAAATTGATAGGAAAGAACACCAGATACCGATTTTACCAAATTGATAGGAGAGAACACCAGATACCGATTTTACCAAATTGATAGGAGAGAACACCAGATACCGATTTTACCAAATTGATATCACCAAATTGATAGGAAAGAACACCAGATACCGATTTTACCAAATTGATAGAAAAGAACACCAGATACCGATTTTACCAAATTGATAGGAAAGAACACCAGATACCGATTTTACCAAATTGATTGGAAAGAACACCAGATACCGATTTTACCAAATTGATTGGAAAGAACACCAGATACCGATTTTACCAAATTGATAGGAAAGAACACCAGATACCGATTTTACCAAATTGATAGGAAAGAACACCAGATACCGATTTTACCAAATTGATTGGAAAGAACACCAGATACCGATTTTACCAAATTGATTGGAAAGAACACCAGATACCGATTTTACCAAATTGATTGGAAAGAACACCAGATACCGATTTTACCAAATTGATAGGAAAGAACACCAGATACCGATTTTACCAAATTGATTGGAAAGAACACCAGATACCAATTTTACCAAATTGATTGGAAAGAAAACCAGATACCGATTTTACCAAATTGATTGGAAAGAACACCAGATACCGATTTTACCAAATTGATAGGAAAGAACACCAGATACCGATTTTACCAAATTGATAGGAAAGAACATCAGATACCGATTTTACCAAATTGATAGGAAAGAACACCAGATACCGATTTTACCAAATTGATTGGAAAGAACACCAGATACCGATTTTACCAAATTGATAGGAAAGAACACCAGATACCGATTTTACCAAATTGATAGGAAAGAACACAATATACCGATTTTACCAAATTGATTGGAAAGAACACCAGATACCGATTTTACCAAATTGATTGGAAAGAACACCAGATACCGATTTTACCAAATTGATTGGAAAGAACACCGGAAACCGATTTTACCAAATTGATAGGAAAGAACACCAGATACCGATTTTACCAAATTGATTGGAAAGAACACCAGATACCGATTTTACCAAATTGATTGGAAAGAACACAGGTACCGATTTTACCAAATTGATAGGAGAGAACACCAGATACCGATTTTACCAAATTGATTGGAAAGAACACCAGATACCGATTTTACCAAATTGATAGGAGAGAACACCAGATACCGATTTTACCAAATTGATTGGAAAGAACACCAGATACCGATTTTACCAAATTGATTGGAAAGAGCACCAGATACCGATTTTACCAAATTGATTGGAAAGAACACCAGATACCGATTTTACCAAATTGATTGGAAAGAGCACCAGATACCGATTTTACCAAATTGATTGGAAAGAACACCAGATACCGATTTTACCAAATTGATTGGAAAGAACACCAGATACCGATTTTACCAAATTGATTGGAAAGAACACCAGATACCGATTTTACCAAATTGATAGGAAAGAACACCAGATACCGCTTTTACCAAATTGATTGGAAAGAACACCAGATACCGATTTTACTAAATTGATAGGAAAGAACACAATATACCGATTTTACCAAATTGATAGGAAAGAACACCGGATACCGATTTTACCAAATTGATAGGAAAGAACACCGGATACCGATTTTACCAAACTGATAGGAAAGAACACCAGATACCGATTTTACCAAATTGATTGGAAAGAGCACCAGATACCGATTTTACCAAATTGATTGGAAAGAACACCAGATACCGATTTTACCAAATTGATTGGAAAGAACACCAGATACCGCTTTTACCAAATTGATAGGAAAGAACACCAGATACCGATTTTATCAAATTGATTGGAAAGAACACCAGATACCGATTTTACCAAATTGATAGGAGAGAACACCAGATACCGATTTTACCAAATTGATGGGAGAGAACACCAGATACCGATTTTACCAAATTGATTGGAAAGAACACCAGATACCGATTTTACCAAATTGATAGGAAAGAACACCAGATACCGCTTTTACCAAATTGATTGGAAAGAACACCAGATACCGATTTTACCAAATTGATAGGAAAGAACACAATATACCGATTTTACCAAAATGATAGGAAAGAACACCAGATACCGATTTTACCAAATTGATAGGAAAGAACACAATATACCGATTTTACCAAATTGATAGGAGAGAACACCAGATACCGATTTTACCAAATTGATTGGAAAGAACACAATATACCGATTTTACCAAATTGATAGGAAAGAACACCAGATACCGATTTTACCAAATTGATAGGAAAGAACACAATATACCGATTTTACCAAATTGATTGGAAAGAACACCAGATACCGATTTTACCAAATTGATAGGAAAGAACACCAGATACCGATTTTACCAAATTGATAGGAAAGAACACCACATACCGATTTTACGAAGTTGATAGGAAAGAACACCAGATACCGCTTTTACCAAATTGATAGGAAAGAACACCAGATACCGCTTTTACCAAATTGATAGGAGAGAACACCAGATACCGATTTTACCAAATTGATTGGAAAGAACACCAGATACCGATTTTACCAAATTGATTGGAAAGAGCACCAGATACCGATTTTACCAAATTGATTGGAAAGAACACCAGATACCGATTTTACCAAATTGATTGGAAAGAGCACCAGATACCGATTTTACCAAATTGATTGGAAAGAACACCAGATACCGATTTTACCAAATTGATTGGAAAGAACACCAGATACCGATTTTACCAAATTGATTGGAAAGAACACCAGATACCGATTTTACCAAATTGATTGGAAAGAACACCAGATACCAATTTTACCAAATTGATAGGAAAGAACACCAGATACCGATTTTACCAAATTGATAGGAAAGAACACCAGATACCGCTTTTACCAAATTGATTGGAAAGAACACCAGATACCGATTTTACTAAATTGATAGGAAAGAACACAATATACCGATTTTACCAAATTGATAGGAAAGAACACCGGATACCGATTTTACCAAATTGATAGGAAAGAACACCGGATACCGATTTTACCAAATTGATAGGAAAGAACACCAGATACCGATTTTACCAAATTGATTGGAAAGAGCACCAGATACCGATTTTACCAAATTGATTGGAAAGAACACCAGATACCGATTTTACCAAATTGATTGGAAAGAACACCAGATACCGCTTTTACCAAATTGATAGGAAAGAACACCAGATACCGATTTTACCAAATTGATTGGAAAGAACACCAGATACCGATTTTACCAAATTGATAGGAGAGAACACCAGATACCGATTTTACCAAATTGATGGGAGAGAACACCAGATACCGATTTTACCAAATTGATGGGAGAGAACACCAGATACCGATTTTACCAAATTGATAGGAAAGAACACCAGATACCGCTTTTACCAAATTGATTGGAAAGAACACCAGATACCGATTTTACTAAATTGATAGGAAAGAACACCAGATACCGATTTTACCAAATTGATAGGAAAGAACACAATATACCGATTTTACCAAAATGATAGGAAAGAACACCAGATACCGATTTTACCAAATTGATAGGAAAGAACACAATATACCGATTTTACCAAATTGATAGGAGAGAACACCAGATACCGATTTTACCAAATTGATTGGAAAGAACACAATATACCGATTTTACCAAATTGATAGGAAAGAACACCAGATACCGATTTTACCAAATTGATAGGAAAGAACACAATATACCGATTTTACCAAATTGATTGGAAAGAACACCAGATACCGATTTTACCAAATTGATAGGAAAGAACACCAGATACCGATTTTACCAAATTGATAGGAAAGAACACCACATACCGATTTTACGAAATTGATAGGAAAGAACACCAGATACCGCTTTTACCAAATTGATAGGAAAGAACACCAGATACCGCTTTTACCAAATTGATAGGAAAGAACACCAGATACCGATTTTACCAAATTGATAGGAAAGAACACAATATACCGATTTTACCAAATTGATTGGAAAGAACACCACATACCGATTTTACCAAATTGATAGGAAAGAACACAATATACCGATTTTACCAAATTGATAGGAGAGAACACCAGATACCGATTTTACCAAATTGATAGGAGAGAACACCAGATACCGATTTTACCAAATTGATTGGAAAGAGCACCAGATACCGATTTTAACAAATTGATTGGAAAGAGCACCAGATACCGATTTTACCAAATTGATTGGAAAGAACACCAGATACCGATTTTACCAAATTGATTGGAAAGAACACCAGATACCGATTTTACCAAATTGATTGGAAAGAACACCAGATACCAATTTTACCAAATTGATAGGAAAGAACACCAGATACCGATTTTACCAAATTGATAGGAAAGAACACCAGATACCGCTTTTACCAAATTGATAGGAAAGAACACCAGATACCGATTTTACCAAATTGATAGGAAAGAACACCAGATACCGATTTTACCAAATTGATTGGAAAGAACACCAGATACCGATTTTACTAATTTGATAGGAAAGAACACAATATACTGATTTTACCAAATTGATAGGAAAGAACACCGGATACCAATTTTACCAAATTTATTGGAAAGAACACCGGATACCGATTTTACCAAATTGATTGGAAAGAACACCAGATACCGATTTTACCAAATTGTTTGGAAAGAACACCGGATACCGATTTTACCAAATTGATTGGAAAGAACACCAGATACTGATTTTACCAAATTGATAGGAAAGAACACCAGATACCGATTTTACCAAATTTATTGGAAAGAACACCGGATACCGATTTTACCAAATTGATTGGAAAGAACACCAAATACAGATTTTACCAAATTGATTGGAAAGAACACCAGATACCGATTTTACCACATTGATAGGAAAGAACACCAGATACCGATTTTACCAAATTGATAGGAAAGAACACCAGATACCGATTTTACCAAATTGATTGGAAAGAACACCAGATACCGATTTTACCAAATTGATAGGAAAGAACACCAGATACCGATTTTACCAAATTGATAGGAAAGAACACCAGATACCGATTTTACCAAATTGATTGGAAAGAACACCAGATACCGATTTTACCAAATTGATTGGAAAGAACACCAGATACCGATTTTACCAAATTGATTGGAAAGAACACCAGATACCGATTTTACCAAATTGATTGGAAAGAACACCAGATACCGATTTTACCAAATTGATTGGAAAGAACACCGGATACCGATTTTACCAAATTGATAGGAAAGAACACCAGATACCGATTTAACCAAATTGATTGGAAAGAACACCAGATACCGATTTTACCAAATTGATTGGAAAGAACACCAGATACCGATTTTACCAAATTGATTGGAAAGAACACCAGATACCGCTTTTACCAAATTGATAGGAAAGAACACCAGATACCGATTTTACCAAATTGATAGGAAAGAACAACAGATACCGATTTTACCAAATTGATTGGAAAGAACACCAGATACCGATTTTACCAAACTGATAGGAAAGAACACCAGATACCGATTTTACCAAATTGATAGGAAAGAACACAATATACCGATTTTACCAAATTGATAGGAAAGAACACCAGATACCGATTTTACCAAATTGATAGGAAAGAATACAATATACCGATTTTACCAAATTGATAGGAGAGAACACCGGATACCGATTTTACCAAATTGATTGGAAAGAACACCAGATACCGATTTTACCAAATTGATAGGAAAGAACACCGGATACCGATTTTACCAAATTGATAGGAAAGAACACCAGATACCGATTTTACCAAATTGATAGGAAAGAACACAATATACCGATTTTACCAAATTGATTGGAAAGAACACCAGATACCGATTTTACCAAATTGATAGGAAAGAACACCGGATACCGATTTTACCAAATTGATTGGAAAGAACACCGGATACCGATTTTACCAAATTGATTGGAAAGAACACCGGATACCGATTTTACCAAATTGATTGGAAAGAACACCAGATACCGATTTTACCAAATTGATAGGAAAGAACACCAGATACCGATTTTACCAAATTGATAGGAAAGAACACCAGATACCGATTTTATCAAATTGATAGGAAAGAACACCGGATAACGATTTTACCAAATTGATAGGAAAGAACACCAGATACCGATTTTACCAAATTGATTGGAAAGAACACCAGATACCGATTTTACCAAATTGATTGGAAAGAACACCAGATACCGATTTTACCAAATTGATAGGAAAGAACACCAGATACCGATTTTACCAAATTGATAGGAAAGAACACCAGATACCGATTTTACCAAATTGATAGGAAAGAACACCAGATACCGATTTTACCAAATTGATAGGAAAGAACACCAGATACCGCTTTTACCAAATTGATAGGAAAGAACACCAGATACCGATTTTACCAAATTGATAGGAAAGAACACCAGATACCGATTTTACCAAATTGATAGGAAAGAACACCAGATACCGATTTTACCAAATTGATAGGAAAGAACACCAGATACCGATTTTACCAAATTGATAGGAAAGAACACCAGATACCGCTTTTACCAAATTGATAGGAAAGAACACCAGATACCGATTTTACCAAATTGATAGGAAAGAACACCAGATACCGATTTTACCAAATTGATAGGAAAGAACACCAGATACCGATTTTACCAAATTGATTGGAAAGAACACCAGATACCGATTTTACTAATTTGATAGGAAAGAACACAATATACCGATTTTACCAAATTGATAGGAAAGAACACCGGATACCGATTTTACCAAATTTATTGGAAAGAACACCGGATACCGATTTTACCAAATTGATTGGAAAGAACACCAGATACCGATTTTACCAAATTGTTTGGAAAGAACACCGGATACCGATTTTACCAAATTGATTGGAAAGAACACCAGATACCGATTTTACCAAATTGATAGGAAAGAACACCGGATACCGATTTTACCAAATTTATTGGAAAGAACACCGGATACCGATTTTAACAAATTGATTGGAAAGAACACCAAATACAGATTTTACCAAATTGTTTGGAAAGAACACCGGATACCGATTTTACCAAATTGATTGGAAAGAACACCAGATACCGATTTTACCACATTGATAGGAAAGAACACCAGATACCGATTTTACCAAATTGATAGGAAAGAACACCAGATACCGCTTTTACCAAATTGATAGGAAAGAACACCAGATACCGATTTTACCAAATTGATTGGAAAGAACACCGGATACCGATTTTACCAAATTGATAGGAAAGAACACCAGATACCGATTTTACCAAATTGATTGGAAAGAACACCAGATACCGATTTTACCAAATTGATAGGAAAGAACACCAGATACCGATTTTACCAAATTGATAGGAAAGAACACCAGATACCGATTTTACCAAATTAATTGGAAAGAACACCAGATACCGATTTTACCAAATTGATTGGAAAGAACACCAGATACCGATTTTACCAAATTGATTGGAAAGAACACCAGATACCGATTTTACCAAATTGATTGGAAAGAACACCAGATACCGATTTTACCAAATTGATTGGAAAGAACACCGGATACCGATTTTACCAAATTGATAGGAAAGAACACCAGATACCGATTTAACCAAATTGATTGGAAAGAACACCAGATACCGATTTTACCAAATTGATAGGAGAGAACACCAGATACCGATTTTACCAAATTGATTGGAAAGAACACCAGATACCGATTTTACCAAATTGATAGGAAAGAACACCGGATACCGATTTTACCAAATTGATTGGAAAGAACACCGGATACCGATTTTACCAAATTGATAGGAAAGAACACCAGATACCGATTTTACCAAATTGATTGGAAAGAACACCAGATACCGATTTTACCAAATTGATAGGAAAGAACACCAGATACCGATTTTACCAAATTGATAGGAAAGAACACCAGATACCGATTTTACCAAATTAATTGGAAAGAACACCAGATACCGATTTTACCAAATTGATTGGAAAGAACACCAGATACCGATTTTACCAAATTGATTGGAAAGAACACCAGATACCGATTTTACCAAATTGATTGGAAAGAACACCAGATACCGATTTTACCAAATTGATTGGAAAGAACACCGGATACCGATTTTACCAAATTGATAGGAAAGAACACCAGATACCGATTTAACCAAATTGATTGGAAAGAACACCAGATACAAATTTTACCAAATTGATAGGAGAGAACACCAGATACCGATTTTACCAAATTGATTGGAAAGAACACCGGATACCGATTTTACCAAATTGATAGGAAAGAACACCAGATACCGATTTAACCAAATTGATTGGAAAGAACACCAGATACCGATTTTACCAAATTGATAGGAGAGAACACCAGATACCGATTTTACCAAATTGATTGGAAAGAACACCAGATACCGATTTTACCAAATTGATTGGAAAGAACACCGGATACCGATTTTACCAAATTGATAGGAAAGAACACCAGATACCGATTTAACCAAATTGATTGGAAAGAACACCAGATACCGATTTTACCAAATTGATTGGAAAGAACACCAGATACCGATTTTACCAAATTGATTGGAAAGAACACCGGATACCGATTTTACCAAATTGATAGGAAAGAACACCAGATACCGATTTAACCAAATTGATTGGAAAGAACACCAGATACCGATTTTACCAAATTGATAGGAGAGAACACCAGATACCGATTTTACCAAATTGATTGGAAAGAACACCAGATACCGCTTTTACCAAATTGATAGGAAAGAACACCGGATACCGATTTTACCAAATTGATTGGAAAGAACACCGGATACCGATTTTACCAAATTGATAGGAAAGAACACCAGATACCGATTTTACCAAATTGATTGGAAAGAACACCAGATACCGATTTTACCAAATTGATAGGAAAGAACACCAGATACCGATTTTACCAAATTGATAGGAAAGAACACCAGATACCGATTTTACCAAATTAATTGGAAAGAACACCAGATACCGATTTTACCAAATTGATTGGAAAGAACACCAGATACCGATTTTACCAAATTGATTGGAAAGAACACCAGATACCGATTTTACCAAATTGATTGGAAAGAACACCAGATACCGATTTTACCAAATTGATTGGAAAGAACACCGGATACCGATTTTACCAAATTGATAGGAAAGAACACCAGATACCGATTTAACCAAATTGATTGGAAAGAACACCAGATACCGATTTTACCAAATTGATAGGAGAGAACACCAGATACCGATTTTACCAAATTGATTGGAAAGAACACCAGATACCGATTTTACCAAATTGAATGGAAAGAACACCAGATACCGCTTTTACCAAATTGATAGGAAAGAACACCAGATACCGATTTTACCAAATTGATAGGAAAGAACAACAGATACCGATTTTACCAAATTGATTGGAAAGAACACCAGATACCGATTTTACCAAACTGATAGGAAAGAACACCAGATACCGATTTTACCAAATTGATAGGAAAGAACACAATATACCGATTTTACCAAATTGATAGGAAAGAACACCAGATACCGATTTTACCAAATTGATAGGAAAGAACACAATATACCGATTTTACCAAATTGATAGGAGAGAACACCGGATACCGATTTTACCAAATTGATTGGAAAGAACACCAGATACCGATTTTACCAAATTGATAGGAAAGAACACCGGATACCGATTTTACCAAATTGATAGGAAAGAACACCAGATACCGATTTTACCAAATTGATAGGAAAGAACACAATATACCGATTTTACCAAATTGATGGGAAAGAACACCAGATACCGATTTTACCAAATTGATTGGAAAGAACACCAGATACCGATTTTACCAAATTGATAGGAAAGAACACCAGATACCGATTTTACCAAATTGATAGGAAAGAACACCGGATACCGATTTTACCAAATTGATTGGAAAGAACACCGGATACCGATTTTACCAAATTGATTGGAAAGAACAATAGATACCGATTTTACCAAATTGATTGGAAAGAACACCGGATACCGATTTTACCAAATTGATAGGAAAGAACACAATATACCGATTTTACCAAATTGATAGGAGAGAACACCGGATACCGATTTTACCAAATTGATAGGAAAGAACACCAGATACCGCTTTTACCAAATTGATAGGAAAGAACACCAGATACCATTTTACCAAATTGATAGGAAAGAACACCAGATACCGATTTTACCAAATTGATTGGAAAGAACACCAGATACCGATTTTACCAAATTGATTGGAAAGAACACCAGATACCGATTTTACCAAATTGATTGGAAAGAACACCGGATACCGATTTTACCAAATTGATAGGAAAGAACACCAGATACCGATTTTACCAAATTGATTGGAAAGAACACCAGATACCGATTTTACCAAATTGATTGGAAAGAACACCGGATACCGATTTTACCAAATTGATTGGAAAGAACACCAGATACCGATTTTACCAAATTGATAGGAAAGAACACCAGATACCGATTTTACCAAATTGATAGGAAAGAACACCAGATACCGATTTTACCAAATTAATTGGAAAGAACACCAGATACCGATTTTACCAAATTGATTGGAAAGAACACCAGATACCGATTTTACCAAATTGATTGGAAAGAACACCAGATACCGATTTTACCAAATTGATTGGAAAGAACACCAGATACCGATTTTACCAAATTGATTGGAAAGAACACCGGATACCGATTTTACCAAATTGATAGGAAAGAACACCAGATACCGATTTAACCAAATTGATTGGAAAGAACACCAGATACCGATTTTACCAAATTGATAGGAGAGAACACCAGATACCGATTTTACCAAATTGATTGGAAAGAACACCAGATACCGATTTTACCAAATTGAATGGAAAGAACACCAGATACCGCTTTTACCAAATTGATAGGAAAGAACACCAGATACCGATTTTACCAAATTGATAGGAAAGAACAACAGATACCGATTTTACCAAATTGATTGGAAAGAACACCAGATACCGATTTTACCAAACTGATAGGAAAGAACACCAGATACCGATTTTACCAAATTGATAGGAAAGAACACAATATACCGATTTTACCAAATTGATAGGAAAGAACACCAGATACCGATTTTACCAAATTGATAGGAAAGAACACAATATACCGATTTTACCAAATTGATAGGAGAGAACACCGGATACCGATTTTACCAAATTGATTGGAAAGAACACCAGATACCGATTTTACCAAATTGATAGGAAAGAACACCGGATACCGATTTTACCAAATTGATAGGAAAGAACACCAGATACCGATTTTACCAAATTGATAGGAAAGAACACAATATACCGATTTTACCAAATTGATGGGAAAGAACACCAGATACCGATTTTACCAAATTGATTGGAAAGAACACCAGATACCGATTTTACCAAATTGATAGGAAAGAACACCAGATACCGATTTTACCAAATTGATAGGAAAGAACACCGGATACCGATTTTACCAAATTGATTGGAAAGAACACCGGATACCGATTTTACCAAATTGATTGGAAAGAACAATAGATACCGATTTTACCAAATTGATTGGAAAGAACACCGGATACCGATTTTACCAAATTGATAGGAAAGAACACAATATACCGATTTTACCAAATTGATAGGAGAGAACACCGGATACCGATTTTACCAAATTGATAGGAAAGAACACCAGATACCGCTTTTACCAAATTGATAGGAAAGAACACCAGATACCATTTTACCAAATTGATAGGAAAGAACACCAGATACCGATTTTACCAAATTGATAGGAAAGAACACAATATACCGATTTTACCAAATTGATTGGAAAGAACACCAGATACCGATTTTACCAAATTGATTGGAAAGAACACCAGATACCGATTTTACCAAATTGATAGGAAAGAACACCAGATACCGATTTTACCAAATTGATAGGAAAGAACACCGGATACCGATTTTACCAAATTGATTGGAAAGAACACCGGATACCGATTTTACCAAATTGATTGGAAAGAACAATAGATACCGATTTTACCAAATTGATTGGAAAGAACACCGGATACCGATTTTACCAAATTGATTGGAAAGAACACCAGATACCGATTTTACCAAATTGATAGGAAAGAACACCAGATACCGATTTTACCAAATTGATAGGAAAGAACACCAGATACCGCTTTTACCAAATGGATAGGAAAGAACACCAGATACCATTTTACCAAATTGATTGGAAAGAACACCAGATACCGATTTTACCAAATTGATAGGAAAGAACACCAGATACCAATTTTACCAAATTGAAAGAAAAGAACACCAGATACCGATTTTACCAAATTGATAGGAAAGAACACCGGATAACGATTTTACCAAATTGATAGGAAAGAACACCAGATACCGATTTTACCAAATTGATTGGAAAGAACACCAGATACCGATTTTACCAAATTGATAGGAAAGAACACCAGATACCGATTTTACCAAATTGATAGGAAAGAACACCAGATACCGATTTTACCAAATTGATAGGAAAGAACACCAGATACCGATTTTACCAAATTGATAGGAAAGAACACCAGATACCGATTTTACCAAATTGATTGGAAAGAACACCAGATACCGATTTTACCAAATTGATAGGAAAGAACACAATATACCGATTTTACCAAATTGATAGGAAAGAACACCAGATACCGATTTTACCAAATTGATTGGAAAGAACACCAGATACCGATTTTACCAAATTGATAGGAAAGAACACAATATACAGATTTTACCAAATTGATAGGAAAGAACACCAGATACCGATTTTACCAAATTGATTGGAAAGAACACCAGATACCGATTTTACCAAACTGATAGGAAAGAACACCAGATACCGATTTTACCAAATTGATAGGAAAGAACACAATATACCGATTATACCAAATTGATTGGAAAGAACACCAGATACCGATTTTACCAAATTGATTGGAAAGAGCACCAGATACCGATTTTACCAAATTGATTGGAAAGAACACCGGATACCGATTTTACCAAATTGATTGGAAAGAACACCGGATACCGATTTTACCAAATTGATAGGAAAGAACACCGGATACCGATTTTACCAAATTGATAGGAAAGAACACCAGATACCGATTTTACCAAATTGATAGGAGAGAACACCAGATACCGATTTTTCCAAATTGATTGAAAAGAACACCAGATACAGATTTTACCAAATTGATAGGAGAGAACACCAGATACCGATTTTACCAAATTGATTGGAAAGAACACCAGATACTGATTTTACCAAATTGATAGGATAGAACACCAGATACCGATTTTACCAAATTGATAGGAAAGAACACCAGATACCGATTTTACCAAATTGGTTGGAAAGAACACCAGATACCGATTTTACCAAATTGATTGGAAAGAACACCAGATACCGATTTTACCAAATTGATAGGAAAGAACACCAGATACCGCTTTTACCAAATTGATAGGAAAGAACACCGGATACCGATTTTACCAAATTGATAGGAAAGAACACCAGATACCGATTTTACCAAATTGATTGGAAAGAACACCAGACACCGATTTTACCAAATTGATAGGAGAGAACACCAGATACCGATTTTACCAAAATGATTGGAAAGAACACCAGATACCGATTTTACCAAATTGATTGGAAAGAACACCAGATACCGATTTTACCAAATTAATTGGAAAGAACACCAGATACCGATTTTACCAAATTGATTGGAAAGAACACCAGATACCGATTTTACCAAATTGATTGGAAAGAACACCAGATACCGATTTTACCAAATTGATTGGAAAGAACACCAGATACCGATTTTACCAAATTGATAGGCAAGAACACCAGATACCGCTTTTACCAAATTGATAGGAAAGAACACCAGATACCGATTTTACCAAATTGATAGGAAAGAACACCAGATACCGATTTTACCAAATTGATTGGAAAGAACACCAGATACCGATTTTACCAAATTGATAGGAAAGAACACAATATACCGATTTAACCAAATTGATAGGAAAGAACACCAGATACCGATTTGACCAAATTGATTGGAAAGAACACCAGATACCGATTTTACCAAATTGATAGGAAAGAACACCAGATACAGATTTTACCAAATTGATAGGAAAGAACACCAGATACCGATTTTACCAAATTGATAGGAGAGAACACCAGATACCGATTTTACCAAATTGATAGGAGAGAACACCAGATACCGATTTTACCAAATTGATATCACCAAATTGATAGAAAAGAACACCAGATACCGATTTTACCAAATTGATAGGAAAGAACACCAGATACCGATTTTACCAAATTGATAGGAAAGAACACCAGATACCGATTTTACCAAATTGATTGGAAAGAACACCATATACCGATTTTACCAAATTGATTGGAAAGAACACCAGTTACCGATTTTACCAAATTGATTGGAAAGAACACCAGATACCGATTTTACCAAATTGATAGGAAAGAACACCAGATACCGATTTTACCAAATTGATTGGAAAGAACACCAGATACCGATTTTACCAAATTGATTGGAAAGAACACCAGATACCGATTTTACCAAATTGATTGGAAAGAACACCAGATACCGATTTTACCAAATTGATTGGAAAGAACACCAGATACCGATTTTACCAAATTGATAGGAAAGAACACCAGATACCGATTTTACCAAATTGATAGGAAAGAACACCAGATACCGATTTTACCAAATTGATAGGAAAGAACACCAGATACCGATTTTACCAAATTGATTGGAAAGAACACCAGATACCGATTTTACCAAATTGATAGGAAAGAACACCAGATACCGATTTTACCAAATTGATAGGAAAGAACACAATATACCGATTTTACCAAATTGATTGGAAAGAACACCAGATACCGATTTTACCAAATTGATTGGAAAGAACACCAGATACCGATTTTACCAAATTGATTGGAAAGAACACCGGATACCGATTTTACCAAATTGATAGGAAAGAACACCAGATACCGATTTTACCAAATTGATTGGAAAGAACACCAGATACCGATTTTACCAAATTGATTGGAAAGAACACAGGTACCGATTTTACCAAATTGATAGGAGAGAACACCAGATACCGATTTTACCAAATTGATTGGAAAGAACACCAGATACCGATTTTACCAAATTGATAGGAGATAACACCAGATACCGATTTTACCAAATTGATTGGAAAGAACACCAGATACCGATTTTACCAAATTGATTGGAAAGAGCACCAGATACCGATTTTACCAAATTGATTGGAAAGAACACCAGATACCGATTTTACCAAATTGATTGGAAAGAACACCAGATACCGATTTTACCAAATTGATTGGAAAGAACACCAGATACCAATTTTACCAAATTGATAGGAAAGAACACCAGATACCGATTTTACCAAATTGATAGGAAAGAACACCAGATACCGATTTTACTAAATTGATAGGAAAGAACACCAGATACCGATTTTACCAAATTGATAGGAAAGAACACAATATACCGATTTTACCAAATTGATAGGAAAGAACACCGGATACCGATTTTACCAAATTTATTGGAAAGAACACCGGATACCGATTTTACCAAATTGATTGGAAAGAACACCAGATACCGATTTTACCAAATTGATAGGAAAGAACACCAGATACCGATTTTACCAAATTGATAGGAGATAACACCAGATACCGATTTTACCAAATTGATTGGAAAGAACACCAGATACCGATTTTACCAAATTGATAGGAAAGAACACCAGATACCGATTTTACCAAATTGATAGGAAAGAACACCGGATACCGATTTTACCAAATTGATTGGAAAGAACACCGGATACCGATTTTACCAAATTGATTGGAAAGAACACCAGATACCGATTTTACCAAATTGATTGGAAAGAACACCAGATACCGATTTTACCAAATTGATTGGAAAGAACACCAGATACCGATTTTACCAAATTGATTGGAAAGAACACCGGATACCGATTTTACCAAATTGATAAGAAAGAACACCAGATTCCGATTTAACCAAATTGATTGGAAAGAACACCAGATACCGATTTAACCAAATTGATAGGAAAGAACACCAGATACCGATTTTACCAAATTGATAGGAAAGAACACCGGATACCGATTTTACCAAATTGATAGGAAAGAACACCAGATACCGATTTTACCAACTTGATTGGAAAGAACACCAGATACCGATTTTACCAAATTGATAGGAAAGAACACCAGATACCAATTTTACCAAATTGAAAGGAAAGAACACCAGATACCGATTTTACCAAATTGATAGGAAAGAACACCGGATACCGATTTTACCAAATTGATAGGAAAGAACACCAGATACCGATTTTACCAAATTGATAGGAAAGAACACCAGATACCGATTTTACCAAATTGATAGGAAAGAACACCGGATACCGATTTTACCAAATTGATAGGAAAGAACACCAGATACCGATTTTACCAAATTGATAGGAGAGAACACCAGATACCGATTTTTCCAAATTGATTGAAAAGAACACCAGATACCGATTTTACCAAATTGATAGGAGAGAACACCAGATACCGATTTTACCAAATTGATTGGAAAGAACACCAGATACTGATTTTACCAAATTGATAGGATAGAACACCAGATACCGATTTTACCAAATTGATAGGAAAGAACACCAGATACCGATTTTACCAAATTGGTTGGAAAGAACACCAGATACCGATTTTACCAAATTGATTGGAAAGAACACCAGATACCGATTTTACCAAATTGATAGGAAAGAACACCAGATACCGCTTTTACCAAATTGATAGGAAAGAACACCGGATACCGATTTTACCAAATTGATAGGAAAGAACACCAGATACCGATTTTACCAAATTGATTGGAAAGAACACCAGACACCGATTTTACCAAATTGATAGGAGAGAACACCAGATACCGATTTTACCAAAATGATTGGAAAGAACACCAGATACCGATTTTACCAAATTGATTGGAAAGAACACCAGATACCGATTTTACCAAATTGATTGGAAAGAACACCAGATACCGATTTTACCAAATTGATTGGAAAGAACACCAGATACCGATTTTACCAAATTGATTGGAAAGAACACCAGATACCGATTTTACCAAATTGATTGGAAAGAACACCAGATACCGATTTTACCAAATTGATAGGCAAGAACACCAGATACCGCTTTTACCAAATTGATAGGAAAGAACACCAGATACCGATTTTACCAAATTGATAGGAAAGAACACCAGATACCGATTTAACCAAATTGATTGGAAAGAACACCAGATACCGATTTTACCAAATTGATAGGAGAGAACACCAGATACCGATTTTACCAAATTGATTGGAAAGAACACCAGATACCGATTTTACCAAATTGATTGGAAAGAACACCAGATACCGCTTTTACCAAATTGATAGGAAAGAACACCAGATACCGATTTTACCAAATTGATAGGAAAGAACAACAGATACCGATTTTACCAAATTGATTGGAAAGAACACCAGATACCGATTTTACCAAACTGATAGGAAAGAACACCAGATACCGATTTTACCAAATTGATAGGAAAGAACACAATATACCGATTTTACCAAATTGATAGGAAAGAACACCAGATACCGATTTTACCAAATTGATAGGAAAGAACACAATATACCGATTTTACCAAATTGATAGGAGAGAACACCGGATACCGATTTTACCAAATTGATTGGAAAGAACACCAGATACCGATTTTACCAAATTGATAGGAAAGAACACCGGATACCGATTTTACCAAATTGATAGGAAAGAACACCAGATACCGATTTTACCAAATTGATAGGAAAGAACACAATATACCGATTTTACCAAATTGATTGGAAAGAACACCAGATACCGATTTTACCAAATTGATAGGAAAGAACACCGGATACCGATTTTACCAAATTGATTGGAAAGAACACCGGATACCGATTTTGCCAAATTGATTGGAAAGAACACCAGATACCGATTTTACCAAATTGATTGGAAAGAACACCGGATACCGATTTTACCAAATTGATTGGAAAGAACACCAGATACCGCTTTTACCAAATTGATAGGAAAGAACACCAGATACCGATTTTACCAAATTGATAGGAAAGAACACCAGATACCGATTTTACCAAATTGATAGGAAAGAACACCAGATACCGATTTTACCAAATTGATAGGAAAGAACACCAGATACCGATTTTACCAAATTGATAGGAAAGAACACCAGATACCGATTTTACCAAATTGATAGGAAAGAACACCAGATACCGATTTTACCAAATTGATAGGAAAGAACACCAGATACCGATTTTACCAAATTGATAGGAAAGAACACCAGATACCGCTTTTACCAAATTGATAGGAAAGAACACCAGATACCGATTTTACCAAATTGATAGGAAAGAACACCAGATACCGATTTTACCAAATTGATTGGAAAGAACACCAGATACCGATTTTACTAATTTGATAGGAAAGAACACAATATACCGATTTTACCAAATTGATAGGAAAGAACACCGGATACCGATTTTACCAAATTTATTGGAAAGAACACCGGATACCGATTTTACCAAATTGATTGGAAAGAACACCAGATACCGATTTTACCAAATTGTTTGGAAAGAACACCGGATACCGATTTTACCAAATTGATTGGAAAGAACACCAGATACCGATTTTACCAAATTGATAGGAAAGAACACCGGATACCGATTTTACCAAATTTATTGGAAAGAACACCGGATACCGATTTTAACAAATTGATTGGAAAGAACACCAAATACAGATTTTACCAAATTGTTTGGAAAGAACACCGGATACCGATTTTACCAAATTGATTGGAAAGAACACCAGATACCGATTTTACCACATTGATAGGAAAGAACACCAGATACCGCTTTTACCAAATTGATAGGAAAGAACACCAGATACCGCTTTTACCAAATTGATAGGAAAGAACACCGGATACCGATTTTACCAAATTGATAGGAAAGAACACCAGATACCGATTTTACCAAATTGATTGGAAAGAACACCAGATACCGATTTTACCAAATTGATAGGAAAGAACACCGGATACCGATTTTACCAAATTTATTGGAAAGAACACCGGATACCGATTTTAACAAATTGATTGGAAAGAACACCAAATACAGATTTTACCAAATTGTTTGGAAAGAACACCGGATACCGATTTTACCAAATTGATTGGAAAGAACACCAGATACCGATTTTACCACATTGATAGGAAAGAACACCAGATACCGCTTTTACCAAATTGATAGGAAAGAACACCAGATACCGATTTTACCAAATTGATTGGAAAGAACACCAGATACCGATTTTACCAAATTGATTGGAAAGAACACCAGATACCGATTTTACCAAATTGATTGGAAAGAACACCGGATACCGATTTTACCAAATTGATAGGAAAGAACACCAGATACCGATTTAACCAAATTGATTGGAAAGAACACCAGATACCGATTTTACCAAATTGATAGGAGAGAACACCAGATACCGATTTTACCAAATTGATTGGAAAGAACACCAGATACCGATTTTACCAAATTGATTGGAAAGAACACCAGATACCGATTTTACCAAATTGATTGGAAAGAACACCGGATACCGATTTTACCAAATTGATAGGAAAGAACACCAGATACCGATTTAACCAAATTGATTGGAAAGAACACCAGATACCGATTTTACCAAATTGATAGGAGAGAACACCAGATACCGATTTTACCAAATTGATTGGAAAGAACACCAGATACCGATTTTACCAAATTGAATGGAAAGAACACCAGATACCGCTTTTACCAAATTGATAGGAAAGAACACCAGATACCGATTTTACCAAATTGATAGGAAAGAACAACAGATACCGATTTTACCAAATTGATTGGAAAGAACACCAGATACCGATTTTACCAAACTGATAGGAAAGAACACCAGATACCGATTTTACCAAATTGATAGGAAAGAACACAATATACCGATTTTACCAAATTGATAGGAAAGAACACCAGATACCGATTTTACCAAATTGATAGGAAAGAACACAATATACCGATTTTACCAAATTGATAGGAGAGAACACCGGATACCGATTTTACCAAATTGATTGGAAAGAACACCAGATACCGATTTTACCAAATTGATAGGAAAGAACACCGGATACCGATTTTACCAAATTGATAGGAAAGAACACCAGATACCGATTTTACCAAATTGATAGGAAAGAACACAATATACCGATTTTACCAAATTGATGGGAAAGAACACCAGATACCGATTTTACCAAATTGATTGGAAAGAACACCAGATACCGATTTTACCAAATTGATAGGAAAGAACACCAGATACCGATTTTACCAAATTGATAGGAAAGAACACCGGATACCGATTTTACCAAATTGATTGGAAAGAACACCGGATACCGATTTTACCAAATTGATTGGAAAGAACAATAGATACCGATTTTACCAAATTGATTGGAAAGAACACCGGATACCGATTTTACCAAATTGATAGGAAAGAACACAATATACCGATTTTACCAAATTGATAGGAGAGAACACCGGATACCGATTTTACCAAATTGATAGGAAAGAACACCAGATACCGCTTTTACCAAATTGATAGGAAAGAACACCAGATACCATTTTACCAAATTGATAGGAAAGAACACCAGATACCGATTTTACCAAATTGATAGGAAAGAACACAATATACCGATTTTACCAAATTGATTGGAAAGAACACCAGATACCGATTTTACCAAATTGATTGGAAAGAACACCAGATACCGATTTTACCAAATTGATAGGAAAAAACACCAGATACCGATTTTACCAAATTGATAGGAAAGAACACCGGATACCGATTTTACCAAATTGATTGGAAAGAACACCGGATACCGATTTTACCAAATTGATTGGAAAGAACAATAGATACCGATTTTACCAAATTGATTGGAAAGAACACCGGATACCGATTTTACCAAATTGATTGGAAAGAACACCAGATACCGATTTTACCAAATTGATAGGAAAGAACACCAGATACCGATTTTACCAAATTGATAGGAAAGAACACCAGATACCGCTTTTACCAAATTGATAGGAAAGAACACCAGATACCATTTTACCAAATTGATTGGAAAGAACACCAGATACCGATTTTACCAAATTGATAGGAAAGAACACCAGATACCAATTTTACCAAATTGAAAGAAAAGAACACCAGATACCGATTTTACCAAATTGATTGGAAAGAACACCAGATACCGATTTTACCAAATTGATAGGAAAGAACACCAGATACCGATTTTACCAAATTGATAGGAAAGAACACCAGATACCGATTTTACCAAATTGATAGGAAAGAACACCAGATACCGATTTTACCAAATTGATAGGAAAGAACACCAGATACCGATTTTACCAAATTGATTGGAAAGAACACCAGATACCGATTTTACCAAATTGATAGGAAAGAACACAATATACCGATTTTACCAAATTGATAGGAAAGAACACCAGATACCGATTTTACCAAATTGATTGGAAAGAACACCAGATACCGATTTTACCAAATTGATAGGAAAGAACACAATATACAGATTTTACCAAATTGATAGGAAAGAACACCAGATACCGATTTTACCAAATTGATTGGAAAGAACACCAGATACCGATTTTACCAAACTGATAGGAAAGAACACCAGATACCGATTTTACCAAATTGATAGGAAAGAACACAATATACCGATTTTACCAAATTGATTGGAAAGAACACCAGATACCGATTTTACCAAATTGATTGGAAAGAGCACCAGATACCGATTTTACCAAATTGATTGGAAAGAACACCGGATACCGATTTTACCAAATTGATTGGAAAGAACACCGGATACCGATTTTACCAAATTGATAGGAAAGAACACCAGATACCGATTTTACCAAATTGATAGGAGAGAACACCAGATACCGATTTTTCCAAATTGATTGAAAAGAACACCAGATACCGATTTTACCAAATTGATAGGAGAGAACACCAGATACCGATTTTACCAAATTGATTGGAAAGAACACCAGATACTGATTTTACCAAATTGATAGGATAGAACACCAGATACCGATTTTACCAAATTGATAGGAAAGAACACCAGATACCGATTTTACCAAATTGGTTGGAAAGAACACCAGATACCGATTTTACCAAATTGATTGGAAAGAACACCAGATACCGATTTTACCAAATTGATAGGAAAGAACACCAGATACCGCTTTTACCAAATTGATAGGAAAGAACACCGGATACCGATTTTACCAAATTGATAGGAAAGAACACCAGATACCGATTTTACCAAATTGATTGGAAAGAACACCAGACACCGATTTTACCAAATTGATAGGAGAGAACACCAGATACCGATTTAACCAAAATGATTGGAAAGAACACCAGATACCGATTTTACCAAATTGATTGGAAAGAACACCAGATACCGATTTTACCAAATTGATTGGAAAGAACACCAGATACCGATTTTACCAAATTGATTGGAAAGAACACCAGATACCGATTTTACCAAATTGATTGGAAAGAACACCAGATACCGATTTTACCAAATTGATAGGCAAGAACACCAGATACCGCTTTTACCAAATTGATAGGAAAGAACACCAGATACCGATTTTACCAAATTGATAGGAAAGAACACCAGATACCGATTTTACCAAATTGATTGGAAAGAACACCAGATACCGATTTTACCAAATTGATAGGAAAGAACACAATATACCGATTTAACCAAATTGATAGGAAAGAACACCAGATACCGATTTGACCAAATTGATTGGAAAGAACACCAGATACCGATTTTACCAAATTGATAGGAAAGAACACCAGATACAGATTTTACCAAATTGATAGGAAAGAACACCAGATACCGATTTTACCAAATTGATAGGAGAGAACACCAGATACCGATTTTACCAAATTGATAGGAGAGAACACCAGATACCGATTTTACCAAATTGATATCACCAAATTGATAGAAAAGAACACCAGATACCGATTTTACCAAATTGATTGGAAAGAACACCAGATACCGATTTTACCAAATTGATAGGAAAGAACACCAGATACCGATTTTACCAAATTGATAGGAAAGAACACCAGATACCGATTTTACCAAATTGATTGGAAAGAACACCAGATACCGATTTTACCAAATTGATTGGAAAGACCACCAGTTACCGATTTTACCAAATTGATTGGAAAGAACACCAGATACCGATTTTACCAAATTGATAGGAAAGAACACCAGATACCGATTTTACCAAATTGATTGGAAAGAACACCAGATACCGATTTTACCAAATTGATTGGAAAGAACACCAGATACCGATTTTACCAAATTGATTGGAAAGAACACCAGATACCGATTTTACCAAATTGATAGGAAAGAACACCAGATACCGATTTTACCAAATTGATTGGAAAGAACACCAGATACCGATTTTACCAAATTGATAGGAAAGAACACCAGATACCGATTTTACCAAATTGATAGGAAAGAACACCAGATACCGATTTTACCAAATTGATTGGAAAGAACACCAGATACCGATTTTACCAAATTGATAGGAAAGAACACCAGATACCGATTTTACCAAATTGATAGGAAAGAACACAATATACCGATTTTACCAAATTGATTGGAAAGAACACCAGATACCGATTTTACCAAATTGATTGGAAAGAACACCAGATACCGATTTTACCAAATTGATTGGAAAGAACACCGGATACCGATTTTACCAAATTGATAGGAAAGAACACCAGATACCGATTTTACCAAATTGATTGGAAAGAACACCAGATACCGATTTTACCAAATTGATTGGAAAGAACACAGGTACCGATTTTACCAAATTGATAGGAGAGAACACCAGATACCGATTTTACCAAATTGATTGGAAAGAACACCAGATACCGATTTTACCAAATTGATAGGAGATAACACCAGATACCGATTTTACCAAATTGATTGGAAAGAACACCAGATACCGATTTTACCAAATTGATTGGAAAGAGCACCAGATACCGATTTTACCAAATTGATTGGAAAGAACACCAGATACCGATTTTACCAAATTGATTGGAAAGAACACCAGATACCGATTTTACCAAATTGATTGGAAAGAACACCAGATACCAATTTTACCAAATTGATAGGAAAGAACACCAGATACCGATTTTACCAAATTGATAGGAAAGAACACCAGATACCGATTTTACTAAATTGATAGGAAAGAACACCAGATACCGATTTTACCAAATTGATAGGAAAGAACACAATATACCGATTTTACCAAATTGATAGGAAAGAACACCGGATACCGATTTTACCAAATTTATTGGAAAGAACACCGGATACCGATTTTACCAAATTGATTGGAAAGAACACCAGATACCGATTTTACCAAATTGATAGGAAAGAACACCAGATACCGATTTTACCAAATTGATAGGAGATAACACCAGATACCGATTTTACCAAATTGATAGGAAAGAACACCAGATACCGATTTTACCAAATTGATAGGAAAGAACACCGGATACCGATTTTACCAAATTGATTGGAAAGAACACCGGATACCGATTTTACCAAATTGATTGGAAAGAACACCAGATACCGATTTTACCAAATTGATTGGAAAGAACACCAGATACCGATTTTACCAAATTGATTGGAAAGAACACCAGATACCGATTTTACCAAATTGATTGGAAAGAACACCGGATACCGATTTTACCAAATTGATAAGAAAGAACACCAGATTCCGATTTAACCAAATTGATTGGAAAGAACACCAGATACCGATTTAACCAAATTGATAGGAAAGAACACCAGATACCGATTTTACCAAATTGATAGGAAAGAACACCGGATACCGATTTTACCAAATTGATAGGAAAGAACACCAGATACCGATTTTACCAACTTGATTGGAAAGAACACCAGATACCGATTTTACCAAATTGATAGGAAAGAACACCAGATACCAATTTTACCAAATTGAAAGGAAAGAACACCAGATACCGATTTTACCAAATTGATAGGAAAGAACACCGGATACCGATTTTACCAAATTGATAGGAAAGAACACCAGATACCGATTTTACCAAATTGATAGGAAAGAACACCAGATACCGATTTTACCAAATTGATAGGAAAGAACACCGGATACCGATTTTACCAAATTGATAGGAAAGAACACCAGATACCGATTTTACCAAATTGATAGGAGAGAACACCAGATACCGATTTTTCCAAATTGATTGAAAAGAACACCAGATACCGATTTTACCAAATTGATAGGAGAGAACACCAGATACCGATTTTACCAAATTGATTGGAAAGAACACCAGATACTGATTTTACCAAATTGATAGGATAGAACACCAGATACCGATTTTACCAAATTGATAGGAAAGAACACCAGATACCGATTTTACCAAATTGGTTGGAAAGAACACCAGATACCGATTTTACCAAATTGATTGGAAAGAACACCAGATACCGATTTTACCAAATTGATAGGAAAGAACACCAGATTCCGATTTAACCAAATTGATTGGAAAGAACACCAGATACCGATTTAACCAAATTGATAGGAAAGAACACCAGATACCGATTTTACCAAATTGATAGGAAAGAACACCGGATACCGATTTTACCAAATTGATAGGAAAGAACACCAGATACCGATTTTACCAACTTGATTGGAAAGAACACCAGATACCGATTTTACCAAATTGATAGGAAAGAACACCAGATACCAATTTTACCAAATTGAAAGGAAAGAACACCAGATACCGATTTTACCAAATTGATAGGAAAGAACACCGGATACCGATTTTACCAAATTGATAGGAAAGAACACCAGATACCGATTTTACCAAATTGATAGGAAAGAACACCAGATACCGATTTTACCAAATTGATAGGAAAGAACACCGGATACCGATTTTACCAAATTGATAGGAAAGAACACCAGATACCGATTTTACCAAATTGATAGGAGAGAACACCAGATACCGATTTTTCCAAATTGATTGAAAAGAACACCAGATACCGATTTTACCAAATTGATAGGAGAGAACACCAGATACCGATTTTACCAAATTGATTGGAAAGAACACCAGATACTGATTTTACCAAATTGATAGGATAGAACACCAGATACCGATTTTACCAAATTGATAGGAAAGAACACCAGATACCGATTTTACCAAATTGGTTGGAAAGAACACCAGATACCGATTTTACCAAATTGATTGGAAAGAACACCAGATACCGATTTTACCAAATTGATAGGAAAGAACACCAGATACCGCTTTTACCAAATTGATAGGAAAGAACACCGGATACCGATTTTACCAAATTGATAGGAAAGAACACCAGATACCGATTTTACCAAATTGATTGGAAAGAACACCAGACACCGATTTTACCAAATTGATAGGAGAGAACACCAGATACCGATTTTACCAAAATGATTGGAAAGAACACCAGATACCGATTTTACCAAATTGATTGGAAAGAACACCAGATACCGATTTTACCAAATTGATTGGAAAGAACACCAGATACCGATTTTACCAAATTGATTGGAAAGAACACCAGATACCGATTTTACCAAATTGATTGGAAAGAACACCAGATACCGATTTTACCAAATTGATTGGAAAGAACACCAGATACCGATTTTACCAAATTGATAGGCAAGAACACCAGATACCGCTTTTACCAAATTGATAGGAAAGAACACCAGATACCGATTTTACCAAATTGATAGGAAAGAACACCAGATACCGATTTTACCAAATTGATTGGAAAGAACACCAGATACCGATTTTACCAAATTGATAGGAAAGAACACAATATACCGATTTAACCAAATTGATAGGAAAGAACACCAGATACCGATTTGACCAAATTGATTGGAAAGAACACCAGATACCGATTTTACCAAATTGATAGGAAAGAACACCAGATACAGATTTTACCAAATTGATAGGAAAGAACACCAGATACCGATTTTACCAAATTGATAGGAGAGAACACCAGATACCGATTTTACCAAATTGATAGGAGAGAACACCAGATACCGATTTTACCAAATTGATATCACCAAATTGATAGAAAAGAACACCAGATACCGATTTTACCAAATTGATTGGAAAGAACACCAGATACCGATTTTACCAAATTGATAGGAAAGAACACCAGATACCGATTTTACCAAATTGATAGGAAAGAACACCAGATACCGATTTTACCAAATTGATTGGAAAGAACACCAGATACCGATTTTACCAAATTGATTGGAAAGAACACCAGTTACCGATTTTACCAAATTGATTGGAAAGAACACCAGATACCGATTTTACCAAATTGATAGGAAAGAACACCAGATACCGATTTTACCAAATTGATTGGAAAGAACACCAGATACCGATTTTACCAAATTGATTGGAAAGAACACCAGATACCGATTTTACCAAATTGATTGGAAAGAACACCAGATACCGATTTTACCAAATTGATAGGAAAGAACACCAGATACCGATTTTACCAAATTGATTGGAAAGAACACCAGATACCGATTTTACCAAATTGATAGGAAAGAACACCAGATACCGATTTTACCAAATTGATAGGAAAGAACACCAGATACCGATTTTACCAAATTGATTGGAAAGAACACCAGATACCGATTTTACCAAATTGATAGGAAAGAACACCAGATACCGATTTTACCAAATTGATAGGAAAGAACACCAGATACCGATTTTACCAAATTGATAGGAAAGAACACAATATACCGATTTTACCAAATTGATTGGAAAGAACACCAGATACCGATTTTACCAAATTGATTGGAAAGAACACCGGATACCGATTTTACCAAATTGATAGGAAAGAACACCAGATACCGATTTTACCAAATTGATTGGAAAGAACACCAGATACCGATTTTACCAAATTGATTGGAAAGAACACAGGTACCGATTTTACCAAATTGATAGGAGAGAACACCAGATACCGATTTTACCAAATTGATTGGAAAGAACACCAGATACCGATTTTACCAAATTGATAGGAGATAACACCAGATACCGATTTTACCAAATTGATTGGAAAGAACACCAGATACCGATTTTACCAAATTGATTGGAAAGAGCACCAGATACCGATTTTACCAAATTGATTGGAAAGAACACCAGATACCGATTTTACCAAATTGATTGGAAAGAACACCAGATACCGATTTTACCAAATTGATTGGAAAGAACACCGGATACCGATTTTACCAAATTGATAAGAAAGAACACCAGATTCCGATTTAACCAAATTGATTGGAAAGAACACCAGATACCGATTTAACCAAATTGATAGGAAAGAACACCAGATACCGATTTTACCAAATTGATAGGAAAGAACACCGGATACCGATTTTACCAAATTGATAGGAAAGAACACCAGATACCGATTTTACCAACTTGATTGGAAAGAACACCAGATACCGATTTTACCAAATTGATAGGAAAGAACACCAGATACCAATTTTACCAAATTGAAAGGAAAGAACACCAGATACCGATTTTACCAAATTGATAGGAAAGAACACCGGATACCGATTTTACCAAATTGATAGGAAAGAACACCAGATACCGATTTTACCAAATTGATAGGAAAGAACACCAGATACCGATTTTACCAAATTGATAGGAAAGAACACCGGATACCGATTTTACCAAATTGATAGGAAAGAACACCGGATACCGATTTTACCAAATTGATTGGAAAGAACACCGGATACCGATTTTACCAAATTGATTGGAAATAACACCGGATACCGATTTTACCAAATTGATTGGAAAGAACATCAGATACCGATTTTACCAAATTGATAGGAAAGAACACCAGATACCGATTTTACCAAATTGATAGGAAAGAACACCAGATACCGCTTTTACCAAATTGATAGGAAAGAACACCAGATACCGATTTTACCAAATTGATAGAAAAGAACACCAGATACCGATTTTACCAAATTGATAGGAAAGAACACCAGATACCGATTTTACCAAATTGATAGGAAAGAACACCGGATACCGATTTAACCAAATTGATTGGAAAGAACACCAGATACCGATTTAACCAAATTGATAGGAAAGAACACCAGATACCGATTTTACCAAATTGATAGGAAAGAACACCGGATACCGATTTTACCAAATTGATAGGAAAGAACACCGGATACCGATTTTACCAAATTGATTGGAAAGAACACCGGATACCGATTTTACCAAATTGATTGGAAATAACACCGGATACCGATTTTACCAAATTGATTGGAAAGAACACCAGATACCGATTTTACCAAATTGATAGGAAAGAACACCAGATACCGATTTTACCAAATTGATAGGAAAGAACACCGGATACCGATTTTACCAAATTGATAGGAAAGAACACCGGATACCGATTTTACCAAATTGATTGGAAAGAACACCGGATACCGATTTTACCAAATTGATTGGAAATAACACCGGATACCGATTTTACCAAATTGATTGGAAAGAACATCAGATACCGATTTTACCAAATTGATAGGAAAGAACACCAGATACCGATTTTACCAAATTGATAGGAAAGAACACCAGATACCGCTTTTACCAAATTGATAGGAAAGAACACCAGATACCGATTTTACCAAATTGATAGAAAAGAACACCAGATACCGATTTTACCAAATTGATAGGAAAGAACACCAGATACCGATTTTACCAAATTGATAGGAAAGAACACCGGATACCGATTTAACCAAATTGATTGGAAAGAACACCAGATACCGATTTAACCAAATTGATAGGAAAGAACACCAGATACCGATTTTACCAAATTGATAGGAAAGAACACCAGATACCGATTTTACCAAATTGATAGGAAAGAACACCGGATACCGATTTTACCAAATTGATAGGAAAGAACACCGGATACCGATTTTACCAAATTGATTGGAAAGAACACCGGATACCGATTTTACCAAATTGATTGGAAATAACACCGGATACCGATTTTACCAAATTGATTGGAAAGAACATCAGATACCGATTTTACCAAATTGATAGGAAAGAACACCAGATACCGATTTTACCAAATTGATAGGAAAGAACACCAGATACCGCTTTTACCAAATTGATAGGAAAGAACACCAGATACCGATTTTACCAAATTGATAGAAAAGAACACCAGATACCGATTTTACCAAATTGATAGGAAAGAACACCAGATACCGATTTTACCAAATTGATAGGAAAGAACACCGGATACCGATTTAACCAAATTGATTGGAAAGAACACCAGATACCGATTTAACCAAATTGATAGGAAAGAACACCAGATACCGATTTTACCAAATTGATAGGAAAGAACACCAGATACCGATTTTACCAAATTGATAGGAAAGAACACCGGATACCGATTTTACCAAATTGATAGGAAAGAACACCGGATACCGATTTTACCAAATTGATTGGAAAGAACACCAGATACCAATTTTACCAAATTGATAGGAAAGAACACCAGATACCGATTTTACCAAATTGATAGGAAAGAACACCAGATACCGATTTTACTAAATTGATAGGAAAGAACACCAGATACCGATTTTACCAAATTGATAGGAAAGAACACAATATACCGATTTTACCAAATTGATAGGAAAGAACACCGGATACCGATTTTACCAAATTTATTGGAAAGAACACCGGATACCGATTTTACCAAATTGATTGGAAAGAACACAGGTACCGATTTTACCAAATTGATAGGAAAGAACACCAGATACCGATTTTACCAAATTGATAGGAAAGAACACCGGATACCGATTTAACCAAATTGATTGGAAAGAACACCAGATACCGATTTAACCAAATTGATAGGAAAGAACACCAGATACCGATTTTACCAAATTGATAGGAAAGAACACCAGATACCGATTTTACCAAATTGATAGGAAAGAACACCGGATACCGATTTTACCAAATTGATAGGAAAGAACACCGGATACCGATTTTACCAAATTGATTGGAAAGAACACCAGATACCAATTTTACCAAATTGATAGGAAAGAACACCAGATACCGATTTTACCAAATTGATAGGAAAGAACACCAGATACCGATTTTACTAAATTGATAGGAAAGAACACCAGATACCGATTTTACCAAATTGATAGGAAAGAACACAATATACCGATTTTACCAAATTGATAGGAAAGAACACCGGATACCGATTTTACCAAATTTATTGGAAAGAACACCGGATACCGATTTTACCAAATTGATTGGAAAGAACACCAGATACCGATTTTACCAAATTGATAGGAAAGAACACCAGATACCGATTTTACCAAATTGATAGGAGATAACACCAGATACCGATTTTACCAAATTGATAGGAAAGAACACCAGATACCGATTTTACCAAATTGATAGGAAAGAACACCGGATACCGATTTTACCAAATTGATTGGAAAGAACACCGGATACCGATTTTACCAAATTGATTGGAAAGAACACCAGATACCGATTTTACCAAATTGATTGGAAAGAACACCAGATACCGATTTTACCAAATTGATTGGAAAGAACACCAGATACCGATTTTACCAAATTGATTGGAAAGAACACCGGATACCGATTTTACCAAATTGATAAGAAAGAACACCAGATTCCGATTTAACCAAATTGATTGGAAAGAACACCAGATACCGATTTAACCAAATTGATAGGAAAGAACACCAGATACCGATTTTACCAAATTGATAGGAAAGAACACCGGATACCGATTTTACCAAATTGATAGGAAAGAACACCAGATACCGATTTTACCAACTTGATTGGAAAGAACACCAGATACCGATTTTACCAAATTGATAGGAAAGAACACCAGATACCAATTTTACCAAATTGAAAGGAAAGAACACCAGATACCGATTTTACCAAATTGATAGGAAAGAACACCGGATACCGATTTTACCAAATTGATAGGAAAGAACACCAGATACCGATTTTACCAAATTGATAGGAAAGAACACCAGATACCGATTTTACCAAATTGATAGGAAAGAACACCGGATACCGATTTTACCAAATTGATAGGAAAGAACACCAGATACCGATTTTACCAAATTGATAGGAGAGAACACCAGATACCGATTTTTCCAAATTGATTGAAAAGAACACCAGATACCGATTTTACCAAATTGATAGGAGAGAACACCAGATACCGATTTTACCAAATTGATTGGAAAGAACACCAGATACTGATTTTACCAAATTGATAGGATAGAACACCAGATACCGATTTTACCAAATTGATAGGAAAGAACACCAGATACCGATTTTACCAAATTGGTTGGAAAGAACACCAGATACCGATTTTACCAAATTGATTGGAAAGAACACCAGATACCGATTTTACCAAATTGATAGGAAAGAACACCAGATTCCGATTTAACCAAATTGATTGGAAAGAACACCAGATACCGATTTAACCAAATTGATAGGAAAGAACACCAGATACCGATTTTACCAAATTGATAGGAAAGAACACCGGATACCGATTTTACCAAATTGATAGGAAAGAACACCAGATACCGATTTTACCAACTTGATTGGAAAGAACACCAGATACCGATTTTACCAAATTGATAGGAAAGAACACCAGATACCAATTTTACCAAATTGAAAGGAAAGAACACCAGATACCGATTTTACCAAATTGATAGGAAAGAACACCGGATACCGATTTTACCAAATTGATAGGAAAGAACACCAGATACCGATTTTACCAAATTGATAGGAAAGAACACCAGATACCGATTTTACCAAATTGATAGGAAAGAACACCGGATACCGATTTTACCAAATTGATAGGAAAGAACACCAGATACCGATTTTACCAAATTGATAGGAGAGAACACCAGATACCGATTTTTCCAAATTGATTGAAAAGAACACCAGATACCGATTTTACCAAATTGATAGGAGAGAACACCAGATACCGATTTTACCAAATTGATTGGAAAGAACACCAGATACTGATTTTACCAAATTGATAGGATAGAACACCAGATACCGATTTTACCAAATTGATAGGAAAGAACACCAGATACCGATTTTACCAAATTGGTTGGAAAGAACACCAGATACCGATTTTACCAAATTGATTGGAAAGAACACCAGATACCGATTTTACCAAATTGATAGGAAAGAACACCAGATACCGCTTTTACCAAATTGATAGGAAAGAACACCGGATACCGATTTTACCAAATTGATAGGAAAGAACACCAGATACCGATTTTACCAAATTGATTGGAAAGAACACCAGACACCGATTTTACCAAATTGATAGGAGAGAACACCAGATACCGATTTTACCAAAATGATTGGAAAGAACACCAGATACCGATTTTACCAAATTGATTGGAAAGAACACCAGATACCGATTTTACCAAATTGATTGGAAAGAACACCAGATACCGATTTTACCAAATTGATTGGAAAGAACACCAGATACCGATTTTACCAAATTGATTGGAAAGAACACCAGATACCGATTTTACCAAATTGATTGGAAAGAACACCAGATACCGATTTTACCAAATTGATAGGCAAGAACACCAGATACCGCTTTTACCAAATTGATAGGAAAGAACACCAGATACCGATTTTACCAAATTGATAGGAAAGAACACCAGATACCGATTTTACCAAATTGATTGGAAAGAACACCAGATACCGATTTTACCAAATTGATAGGAAAGAACACAATATACCGATTTAACCAAATTGATAGGAAAGAACACCAGATACCGATTTGACCAAATTGATTGGAAAGAACACCAGATACCGATTTTACCAAATTGATAGGAAAGAACACCAGATACAGATTTTACCAAATTGATAGGAAAGAACACCAGATACCGATTTTACCAAATTGATAGGAGAGAACACCAGATACCGATTTTACCAAATTGATAGGAGAGAACACCAGATACCGATTTTACCAAATTGATATCACCAAATTGATAGAAAAGAACACCAGATACCGATTTTACCAAATTGATTGGAAAGAACACCAGATACCGATTTTACCAAATTGATAGGAAAGAACACCAGATACCGATTTTACCAAATTGATAGGAAAGAACACCAGATACCGATTTTACCAAATTGATTGGAAAGAACACCAGATACCGATTTTACCAAATTGATTGGAAAGAACACCAGTTACCGATTTTACCAAATTGATTGGAAAGAACACCAGATACCGATTTTACCAAATTGATAGGAAAGAACACCAGATACCGATTTTACCAAATTGATTGGAAAGAACACCAGATACCGATTTTACCAAATTGATTGGAAAGAACACCAGATACCGATTTTACCAAATTGATTGGAAAGAACACCAGATACCGATTTTACCAAATTGATAGGAAAGAACACCAGATACCGATTTTACCAAATTGATTGGAAAGAACACCAGATACCGATTTTACCAAATTGATAGGAAAGAACACCAGATACCGATTTTACCAAATTGATAGGAAAGAACACCAGATACCGATTTTACCAAATTGATTGGAAAGAACACCAGATACCGATTTTACCAAATTGATAGGAAAGAACACCAGATACCGATTTTACCAAATTGATAGGAAAGAACACCAGATACCGATTTTACCAAATTGATAGGAAAGAACACAATATACCGATTTTACCAAATTGATTGGAAAGAACACCAGATACCGATTTTACCAAATTGATTGGAAAGAACACCGGATACCGATTTTACCAAATTGATAGGAAAGAACACCAGATACCGATTTTACCAAATTGATTGGAAAGAACACCAGATACCGATTTTACCAAATTGATTGGAAAGAACACAGGTACCGATTTTACCAAATTGATAGGAGAGAACACCAGATACCGATTTTACCAAATTGATTGGAAAGAACACCAGATACCGATTTTACCAAATTGATAGGAGATAACACCAGATACCGATTTTACCAAATTGATTGGAAAGAACACCAGATACCGATTTTACCAAATTGATTGGAAAGAGCACCAGATACCGATTTTACCAAATTGATTGGAAAGAACACCAGATACCGATTTTACCAAATTGATTGGAAAGAACACCAGATACCGATTTTACCAAATTGATTGGAAAGAACACCGGATACCGATTTTACCAAATTGATAAGAAAGAACACCAGATTCCGATTTAACCAAATTGATTGGAAAGAACACCAGATACCGATTTAACCAAATTGATAGGAAAGAACACCAGATACCGATTTTACCAAATTGATAGGAAAGAACACCGGATACCGATTTTACCAAATTGATAGGAAAGAACACCAGATACCGATTTTACCAACTTGATTGGAAAGAACACCAGATACCGATTTTACCAAATTGATAGGAAAGAACACCAGATACCAATTTTACCAAATTGAAAGGAAAGAACACCAGATACCGATTTTACCAAATTGATAGGAAAGAACACCGGATACCGATTTTACCAAATTGATAGGAAAGAACACCAGATACCGATTTTACCAAATTGATAGGAAAGAACACCAGATACCGATTTTACCAAATTGATAGGAAAGAACACCGGATACCGATTTTACCAAATTGATAGGAAAGAACACCGGATACCGATTTTACCAAATTGATTGGAAAGAACACCGGATACCGATTTTACCAAATTGATTGGAAATAACACCGGATACCGATTTTACCAAATTGATTGGAAAGAACATCAGATACCGATTTTACCAAATTGATAGGAAAGAACACCAGATACCGATTTTACCAAATTGATAGGAAAGAACACCAGATACCGCTTTTACCAAATTGATAGGAAAGAACACCAGATACCGATTTTACCAAATTGATAGAAAAGAACACCAGATACCGATTTTACCAAATTGATAGGAAAGAACACCAGATACCGATTTTACCAAATTGATAGGAAAGAACACCGGATACCGATTTAACCAAATTGATTGGAAAGAACACCAGATACCGATTTAACCAAATTGATAGGAAAGAACACCAGATACCGATTTTACCAAATTGATAGGAAAGAACACCAGATACCGATTTTACCAAATTGATAGGAAAGAACACCGGATACCGATTTTACCAAATTGATAGGAAAGAACACCGGATACCGATTTTACCAAATTGATTGGAAAGAACACCAGATACCGATTTTACCAAATTGATTGGAAATAACACCGGATACCGATTTTACCAAATTGATTGGAAAGAACATCAGATACCGATTTTACCAAATTGATAGGAAAGAACACCAGATACCGATTTTACCAAATTGATAGGAAAGAACACCAGATACCGCTTTTACCAAATTGATAGGAAAGAACACCAGATACCGATTTTACCAAATTGATAGAAAAGAACACCAGATACCGATTTTACCAAATTGATTGGAAAGAACACCAGATACCAATTTTACCAAATTGATAGGAAAGAACACCAGATACCGATTTTACCAAATTGATAGGAAAGAACACCGGATACCGATTTTACCAAATTGATTGGAAAGAACACCAGATACCGTTTTACCAAATTGATTGGAAAGAACACCAGATACCGATTTTACCAAATTGATTGGAAAGAACACCAGATACCGATTTTACCAAATTGATTGGAAAGAACACCAGATACCGATTTTACCAAATTGATTGGAAAGAACACCGGATACCGATTTTACCAAATTGATAAGAAAGAACACCAGATTCCGATTTAACCAAATTGATTGGAAAGAACACCAGATACCGATTTAACCAAATTGATAGGAAAGAACACCAGATACCGCTCGTTAAATCGGATTACGGTATGGAGGCTCAGATGACGATGACGAACTTCTAACAAACGGCGTAGGAGAATCGGCGGTCAGCTGTGAGTTGGCTCGTTCGAAAGGACTCATGAAACGGCTCTGGTTGACTATTCGGAGACTCAGTTCCATCAGTGGTGGCTTTTGGGGTCTGACGGGCGAGACCGCGCATTGATTTAGCAGACGCTAATTCCGGACTTGGGCTCCGGAAGTTCATCTCGGGTTCAGGTAAGGTTCCCTCCTCGTGGCAATGGCAGACTTCGGTCGATATTCCAAATTCTGTCCTTTTTTTGGGGCTCTGTCTCTTGGTTTTGTTCCGCGGATTGTGGGCGGAGTTGTAACAAAAAACAACTGGTGACCTCCCATTTTACGTGTGTCATTGTTTACTTAAGACTCGTGTCTAGTCATGTGGTGGTGACGCTGTCCGATTTACGAAAGGTCGCTCGGGATTGCGGGGGGGGGGGGTTATGCCAGAGAGTCTCGAGCTTCCTGATTTACTGTCTACAAGCGAAAATGTCCGGGCGCCCTCTCGACCCTGTGGCGACGGCCTTGGAAAACGAGCGCTTTTTGTTGGGTTATCGCTACCTGATAGTGGGTCAGAGGCTTGCGAACATGATAAGTTTTCCATGGGATCGCTGTTAGCGGGGGGGATATTATTGGTGTAGTTTGGAAAGTTGTTGGGAAAAATCTGGTTCGAGATGGCTCGGAAGGTATTGCACCACAGTAATACGACAAAGTTAAATACGACAATTAGCTCTATAATGCGAGGGCACTAATTTTTGTATTGCTGAAGGCAGGAATTTAGATTTTAATTTATTTTAAGAGAACGGTTTAATTGATTAACTTAATTTTTATATATAAGCGTAGGTTAGACAAGATCCTATGAGCTTTGTAAATTATACGGGATTCCTATGTACCAGTCATAAATTATTTAAGTTCTTAAGTTTAAGTTAATTTTAATTATTTCTAACTTTCGGGGTTTATTATTATGTATTAGATCTTCAAATAATAAGACGTTTGGTATATGGTCGTTACGAGGGGTTAAGAATATCCATTAAAATTGATTAAATTAATACCAAACATTATGTTCAAGACCAGATTGTTCTGACGCGGGGGCTTTGAGAATTGGTAGTCAGAGTGCGGGGGAAAATGTAATAACAAAAGTAAATAACACACAGAAAAATAAAAAAATATAAAAATATGCGGGGGAAAATTAACCTGAAGGGTTACAGATATTTAAAAATAACCTGCTATTTTAAAATCATGAATTATGCAAAAGTAAGGTTTTAATACGTTTTTGTAATTGACTATATAAGATAACCGTAAAGCAAATAGAGCTTTAGATACAAAGCTTTGCGTTGATTTTTTATATATCACGTGTTTTACCCTTAAAATATATTTAAAAAAATATTTTTCAGATTAATGAACACGCATTTATATGCCCAATTTGAAATTGCTTTTCGACAAATGTTTATAAAGAATTTGTAAGTCACTTAGCTTTTCACAAACATAACTCGAATATCACAGTTCATTATTGGGTTGTTGAAAAATATTCATCAATTACTTCACTTTTAAAACCCACGCTCAACGTTATCATAAACATTATATGAGCAAATCAAATGTTTTCTCGCTAGCCTTATTAAATAGATGTGAAACTTTTAAGCGAAACGTTAAAGATTGTGGAGAAGCGTATTCAACACTACTAGTTTCGAATCTTAAAAAACATATTAAAAATAAGACTTCAGTATCTTGCCAATTTTGCCAGACTTCAGGTGGTGCCAAGTAAAACGTAATGGGATCATTAAGCAGCCATATGTCTAGACATCATAAGGGTAAAAATAACAAAAAAAAAACATTGAAACGACAAACACTTCTGTTTCTGGAAGAAATGAAGATGAGTTGAACTATACAATAGAAATGCCTGATTTAGAATTAACCATATGTAACTCTTTTGATGAACAAATGGCTAAAAATCAAACTGAAATAAAAAATTATAATATTGACGAATTATATAAAAACAATTTGGGTTGTTTTTCTTAAAATTACAGGTACGTCATCTTATGAAGTATTCGAAAATCCAGCGCCTGCTTGTAATTCAAATGTAAGTGTAGGAAAATATTTCCAAAACTGGTAGTCGAAATAGTTTTTAATATTTTCTTTTCGAAATTACGATCTCTATAGGACGTAGAGTGTGGTCTACAAAGGTGTGACAAATGGCTAGATAGTTATAAGATAACCGATGATATTTTCGCTAATCATGTGCTTAATGTTTTAAATAAAGGGATTAAATTAAATGATATAATTAGGCACGTAGATGTTTAAAAAAATGTTCTCGACCAAGTACTAAAACGTAGAAGGAAAGGAGGGGGAGGCATCGATCCTAGGATCGAGGATCCAGGATTTTAGGGGTGAAATGGGGGTAAAATCGTCGAAAAGTCAATGTATTTATGATATTTTTCGCGACGATTTGTTTTTTCATATATCAACATATTGTGTTCAGGCCAGCTTGTTCATATATCTCCGCTTATCTGAAATTTCAAGAGTACACTTATATGGTACTTGAACGTATTTCTTATCACGTTTTATCGTACGGAATAAGATGAAATAATGTGATAACCTGGACGGCGCGCGCGGTTGCGTGGATTACCCGGGGGACGCGGTTAATTTGAATTTAAAACATGGAGTGTTTTGACGTCATGGAATATTCGTTGTTAAAGAAACGTAGAATGAAATTAATTTTAAACTCCATTTAATGTCATTAAGTGTCTATTTTAATCAATAAGATAGAATCGTTAAATTCTTTGCGAGAGTGGTTTGATGTCATGGAATATTCGTTGTTAAAGTAACGTAGAATGGAATTTTTTTTAAACTTCATTTTAATATCATTGTAGTACTTAAATATGCTTGGCACTTGAACCTATATCACGAGTATTTCTTTAAACGAATATCTCAAGTTTTAGTATGAAAAACGTATCGTTCTCAAATGATACTTGAATATACTATAAAAGGGGTTGTATAGCGTTGTGGGAGGTCATTCCACGGTTAACTGCGGTAGCTATATTCAAGATGCCTAAAGCCCAACATATTTGCCCTACGTGCCTGAAAAGTTTTTCTATCAAATCAAATTTAAATCGGCATGTTAGAGAAGTACACGGTGATAGACATAAGTTTGTCTGTGAAGTATGTGGTAAGACTGTTGCTTGATTGGAATATTTTAAGAACGATCAACGAACTCCTGACTTGAACGCACCCGGCCCTTCCGAACCCATGGACCTGTCTCGCACACCGTCACCAATGCAATGTTCGCCAGTATCTTTCCGTCCACCATCGCCATATCATCCACCTTCACCTAGACTGCTTCAAGACGTTCAACTGGAATCCCTCCGTACACAACCATCTGCAACGGATTTAGCCGACAACCCAACACCATCACCTGTTCCCGCCTCATCAATACTTGATGAAACACCACCAGCATCCCCAAGTATGGTCCAAGCCTTGAATGATACGCTAGCATCTATCCGTTACAATACTGAAGACTATGATATTGATGCGGGAATGTTTATCGGACGTTACCGAGCCGCTTTAAGTAAATTTCTAATGGAAAGACTCACCAGTAAACGTGGAATTAAATGGTTCCTACTCGTAAGATCAGCCTATATGAGACCTTTAGGGGGTGAAGAACAAAGAGCGGAAGTATGACCCTATTTCCAGAGCATTATGCAAAAAACAATAATGGCCGATGTCATTGAAAACCAGCTAAATACAGTCAGCAGTGGAAAACTTTGAAGTGACAGGTATGTCCTAAAATTTATATGTTATATTTTGAACTAAAAAATTATATTTTTGACAGGATCGGGTTGGGTAATTGATCGTGTTCTGTATGTAGAATTAAATGTAGCATCTTACCAACCGTTGCGGGGGTCATCGTATATGGAACTACCTGAAAAACTATCTCGACGTCACGCGATTCTTAATATTAGAAACGAAAATGTTGATAAATGTTTTCTCTGGTCAATTCTCGCTAAACTTCACCCAGTTCCTAAGATTCAAAACGCTAATCGTGTTTACAAATATACACCTTATGAAAATGAACTTGATACCAGTGATATATCTTTTCCTTTCAAATTAAACGCTACGGAACTTAAAAAATTTGAATTAATGAATAATTTGTAAATATCTGTGTTTGGCTTCTCGGGAGATATATTCCCTCTTTACGTAAGCGCTAACACGTGTGGTAAGGAAAAGGAGGTTGATTTGCTATACATCACCGATGAAACTAAAGATGTTGACGATGGGAATAGACATTACTGTCTTATACGAGACCTAGGAAAACTGTTACAGCATCTAACAAAAAACAGAAGCACAAGTTTTTACTGCAGGTAATTTAGTTTCCAATATATAAGTTTGCAATCTACTAATTATTTTCTGTATTAGATTGTGTCTTCACCGATTCAGTGGAAACAACGCGGAACAGCGACGTGATGCGCATATCGAAGAATGCGCCACCCACGGTGTCCAAAAAACAGTTTTTCCTACCAAGAAGAAGACGGTTTATTTCGATAATTTTGAGTGGACAGAAAAGGTAAAAATAAAATTATTTAATTTAACTCTTAATGAAATGAAATTATTAGGTGCAGTATGTATTTTACGCCGATTTTGAAGCAATCCTACCGAAAGTTCAAGGATGTGATCTAGATCCCGATTTAAATACCAGCAAAGTAAACATGCACATCAGCTGCGCGTATTCGTGGGTGCTTGTTGAACCTAACGGTAAGTTATTTGGCAAAATTCCCTTTTAGATATATTATAAGAGAATACTTATAGGTGTACCTGTTCGAACCGATTGCTATCGAGGTCAAGATTCAACTCGAAGATTTCTGGAGTCTATTCTGGAATTAGAGAAGGTGTTGATGGAACTCATTGAGACCAATGTACCAATGATTATTACCTTGGAGGAGGAGGAACAGTTTCAAGCTGCTACGCATTGGTACATTTGTCAGAAACAGCTAAATCAGGGAAATATGCCCGCTGTTCGAGATCATTGTCATAGGGGGCCAGCGCATAACCTCTGTAATCTTCAAAAGAAAGTTCCAGAATTTATCCCTATTTTCCTTCATAACCTTAGCAGGTGAATTTATTAAGTTAATTAACCAGGAAATAAACCTAATAATAATAAATCTTCATAGATACGATTTACATCTTATATGTCAGGAGATTGGTCATTATAAGGAACAGACACTTGACGTATTCCTTCCACTAGCGAAAATTATATTTCACTCAAACTAGGTAAAATATATTTAATTATGAATTTAACCTTAACAGTAATTTTATTATTATTTTTAGGGATATTTCGGTTTTTAGACTCTTATCGATTTCTAAGCGATAGCCTCGATGCTCTAGTATCTAATCTCTTTTTGGAAGGAGCCAGTAAATTTCAGATTGTTAAGAAATATTTTGAAAGTGATAAAGTTCAACTGCTTTTGCGGAAGGGGGTCTACCCGTACGAGTATATGGACGATGAAAAGAAATTTGACGAGACGATGCTACCACCTAGAGAAGCGTTTTTCAGTTCATTGAAAAATCAAAATATTTTAGAATCTGATTATTTACACGCCCAAAATGTTTGGACAGCGTTTAATATTCAAACATTAGGTAAAATTACTATAGTATAAATATTTCCAATCTCTTAACCTCGGTTTTCGTAGGGGAATACACCGACCTCTATGTGAAAAGTGATGCGTTGCTCTTAGCCGACGTTTTTGAAAATTTTAGAACATTATCTATAACTCATTATAAATTAGACCCCGCTCACGCTTACACCGCACCAGGTTTAGCCTGGCAAGCAGCTTTGAAGATGACCGATGTTCGCCTCGATCTCATACTTGATATAGATCAACACTTATTTATTGAAAAGGGTAACGCTTTTTGATATTATAAATATTATTGTATTTACATTGATTTTTTAGGTGTTCGAGGCGGTGTTTCAATGATCTCTACTCGTTATTCTGAAGCGAATAGCAAATATATGCCCGACACATATGATTCGTCTAAAGAGAGCAGTTATATATGCTATTTAGGTAATTTACATTTTTTGTTTAAATAATTTTTTTATTTTCTTTTAATTTTAATTATTTTAATTAACTGAATTTAACTTAATTGAAGATGCGAATAATTTGTATGGTGCTGTTATACGTGAACCACTACCGCTAGGCGACTTCCAGTGGGTTCATGAGAATGATTTGCAAACACTCTGTGAAAATATTCTGAGTATTCCCAATAACGTTGAAAACGGATCTCCATGGTTAACCCTGTTTTCGGGTAAATCAATTTTAATTATTTATGGCTGTTTTTTCCCTTACTTCATTTAATTCTTTAGAAAAACAATGGGAAATCTACGGAAGCATATTAATTTCGAGTTGATTCATAAACCAGAAAGAATGTTAAAAGTTACAAGTTCCCCGCAGTTTGAACACTTTACCATCTTTAATGAAGAGTTAGCCGGCGCTCATAAGAAGAGAGCTAAAATTGTTCTTAACCGGCCTATATTTATCGGATTCACCATTCTAAATTTATCCAAGGTGCACATGTATCGGTTCCATTACGGATTCAAAAAAATACGTACGGGAACAAAGCATCACTATTATTTACAGACACTGGTAATTTAATTTAATATGAATTTTTTATTTAAATAGTACTAATATATAAAATATTTACAGACAGTTTAACGTACAACATCAAGACGGATGATGTTTATAAAGACTTTGAAGTTCATAAAAACCGCTTTGACTTCTCTGATTATCCACCTTCGCATTTCCTTCATTCTAATCAGAATAAAAAATCTCTCTGCTATTTTAAAGACGAGACAAATTCTCAGTTTATTCAAAGCTTTATTCTATTAAATTGTACGGGGAGTCTAAGACCGCTGAAGAGATAGAAAAGGTGTTGCTATTGGGGAAATCTTTATAGTCAATTTTAAACCATAAAAAGGTTTGTAAGGGCGTTGCCATGAACGTTATTAGAAACGTCATCCGCCACGAAGACTATGAACGTTGTCTTTTTAATCAAGAAACCATGTCAGCCGAGATGATGCGTATAGCTAGTTTCAATCATGAGCTATTTACTTTAAATACTAGAAAACTTTGTTTATCACCAAATGATGATAAGAGATATATTCTACCCTGCGGGGTTCGTACCTTAGCGCACGGTCATAAAGATATTGAAAATTGATAATGAATGCTTGTATTTATGTATATATAAAAAACTGCAATTGCTATAAATTGTAAAAAAAAAATTTATTGAATATATTTTGCACATAAACGCTTTAATCATTTTATCGTTTACATTTTTATCTTTCTTAAACCTAGACACAATGTTATACATTTCTATTCCTTTACACCTCTTCATAGCAAAATAGATATAGAATGCTCCACACGTATTACTAGAATTACTCTGTAATTAATTAGAATTAAAAGTAACAGTTTTACTGTTTCGTTCAATAAAGTCATTAATTTTAAAATAATCTGGCGGGTTTCCAAAGGAATCCATGAATTCACTATTTTTATGTTTAGAAAAATATATTAGAACCCAGTGTTCTCCAGGTCCAGCACTCGTATCGGTATTTACAATAAATGCCTCGAAATATACTTTTAGTACTTAAATCTTTTTCAAGAATTTTAGTTATCTGTAGCGAATCCATTAATTACTGTAATCGAAAATCACTGTTCGATTTTTATCAATTTCAATCAAATTTTGAACTCAGCGTAAATTAGAATGGAAATCGTCTCCGGTAACGGTTTTGCAAATTTTAATTCTAATCTCAGGTTACTGTTTCTTACGAGATGCAAGTGATTGGCGTTGTTATTAAGATCCGAGGTTAAATTGTACGCGAATAAACAATTTCCGTTAGGGTAATCTTCCCGACTTATCTGATTCCCTTCATCTACGTTCCACTGATTAGTTTGAATGAAAAGATTGCAATACGCTTGAATATATTGATTTTCTTCAAAGTTAAGAGATAACGCCTTATGAGGGACGTTGCTACCGTCAATGTACAATCCAGTGCTTGATAAATCGAAATGTTGAAAGTTGTATGGTGATTTTTTCAAATCTCCTAGAAACGCTTTTTGTTCCACAAACCCGATAACAACTTTCTTGGGTGCTTGTCCGGTAAATAAATGATCTTGCACACTAGTCATAAGACCAGCGGGTTTAGAAAATGAGGTGCACTTTGAACGAGTTACAGGATATTTAGCGTTTCCATATTGTAGCGCCTTGGCTTGAGCGAGCGATAGTTCCGGTATCACTTTAACTTTCCTCAGATAAAGGGAAGCTGATAAAATCTCCACTTTACATTTTAAGTCGGAGTGAACGCAAAAAGCTGCTCTATTTTTATCGAATTTAAATTTCAAATCAAACATATTTAATAAAAAGCGTGGTTGTTGTCATAGATCAGTATGGACTACGCCTAACAAAGTCAATCGCCCCTTTTTGCGCTAAACTCGCTCGTTTAGAGAAACCATCGTTATCGAAAAATGAATCGAACTTCAGAGGTGTATCCCGATAGAAAATTGAACTCGTTGAATAACTTTTTTTCGCAGAATCTCCGAACGTTAATAAAGTTTGTATCATACTTTTATAAGCGTAATTTTGACTGGAAGGTGTTACTGATCTTTCATTAAGAAATACGTGGACGTCACTAAAAAGTGAATGAAGAATCAAATTCTCGGGGGCGATATTGTCGGCTGGAGTTCCGGCTGCCCCACCCGCAACACCTGGAACCGCAGGTTGCGGTAGTTGACCATTATCTTTAGTTACCTTAACTCGAACGTGGAACAAAGTTTTTGAAAGGTCTATATACGTTTCAGAGTTACCGTTGATAGAAAATGTAATTGATGCGTTATCAACTCTATTTTATATTGGATTATACTCAACCCATTCACCACCAATAATCGAAGATTGTGTCATAGGTACTTGAAACAAATATAGCTCGGAATTTTTACACTCAACTGAGTGCGGATGTAAAAGGGACATTATGAGAATATATCGGAACGCTTAGGGAACCGTCCTTTCCTTATCCTGCCTACTGTTGAAATGCCGCTTTTCGACTGAGTTCGTTTCCTTTTATTTCCGGAACCCGTCATTCTTTTAATATGATCCGTAGCTGAAGATGTTAGTCTCATGGCTTCATCAGCTGCTGAAGCTTAAGTTTTCCTTCCGGCGTTAATAGAATGCGATTTAAGCGCTGTTTTAATTGAGACTCCGCTAACAACATCGGTCGCTACTTTCGCTCCGGTACTTAAAAGTTTTTTTCCCAAGTAAGAAGCGCCTTTCTTCAGTAAAGGTACCGCGAATCTAAACGCTGAAGATAATATATTTCCTAGTCCATGTCCTCTTTGCACAGCTAAACCTCTATATACTGGTATTCCACCGAAACCAACCTGGTTTAAATAGTAACTTTCATAATCAGTTCTTGAGGGTGAATATTCAATTATTTTATCATATTCGAGAGGGTCTTTAACTAGAGGGTTATCAGTCATTTTATCATATTCGAGAGGGTCTTTAATAACCAATAGATAAGGTTTTCGAACGTTATGCCATGTCCGAGGATAGCTTATTTCCGCTAACCCAACTTCGTACTGTTCCTCAAATCTTAACGGTTCAGCTAAATACGTTCGAAATTTACCATTATCTTGGTAATATAATGACGAGGAATCTGAAGGTAGCGTTACGTAAAAACTCATTTTAAATCCACTTCTGGTATCCAAGAATTCAATGTAGGGTCGTAATCATGCCACTTGATATACAGTTCTATGCGGCCGTCCGATTTTTTCCTCTTTTTTATTACTTTTTCGATGATGAAGTAACAGTCTTTTAAATCTCGACCAATAATCTGAACCTCCTCGCGATAGAATACTCCTAAATTGGGTTTAGAATTTAAATCCATCAGCTTATATACAGGTGGGTCACGTGGTAGTCTCTCAGCTATTTTAAACAATTCTGTAGTAAAATTCGGGTTATATTTCTTATCGAAAATTGATAAATTTCTACTTATTCTACAAATATCTCCAATTTCAAACGCGTATGTTAACGGAGGAGAAAAATTTACCGAACCGTAAAGATTTTTCCATATTTTAGCAGAGTTATCTAGAGTAACTTCCGCGGGTTTACATTTAATTGATCTGTGATAACTATTGTTATAAGCGTTTATAATATCATCTAAAACTTCAACATATTTAAGGGTGTTATTCTGCGTGAAATAGCGATATAAACGAGATTTAAAACTTCTAATGAATCTTTCAATAATGGACGCTTTCATTTCTGATCGAGTAGCGAAAAAGTTAATACCCCTTCTCTGTAATTCACTCTGCACTTCTTGACAGACAAATTCGTTTCCATGATCACTTTGAATTCTTTACAGTTGACGACCTTTTTCAAAAACGTTACGTAACGCTTCTAAAATTGTTACACCTTTCTTATTTTTAACCGCTACAGCCATAGAGTATTTGCTAAATATGTCGATAATACATAATACGTAGCGAGATCATGAATTATATTTAGACAGCTTCTGAAAATCTGCCAAGTCCGCTTGCCACTGTTCGTCAATTCCATAAACAATAGTTCGATTTCGTTTGAATCGTCTTATAGCAGGTTTATGTAGCGTATATGTATCCTGCTTTAATAGAAATTGTTTTACTTTTTCCAATGAAACCTTTATGTCGAGCTGAATTATAGAGCGTTCAAACTCCGGCGAATGACCCTGGGTCTGCGGGATTAGTATAGATTTTATCAAGTTCTTTCTCCATATCGGGTAATATTTTGATGTAATGGCATGTAACGCCCAAAAAGGAAATTAAATAATTCTAATATTATAATAACTATGAAAATTAATACAGCTGTGATTATTTTGAAAATGATTGTGATAAATAGGCTAAAAGTCCTAAAGAGACCGTTTCTGTACAACCTTCCATTGTAGGCTTATAGTATGAAATGAGAACAACATTATCAGGTTAATATATTTTATTTAGTATGTATCCAAGGTCTTCGAGGACTAGGTGAAGATGATGATAACATTAAACTACTTGGTGGTGTATGAAATACAGCGAATGTAGTTAACAGTGTCAATCTTACAGGATTTTTAATTAAAAGTTTTGAAATATTTGACTTATGAATGCCCTCGTAAAACTCAGTAACTCCTATAGGTTCAATCACTGTTCCAGGCGTTTTTCTCACTTGTCCTCGAATAGAAAGCTCTCCTGAGTTAGTCCATCTCGGATCTTCCGTAGTCGCTCGGTATAATGAAATTGCATCACTAACGTAAGTTGCAGGTAGAGAATAAGATATTTGCGCGAACCAAGTTTTAGGTCGTTAAGAGTTTTCAATAACGGGAGAGATTTGCTCTTTACGTACGTAAGTTAACCGTCGTGGGAGAGTTTGATTGTATAATGCTTATTTCTCTGATTCGTTTAAATATGGATTATTTAGAATAGATTTCATTTCATCATCGAGTGTCTTCTCTTTTTGAAGTTCAGGTGTTTCTTCTGTTTTGCAAGGTGTAGTGTTTTTTAATCTCTCCATTACATCTTCAGGTACTAGAAGCATTTTTCGAGCCATCATCGGTTTATAGCTCGGCTTATTGCACTTCCGGCGACTGAGCTAACGATAGATAGCAGTGGCGCTAATAAAAATGGAAGAAAACCACCTTTTTGTACCAGAATCTTTCGTCGTTTTGATAAAGGGTTCTTTTTCGACACGTTTCGTATAACCGCGCTATATTTCTTTAACCGCTTACGATGACGTTCTGACAGTTCAATTGTTCCGTGCAATACATTTATACAACATTCAACGAGAGCCAATATAGCTTCCTTGCTAGCGTATTTAATAGCTGTCTTTCTTTGATTTAGATTACAGGATGTTAGGAAACGTAGAAAGTCAATGAGAGAGAAGGGTTACCCCTGAGGGATTGAGATAATGAATCTGATATCTTATCACAATCCCCCAGCGGTAACAACAAGATTTTCTCTCTCTCTGCTCTCCCCATTTCATCCCCCAATCCCCCAATGGTAATCGCAAGATTTTCTCTCTCTGCTTCCTCTCTCCTTTCGCCGAAATATAATCGCCAAGATTTTTCCTCACGCAGATTTCTGGAGGATGGAATTTACCCCTCTCTACTCTTAACCCCACCGAGTTAACCACAATTTCCACTATCGCTTCCGAACCGCTTAATTTCTAATCTCTAGGCAATAAAAACAAGTTATTAACATTTAATTTTTTATTTTAGAACTTTTGTTTACATGTTAGTAGGTACTATCAGATATTCCATTAAATGGTTATCTTGTACATTACACAATGAAAACAAATTAAAGTAGCTAAGTTTACAGGTTAATTGATTATCTACGAGTAAATTAGTAAAATCTTGTAGTACTTCAGAGGGTGATTTAAAACAGCCAAAATAAGATTTTACTTTATGGAACGAATTAAATTGATCTGGGTACAAAAATAAACCCTCGAAAGGTTTACCATATAATAGTTCGTGAATTTTTTTAAGGTTTTTAACAATAGCTAAGTACATGCATTCGATAACATTTTTATGTTCGTTTAAAAGATTTATTTGAAACCGAATAAAATCAATTTTTTTTTGGAACTCACCGATTTCGCGAGCTCCTAGATCCAGAACATGACCGTAGGCTGAGTTCAATTTGATGTTGTTGGTCGTGGCGACGACGGATACGTTGTTGCCGTGATAGTCGATGATGTTGTGGGTTAGAGACGATGCTCCGGTTAGCGTAGCGGCGAAAAGTTCTCCCCAAAGAGAGAGTAGATTGGTGAAAGCTTCGAAGGTCAGGAACAGAATATTTTCGTTCGATTTTTTGAAGAAGAGAACTTGTAACTTTGATCCGTCGAAATCAAAAGAAATGTAGACTGATCCTCCTAACGTGATTTTTATGTTGACACGTCTTTCTTGGGCCTGCGTTTGGATACCGTATGCGTCTCGGCTATGGAAAATGACAATGTTAAGCCTTTGTCTATTGAAATAGTAGTAGTATTAATAAAAGAATGCGTACCAATAGAACGTTTTTCCATGTTTACGGTAGATGACGGGATCAAAGCGGATTCACTTCTTTTCAGTTCAGCGTCTCGGAGAGAAATGACGCGTGTGAGATTAATCACTTCCTATCTTGTTGAAATTAATTCATCACGTGATCTTAACTTCAAATAACCCTCAAATTCTATCGGCTGTCTTTCTGAGATAACAGTTCTAGACACTCGAAATTAAACCGTCTCGTGCTCGAAACTGCATCTAATTATTCCCATTGACGTCACATATTAATCCACTTGAAAAAAACCGAATGTAGATTCCTCTCGGGTGCTTTTGATGAAATCATAGCCTAGAAAACAATACAACTAATAGAAATTTACATTAAATTAGTATACTATTAGTACCATTTTGTGAACTACAATTGTGCGGTAGAAATGTTTTCAAAATATCACAAAATGAACTTAAATAAGAAAATTGTAATTAAAATAATCACTACGGCTATAATTTTAGAAGGTTGTTTCAGGACGGCGTTTATGGCCGATGTTTGTACTTCAGTGTCCATATCGGAAATAAAGTTAAATGGAATATTTTGCGTAAATAAGCATAAATTTTAGCCTAACACTAATATATTCTCGAGAACTGAACAAGTTCTTTGGGAATAAGAGATAAGCTTACTATCTTCCCCTCGGTCCTATATAAGGGGGTGCCAGAACAGGGGAACGTCACTTTATTGTTGTTCTTTGTGCGTCTAGTACCAGGATTTTTGAAGCGCTCTCTCTACGTAAGTTTATTTTTTATATATTTTTTTATAATTTTTTTAATAAGGTTTAAGTAAATTGGCATTAAAATGAAAGGTGTACAATACCCTGAAATGATTTTAGTTGACACCCCTGAAATGATTTTAATCGACTCCCCTGAAATGATTGATATAACTGATAACGAGCTCCCGGAAGTACTCATAATTACTTTACCCGATTCTCCAGAAATGGAAATAATAGATTTAACTGATAGCCTTGAGTCAGAACCCCCCTCACCAGAGTCTGTAGTAACAGATTCACAGGTTGAACTTTTAATATATATGGAATTGGCAATGGACTATTTATCTGAGTATCAACTAACCCGTCAAATGAGCACGCCCCCTATCGTTAATTTACCTTTACCCCTTTTAAGACCTAATTCAATTCCACCCGAAGAAGTACGTAATTCGCCCTCGTATACGCCTATGGATGCTCCCTCACCCTTTCTATAATCAGATGACACGTGCCACTCTTTATCTTTGGAAGATAATTTTATCATGTCGTTGCCCAGTACGGACAGCCTTCAGCGCTTAGCGGAGAACGTTGAAGTTGCCCGACGGGACGCTGAGGAGCTTGCCGCCGCAGCCGCTAGGGCAGCCGAAATGTTCGAGGAAGCTAAAGCGTTATTAGCTTCCCGTACGGCTAGTAGTAGTAGGCCCCCTCGTAATATTTCCCCTCCCCATAACAACGACCCCATAGCGGTTGCCGGCCCTTCACGAGCTCCGCAGTATTCACCTCCACCACCTCAGGGTATGGAAATTAGTAACGCGAACCCCGAGAACGCGAATTTCGTCTCCTCCTCAAGTTGGAGTGGTTTAGTTGACACTTCGATACCGCCGCCATCCTTTCCTAACTTACCAGGTTCTATTAAAATATTAAATAATTATGTCCAAAATTTCCCAAATTTTGGACTATTGGGAAGGACTTTAAATGTTAGGCTAGAAAATAATATCGAAAACGGAATTTATACGTTGATGGAAACCCTATTGGAAGACTGTTTGCCTTCCGATATGGTTTCTATTTCGTTCGTCAACGTCACTTAACCCGGTTTTCAAATTCACGTCAGTTTCCGGAGAAGGGACCAATTAGACTTGCAATGGTTGATGACGTATATCGATGAAAAAAGCTACAGATCCGAGAACGATGGTGGTTTCTTTGAAGGAATCGTTACGGTTACTTTTAACCGAGTTAGATTACCGCAAGGAGGAACTAGACCAGTTGGGTTAGGTATTTCCCTCGAAAAAGAGTTTTCTTTTTATAAACAATGTTCCATTACAATAAATAACCCTAATAAAATTTGTTTAGCTAGAGCTCTTGTAGTAGCCATGACTCACCGAGAGCATATGAATAATAAAGATGATTTAGAACTTAAAAGAAAATATACCACCATAAGATGAAGTAGAGGTAAGAACTTTGAAGCGCAGTTACAGACCTTGGAGGCTAGGAAACTTTTAGCTTACGCTGCGTTATCCGATAACGAATGCGCAGGGCCGGACGCTTTAACTCGGTTCCAAGAAATCTTGCCCGAATACAGTATTATCGTTTTTCGATTACGCAATCCTGCTCCCGTAATTGTTTTCGGTGACCTAGATGAATAGAAGGAAAGAGAAGGGCCTCCCCACAAACGGCTTTACCTTTTAAATATTGACACACATTTCAACGTAATTAGTAGCCCCAAGCCCCTTTTCGCGTTTAATAGATTTTGCGAAAAATGTTTGATAGGATATAATCATCTCACTGACCATAAATGCTCTCTTTTCTGTCACGCTTGTTGTAGAAAACAAGATTGCCTGAAGGACGTAGATAAAATAACTTGCCAAACATGTTTAAGAGTTTTCCCTAATCAAAATTGTTACGATTACCATTTATCTGGACCCGAGCCCTTATGTAATAAAATTTACGTTTGTAATCTTTGCGGAAAATTTGTCAGTATGTTTAAGCGTAAGGCAGTACACGTTTGTGGAGAGACCTATTGTCTTTCATGTAGTGAGTTTAACCCCGCTGGTCATTTATGTTACATGCAACCTTTAAAGACCGACCGTAAAGATTCTGCCGAAAAAACTACTTGTTTTCAAATAAATAGCAATAATAAACGGGTCCACGACTCCGACAATGAACAATCACCACCGACCAAGAGAAGTACTCCAAAAACCGAAGTCTTTGTTTTTTTATGACTTGGAATGTAAACAAACAAAGCGTACTGATGACGATGCTTTGATTCACGAACCAATTTTATGCATTTCGCAAAAAGCGTGTAAATTCTGTTTCGAAGAAAAAGATAGTCAGTACGCATGCGCTAAATGCGGTAGTGGTCCTCGGGAGAAAATATTTCTCTCAAAATACCCCGTCGGCGACTTTCTGGAGTATCTTCGTACGCTTAACAGAGTGGCTGATAAGATAATATGTATTACCCATAACGCTAAAGGTTACGACGCGCAATTTATAGTACGTAAAATGATCGATTTAAAGTGGACCCCCTAAAGTCTAGACAGACGGGACCAAATTCATGAATGTGCAGTATAAAAAATTAAAATTCTTAGATTCCTTAAATTTTATGCCCTTTGCCCTTTCTCAATTCGTTTCCACATTTGGTTTAGATAATAATTTAAATAAGGGACATTTCCCGAATCTATTGTTTAATACCGAAGACCATGAATTTGATCCCGGCCATTCAAACGAAACCAATGACGTACTACATAATGGCATGCCTCCGATGAACGCGTATGACCCTAATCGTTTAAACGGTAAGGCCTACGATGAATCTATCCAGTGGTATAACGATTCCCGGTCCGAAGCTTGCAGTAATTCGGACCCCAACTTTAATTATTTTGATTATAAAAGAGATTTAATCCGGTACTGTCGCCAGGACGTAAACATTCTTTTGCCAGGCTGTTTATCGTATCGTTCTATTTTCATGGATACATTCGAAATAGACCCGTTCTTAACCGCGATAACGATTGCGGGAGTATGCAGTTTTATCTTTAGGAAACACTTTTTACAGCCTGATACGATTGGTGTAGTCCCCCCTTTCGGCTATCGTATGAACTGCAACCAGAGTTTTGGAGCGATCGAATGGATTGAAAGGGAGTCTCACTTACGAGGGAAGAAAATACAGTCTGCTTTTAATGGATTTGTACCTAGAATTATTAACATTAACGTGGACGGACTTCTCGATAACGAAGTGTTTCAATATCACGGTTGTTATTATCACGGCTGTAAAAAGTGTTTTCCTATCAATAGAAACTTAGCGTTATACGGCGACCACACACAGACCCATAATTCGCGATACGCGTCAACCGTTGCTACCACAAACCACTTGAAACAATTGGGATACACTGTCCATGAGAAATTTGAATGTATCTTCAAAGCCGAGAGGAGTACCAACCCCGCCATCAACGCCTATCTTTCTACTCAAAATTAAAAATTAAAAATTAAAGAGCCAATCCGCCCCCGCGAAGCCTTTTTCGGATGACGTACGTCAGCCTTGAAATTACATCACAAGTGTAAAGAGGGGGAGGAATTTAAAAACATTGATATTTGTTCACACTATCCGTGGTGTAACAAGTATAGCTAGTTACCCGTTGGACATCCTAAAATACACGTAAAAGCTCCTTTCCCAGACATTTCTACCGTAAACGGTTTAATGAAAGCGACAATGCTACCGCCTCAATCTCTTTACCATCCCGTTTTACCCCAAAGAATAGGATCGAAACTAGTGTTTGGCAACTGTCAAAAGTGTAGCGAGTCTCGAAACCAGCAGGATTGTCCCCACGAAGACTCAGAACGAGAAATAACTGGTACTTGGGTTGCAGACGAGGTAAAGTTGGCAATCGAAATGGGTTACAAGGTCATTTCTATTCACGAAATTTGGGAATACGAGGTAGTAAAATACGACCCGATATCGAAAGAGGGCCGTCTTTTCTCCGAGTACGTCAACGCTTTTCTTAAACTCAAACAGGAATCCAGCGGCTTACCCACGGGAATAGAGACCGATGAAGAGATTAAGAAATACGTTGACGAATATTACGAAAAGGAAGGAGTAAAACTTGATCCTACCAATATTAAAAAGAACCCTGGACTTCGTACCATTGCGAAGCTTTGTCTTAACTCTTTTTGGGGTCGTTTTGGTTTAAACCCGCGCAAATACCAATCGGCTATTATTAGCGAACCCAAAACGTTTTTCGATTTATTCTTAGACCCCGACATAGAAGTTAAATCGGTTATCCCCTTAAGTCAAACGCATTGCGTGGTCAAGTGGGTGTTTTTGAAAGATATTGATCTTGTTTACCCAAACACGTAGTAATTGCTGCCTATACGACCGCAATGGCTAGGATCAAGTTATACTCTTATTTAAGGAGATTAGGCCAGCTTACGTATTATTATGATACGGACAGTTGCATTTATCTAAAAGAACGTAATGGGATAGAGATAGAGATTGGAAACTATCTCGGAGACATGACCGATGAGTTGGAAAAGTACGGAAAAGGCTCGTACATCCAAGAATTGGCAACAGGTGGCGCAAAAAATTGCGCCTTTAAAGTACTAAACCCTACGACCGGTAAAGTCTCCTACGAGATGAAGGTCAATGGGTTCCGTATAAATCAAGGCATTAAAGATTTGGTTAATATGGACACGCTTAAAAGATTGATAGGCGTCGACGGAGAAACGAACGAGCCAGTAACCGTACCCCAGCCGAGGCAGATTTTGCGTCTACCCGATCATACGGTCGTTTCCGTCGACCGTACTAAAATCTATAGACCCGTAGTAGACAAGGTACGGTTACTGGTCGACTTCACTACGGTACCCTACGGCTATAAAGCGAATCTAATTGGTCCTGAGGACGGGGACGTAGAGGCCTCCAATCGCTTATTCTCGCTAAAAATTAGTCTCACTACTCTAAAGTGAATCTAGGTTTCAGTCTTACGACTCTAAAGTGAATATAGTCTTGCGACTCTAATGTGAATATCAAACCTATACAGGGTAAGGGACGAAATAGGTTATTCGATTATATTTTTCCTCCGCTGAAGAGTCCCATAAATTTAACCGAATTTTAATTTACATTTTCATTTGTACGCTAGTACTCGAAGGGAGATAACCATGCAATTTACTCATCCGTTTAATTGCGTAACGGCAGGCCCGAGTCAGAGTGGCAAAAGCAATTTAATTGAATCTATAATTAATCACGAAGAGGAAATGTTTCAAAGAAATACATTGGTATTACGGAGAATGGCAAGCTCTATACGATAAAATGAAGCACAGGGTAGTTTTTATAGAAGGATTGCCTGTTTTATCTGATTCTGACGGAAAAAATCCTATATTATTAGTTATCGACGACCAGATGATCGAGAGTAAAGGTCAAATTGGCGATTTATTCGTGAAAGGGACCCATCACCGTTCTCTAAGCGCTATTTTTATTACACAACTTATTCCATCAATCAAAAGATAGCAGAACCGTTTCCTTGAATTCGCATTACATAATTTTATTGAAAAGCCCCCGAGACCGTCAGCAAGTGGCTTATCTCGCTAGACAAATGTTCCCTGATAAGTGGAGTTACTAATATTTCACCTAAGCAAGCAATCAGATCAGATACCCCTATGCAATTAAACTTATTCGTCCCCGATCTTATGTTCGTGTATTCCGATTTGGTTGGAAATGAAATGGATGGGGATACATTAGCCCCCCTTTTGCGAACAATTGTTGTAGACCAAAACGCGCCCCATGGATCAACCGTTTCAAAAACTCTCGATTCTCCGCATTACCTTAAACTGAGTAGATATTATTTTGACAGTATCGACATTAATATAAGAACTAGTTTAGGTGAATTCGTGCCATTTCAGTTTGGTTCAGTCACGTGTAAAGTACATTTACGACGAGCTCCGTAAAAAAAATGGCTTATCAGTACGTTGATAGAAATTGTCCCTACATGCAATATTATTTAAATCAGGCGGGGGGCGGAGTAGATTTTCCTTATTTCTCTGGGTTTGCGGGACAAAAAGGACACGGAATTGGTAGCTTTTTTCAGGGCTAGCTAGGTTTGCATTCCCATTCCTAAAACAGTCTGCCAAATACCGAAATTAAAGCTAAAACATTGGCTAGTTCTATTCAGAACGGTAGTTTTGACAATATATTCTTAGGTCCGATGCCCAACAGAGTCATTATTGGTTTAGCTACCAACAAAGCGTATAAGGGCTCCGTTAAGTCTAATCCTTATAATTTTGAAAATTTCGACCTAAATTATTTGGCTCTATATGTTGATAACGAACAAATCCCTTCGAAAGCGTTGAACCCTAATTTTAATAGTAAACGATTTACGCTAGCATATCATTCGCTATTCTCGGGAACAGGGATACTCTACAAAGACGAGGGAAACCACATCGCGTTGGCTCACTTTCCTCTAGGCTTTGCCTTATATGCTTTTGATTTAACCCCTGACAATTCAGCCAGTGACGTCACGTTTTGGAACCCCGTAAAGAGAGGGCAACTACGTTTAGACTTAGGATTTGGTACCCCTTTAAAAGATTCTACGGTCGTTATCGTGTACGCCGAATTTTAATCTTGTTTACAGATAGATAAAAATAGGAACATTATTCGAGACTATTAAAATGACTACGACAAACGTTGACTTATCTCAGGCACTGTATAAAACACCGAACTTTTTAGGCGTTTTTTCTTCCGATAATTTAAAACCCATCACGAAATAACCACAATCGCTTATCATTAATTTTGATAAAAGTGGCCAAACAGAAAACGTTACCGTCTTGAACCATTGAAAGATGTTTTCTACCCGTCATTAACAAAATATCTTTAGTACACGCAAAATAAGATTGGTGAAAAAAAACATTGCCTTAGATAATTTAACTGAGATTTAGTTAGCTTTGGGCCTTGTAATGATAAAAAAAGATGGAAATTTGACTCGGCCATTTTATTTAATAATATAAACTCATGTACGCGAAAAAACAATTGTAAACAATTTTTCCTATGAAACTTTTTTCACTCTTAATAAATACTTTAAAACGTAACAAAAAAAGACTCTTTATTGAAAATCACTTACCCTTTTTTCAGAATTTCGTTAAGTCAACCAGTACTCTGTAAGAACGTACTACAATGCGGACTCTTATCTGTAAATTTGTTAGACTTTGCACGAGCCTAAACCATCTTCTCGTGACGTACGCTAAGAGGAAGATGGTGGAAATCGCCAGTCTCGTGAAATTAATTATCTACGAAAACTATTTAACCCATGGAAAAATTTACCGACTTTACCCACTTATTTGCATACTGAATAGATTCCACACTCTCTAACTTAGATTTCATCAAGGGAAAGAAGGAGATAGAATATATGGGGGTAGGAATCGGTGGAGTGGGAGAAAGGTATAAAAACGGGAGGGTAAATTAGAACAAATTATTCTGACCTTTTTTCGAACCGGATCAGCACCAATTAAAAGAAAACAAGATGCGGTAAATATTATTTTAAGATTTAAATAAATTTTAGGACAAAAAAAATAAGATTTGAATTTTCTTCATGTAGAATTGAAGAGATAAATAGGGTTTTATGGGCAAGCAGGAATGATGATTCTATAAAATTTGAGCTTAGAATAAGGTAATAAATTAAATTTCACGAATTATTTATACTGTACATCTTAAAGTTAAAATTTTATGTATTGTTCTGTTAGCATTGAGGAGCGAGAGGACGCCGCTGGAAATCGGATGTTCCTACAATTTGTAGAACACCAGTTATTCTGGGACGACAGGACCTCAGTGCATAGTAGTAGGATTCTACTCTTCATCCCAATTATTATGGAATAAAAAAATTAACTTTTATCACGATTCTTTTATTTTCCTATCCTACAATAATCATTTCAGTATATATCAACCATTACAATAACCAGGATTATATGCAATTTCTAAAATAGTGTATTCTGCCTAGTTAATAGTCTCTAAGATTTCCTCCAGCGGGAGCCCCGAAACAGGATTAATTTTTATCAAAGTTGTATCAGAAGTAAATTAGAGGCGAAGTAAGCGCAATGTGTTTTCAGCTATTCTAATTTGCCTAATTTAACACGTGACGATTTTTTATCGCCAACCAATGAGCAGTAACCTCTATTTTTGGTTATGCTTTACAATCTCCCGTGACTTCAATTGGTTTCAGCCAATGAGAAATCAGGATTTACTTGTAGTTTCGAGTGTTATTTGATCTCTAGATATACGACTCAGCATTCTTTTAGTTCCTGGACCCCTCGAGAAGAGACACGTAGATTTCGCGCTCCGTACGCCGACCTCTCGACTCTATATACAGGCAGAGGCTTAAGGATTTCCGTAAAAGTAAGTGACTTTATTATTTTACTGTAGAGGGAAATTAGGCCTTGTTTAAATTTAAGTAAATAGACTTTGATTCTAACCAAATAGTCTTAGAGTCTAACCAAAATAAATAGAAAAACATAATTTATTGAAATTTAGGCTTAACCAATTAGGCTTAAGAATGTTGACAATAGCTTATAGAAACTATCAGTTTTACAGTATGGACATCGAAGCGTATCGACTTGAAACTTTTCGTCACTGGAGAAATCCACACGTCACTAAGGAACAACTAGCGAAGGCTGGATTCTACTATATTCAGCGGGGCGATGAAGTACAATGTTACAAGTGCCATGGAATCTTAGAACACTGGGAATCAGGAGACGTACCAGAATGGGAACATGCTAGATTCTTTCCACACTGTCCGTCGAGGGATAATTCACCATCGGAAAAAAGTACCTTTCGCAAGAATGGGAGATCCCGGCACCACCAAGGTCAGCGGCACTGGAGGATGACGATTTCATATCTATTCCGGTCAGACGTGGTGAGGTAGAACTTTTAATAAAATTATTTATACAAACTGCACTTGCAGAAGGTAGTTCGTTTCAACCCTTTAAATGAAATTGTATATATTCCTTACGAAGATCGAGTTAATTTTTTTATATTGATAAAATACGATTTAAACGCGTTATTTATATTGTCGGTCTAATATTAGAACCTGTTTTACGCAATCATGTAATTAAAAGTAAAATAAAATTGGAAATGTATATTTCTTGTTTTTATTGCCTAGAGATTAGAAATTAAGGGGTTCGGAAGCGATAGTGGAAATTATGGTTAACGCGGTGGGGGTAAGAGTAGAGAGGGGTAAATTCCATCCTCCAGAAATCTGCACGAGGAATACTATTCTGGAGAATGGGAGATAGCTGTGGGGTAAAGTCCATCCTCCAGAAATCTGCGCGAGGAAAACTATTCTGGAGAATGGGAGATAGCTGAGGGGTAAAGTCCATCCTCCAGAAAGTGTATTTTATGTATTATTTCTTTTGAAGAATTCGATTAATATACAATGGTCTTTAAAAAAAGGTACGTTAAAACTTGTTTTTTAAAAATAACTTATATTAACAGCATAAAATTGTAATTTGTTGTGTTTTTAAAATATGTATTGATTGTTTATTATGTCGTTATTGTATTTTTTATTTATCTCCAAAAGTAAATAATTTGAAGTTTCATTTCAACAGGGGTAAAACATAAGTTACTGGGCGAATATTGACCAATCAGGCCTATTGCAATTTGTTGTGTTTTAAAATATGTATTTTATTTCGACAGGGTAAGTTGGATAGCACGTGACAGACAAACTTGTCAAGCCTGTAAAACGAAGGCCGCGAATTCGTTTCCCCATCTCGCAATTAACTAATTAGCATTTTAATTAGCGAAAAAACGAAAAAAATAAAAAAACGATATCAAAAGTTAACGAACGTACGTAATCGGGGGGTCAAATATTACCGCCGTTATCTCGGTCCGAGCTTGTCCGATCGTGTCCAAACTTGTTGGGGTGATAGACAGAGGCTTAGGGGTGGTGGACAGTGCTCGAGCATCGAGGTCAAAGATTATCTTCAAGGTGAAATTTAGAGTAAAAATTTAAATATGTTTTTCGACTTTTCCAAGGCCAAAAACGGTTTTTTTGAATTTTTTTGACTTCATCATTGGTGAATGGGTCTCTCGAACAATCAAGGTATTACCACAATCCAAACAAGGGTATGGCCACAAGGACAAAAACCAGGGGGAAACATAAGCACTGTTCAAAGCTATCGGCCGCCATCTTGGATTACATGTTTAAAGGAACTTACTATCTACTGACATTGCGATAGGACCGAATTTGAATTATTTTGGAAATCCTCACAGGTTTTAAAGCTCGTCGAATACATAAAATTAAATCATGATCCGATAAGCCAAGGCGAACAACGGCACTGTGAAAAATTTAGTCTAGTCTGGGCGGCTGACGTAAATATGATCGATAAGTGAGACACTGGTCAAAGTTATGCGGGTCGGAGATTTGATAAGTTGCTGAAGTCCCGACGTGGCAGACTTTAGGAGTCTTCCTTTTAGATTAAGATGTGGTTCAGTGGTGTGCGTATTGGTACAGACAGTCTCCAAAGTTATACAAGACATTAAAAGATACCGATATTTTAAAATTGTCGTAACTAAGTAAGTTACTCAGAAATTCAATAACAATAGGAAACTCTCCTGGTTTTCATGATTAAGTTTTTGAAGGCATAAAAACGGTTAAACCAGAAAGCTTAAAAGAACACGAACAATACTTTGGACTATAAGTGGACGAGATCAAGGAAGACTTAGTTTATAAAAAAAAGTTCAGGTGAGGTAATTGGTTTAAACGATACATTTGAAAGAATTGCTGCCTTAGAACAAGACTTAGATGAACGGAAAGAACTACCAAGTCATGTCCTCCTCATAATGCTCAGAGGAATATGCACCAGTGTGGTACTTCCTATAGCACATTTTGCAACACATTGCATCACGTTTGAAGCTGAACGTCGCTTGTAGATATGTGGGTTAAAAATTTAATTCATCGTTAAAGATGGGGCCTCTATCAATAGTAGGTTTTTTACCAGCAATGGCACTAAATATGCCTTCTACAAATGTAGAAATCGGTTTGCAACTGATCAAAGAGATTTATATTTCATTTTTGATGGAAACTTTCTACTCATCACTTGATTTCTATGTCCTCCGCTACGTTGTCATCTCTCCTTTTACGGGTTTTCTCGTTCCTCGGTTTACGTAATATGCCCAACACACGCACTTCACAGAACGGTATGTCTTTGGGGGCTGCTTGTTTACGAGTTTTCTTTATTCGCACTTCTCGTTTTCTCTTTATTTACTCGTCTACGGTTTGGCGGCCGGATTGCGGGTTTCTTCTTATATTCTTTAGCTTCTCTGACTTTTTACAAATTGACGGAGGCGTACGTACTTCGGTCTGAATTGTCCGGCTAGGCGAGGGAATCGGTGTCGATCATCTGGCTTTCTTCTCTCGGACAGGTGATTAGAGGGTGTTGAGGGCATTACGTTACCCAGATTCAGTACTGCTTTGATTATGCTCTTCCGGTCAGAAGGTCCTGGATGTAGGTGGTCAGTAATGGTTGTTTCGATCATGAGGGTTAATGAATATCTAAGCGCGACTTCATCGCACAATATTTTATATTGATCTCTACGTGGTTCATCTTTTGCCCGAGAAGCAGATCTGTCTCTGGATGTTGAAAGCAGACCTTCTCCTTGTTGGCACCAACTGAGTTCTGTTGAGTTCTGTATCTTGGTTTTGTTGCCAAATATGCATTTAGAATCTTATTTTAAGGGGGATAAGTGATATAATCTTAACCGTCTACCTTAAAAGTTTGAATAATTGGGAGTTACGGGGAGAGAAGTATGCCTTCTCGATATGGAATCGAACAATTTATGAGCTCTATTTCTGGGGCTAACTTAACATAACACTTTTTATCGGTCCAATGGTATTTAAAAAAAGGGGGGGTGACACTTTTTGGGATTTTCCGTTTTACCGGAGCATAATTGGAAAAATACTTTTGGCCATTTAGAGGGGCTTCGAGATAAAAAAAGAAAGGGTGAGAGTGGGAACCTTTATAACAGAATTTTAAGGGTCGAGACTCAATGGCGACAGATTAGCGGGAGGACTATCGTTTAAGCTTGATGGGTGATCCAAAGTGGGAGGAGGGAAAATAGGAAAATTTCAACGTTACGTTAGATGAACGTCTTCTTTCTGGGGATATTCTTTCTTGATGTTTCGCAGTTCTGGGTGTTTCTAGAAGACGAGGACGACGCCAGGATTGTCTCCTACAAACGGATCGAACTTTGGCAACGCGTGGATTGAAAGAATTATGAATAACCGAAAATTGTTCCTACTAACGTTTAAAAATCTCATTTTGGGGGCGTTGTTAGGCTTGAAACGATATTCGTGCTTAACTTGCATCTTTTAGGGGATTTATTGGGCAATTCGGCCTTTTTTTTTCACTTGGAGCTGGAGCGGAGAAAAAGGCCGAACTGGGGAAACTGTTCTGTCAAAACAAAACTAGTCTGGTCTCATGGTTCTTTGACATGAGCGGAGGATTCTCTACTTTATCTTGGGGTGCTCTCTGGTTTTGTTGTTTTCCAGCTTGGGGAGGGTGGAAAATGCGGTGTGCCGGAAGTGTATGCTTGTGGTTTCGAATGACGTCGAAAGACTTCCACGACTTCGATCCGTCCTTTAAAATAACATCGACGCTTCATTAAGCTTATTTCTGTCAATTCTTTCTCCCGTCTTTGGGGTGACAAGCGGAAATTTTCCAGGTTCTTGGTCGTATTATTGACATGTTGGATGCTACTGACGAAATATAGTTTTCAGCAGGTAGTTGCTGGGTCTCTTTTGGTTTGGTTGGGGTTCATGGTGCAATCAACCTTCGACTTGTTTTGCTAACTCTGCTGGCGCCAAGGAGAGGAGAAGGAGGAAGGTGTGAAACTACAAATATTGAAGCCGCATATTTCGCTCTTGCTGTTGAAATTTGGTTTGATTTACTACGCGAATATGATCCCAATTAAGTAACGGTGTTATAAAATATTCAGGTTATATTAAGAAATAACATGCTAATTTTTCATAGCGGTTGATTACAGTGTATCAGAATTTATAGCCTGGTGTACCTAGTAACAAAGACCATACCACGGGAGGCCTATCATCATAGTGCCCTACGCACACAACAGTGGGATTAAGAGTGGATGATGTCTCAACTCCAGCCGACACCCTACCTACGTAGGTAAAGAGTCATACCCTTTGGAGAGAGCTCCTAAAGGGGAACGACAGGCACACAGCCATCCACATAACGCGACACAACTGGCAACGGTGTAACGGTGGGCTCAAAAAGGCCGGGAAACAGGACCACCGTGCCCTCATACGGACGCCCACTGCTTCACAGCAAGCTACCCAATCTGCCGAGACAGCCAGTTTTAACGGAACCTCTCCGTTAGCGCAAACCTGACCGAAGTCGGAGGTGGAGATAGAACCAGTTGATCAGAGCTAACATCTCCCAGTGCGGGTAACATGAGCCGGACCCTGACTTCCCGGTAAAGCCACCAGTTATTGCACACTCTAAACCATTTAGGAGTAATTTTTTAGTGTATTTTATCGGAATTATAACGTTAAATTAAGCGAATCAACCATAATTTTTTTAAATACAATTGATTTTGATTTCGTTTTGTTTAAAAGTGTTTGATTAAGCCAGTTAATTTGAAGAATGCCGAACAAAAGATCACACCACCTTGCCATAATAATGAGGGTTTAAATAATTTTACCGTAGATTTTCCTTCAAATAGATCTTTCTGATAGTGACATTCCTTTCTTAATTGAGACAATGAAGAAAGAAATGATACCGATACTATTGAAAGTTCACTCGATGAGGAACCATTATTAGTTGACTGGAATGAAAATGGTTCAATTAATAACTCGCTTTGGGATTGCGAAGAACGCTGTAAACAGCATGTCACAATGAACTACCATATGACTATAGAACACTCTTAACTTCACCTAGATTTACCACTGTGGAGGAGATACAACCAAGAAAATATCGTTCCACGTAGAGCATTCAGCATTCCATCCTTCAAAATAGAACTAAAATATAGTAACGCGCATTTAATTGTTGAGGCTGCCTTTCTTACAGGCACATACATGGGAGTTAATTTTAGCCGCAATGAAATTCAGCCTTAATTGATCATCTTACTAGTGTTCGTATGGGGTCAAAATGAAGTCGGGGTCGGGGTAGGTCTAACCCCACGAAAAACAATTCGGGGATGGAAAATTCTTTTTATTTATTAAGAATAGAAAAATTATAAAAATACCACAATTTTACTGGTTAAGATTAGATAGTGTATCTTGTGCAAGCCAGCCTCTGAGCCTAGGGACTATTAGTCTTAGTCGATAGCTACGCCGCAAAATTTTCGTTTTGAAAACGAAAACATTTGAGAGAGTTGGCCGTTTTAGATCTATCGAAATCTGGCAGCATTGCCTGCCTTCCGGCCAGTATCTCCATACCGAAAATTGACGACGATTACGCCGCCGAAAATATTTTACAAAACTGATCGGCGGCATTTTTGACCGTTATTTTGTATTATCGACTAAGACTATAGTAAAAATAGATAACTATAGCTTAGGCATTGTAATTGTTTAAATAAGTTGTTTTTATAAATTCCCAAGTTATTTACAAACGTTGTAACTCCACACTCTTTAACTGAGACTGAGAGAGCCCGAAACAACGGCAATTATGAAACTAAAACTTAAAATCGACTCAAGTCGGAGTCAAGCGTCTGCGGCATCAGCATCATTCTATTCTCGCCCACGAATAAAGGGAGAGAATGAACCTATCTATTTTATATTTTTAGGATTTAGCGGGGTGCGTCGTCGCGAAAATTTAAAATTACACTACGAAAACATCCCCCCAAAAAATGGAAAACCCCGACTTGATTTGCGGGGTACGGGGATCCCCGACTTTCGGGGTCTGGGTCGGGGTCCCCGTACGAACACCACATCTTACCTCAACCAAACGCGCATGTCAAAATGAACTACCATATGACTATAGAACACTCTTAAGTTCACCTAGATTTACCACTAAGGAGGAGATAAAACTAAGAAAATATCGTTCCAAGTAGAGCATTCAGCATTCCATCCTTCATAATAGAACTACAATATAGTAACACGCATTAAATTGTTGAGGCTGCCTTTCTATAGGCACAAACATGAGAGTTAATTTTAGCCGCAATGAAATTCAGCCTTAATTGATCATCTTACCTCAACCAAACGCTCCATAGCTTTATAAACCGCACTCCATCACATACCGCCGATTCTCAGGACGTCCATTTGTTCGGGTGACTGAGTTTTAAATGCGTCCGTCCATTTTGGGAAGCGGTGGAGAAAACCTCTAACCAGTTCTACCATATTTTACTTCGCGTCGCAGCTTTAAATAAAAGAGTTCACTACGAGTTGTATCGAATGCGATTTCTCTTCCATATCGGATTCTTATTGAGGAAATATTCCACACCTGCTTCTTCGCCACACAAGTCACAGGACTCGGCGTCTTCGTCCGCAAATTCATTATTTTTTCATTTCATATTCCGAAATATTCATGAAATATTTTTCTGGCTCTAATATTTGATTGATTGAACTTTACCCTAGTACCTGTAAAAATACTTTGTGACTTAATAATGAAAATTGAAATTGATTTAACATTTAAAATAAATTAACCATCGTCTAAAATTCGAGTGTAACTTACTCCCGTAATCTCCTCTTCCAAGATCATCCGGCATCTTTGCGGTGTTATCCGAAGGCTTTTCGGCGACCCCCAGTGCCCTCCACCGGACATTATGCGCGTCTCTCATGTTAAGCGCGTTGTCGTTGTTAAATAATATCAATACCAAAATCCTTAATTGTTTAGGTTAAATATTAAAAATATAAGTTAAATGCATATTCGAGGCCAACCTCCTTTAGAATTTCAAATACTTTAGAAGAAATATTTCCCAAAGTATGACTCCTCGGAAAAAGCCAGCAGTAGGTTTCTCATTTTGTGACGCTGTTTAGTACTCTATATGTCGAGAATCAGATGAACGTCCTTGGGCTTCAACGTACTTAACAAAGTCTAAACATGTGTTGTTAATTATATTGAAGTATCGGTATTTAAGTTTCAAAGTTATGTTCTTTCATTTTTGGCCGGCGGTTTTCAGTGACGGTTTATTCTAGTCCCCTAACCAAATAGCAACGGGAAAGTTTTTTCAAATCTGGGTTCGCAAAAGCGAATGCTTGTTTCAAACCCTTTCCTTCCACAACGGAACGACTTGTCGCTAAAACCGCAGATTGGCAGTTTCAAATGTATACAAAATGGTCTTAAATATTTGCCCCGCTATGATTTACCCTAATGAAGGCGGCCTTCAAATCATTATCCTTTCATAATTATTTGATGAAGCAGTCGGGGATATTTCATCATCCCCCCGGTTATGAAGATGCTTTACTGGTCATAATAATTTACTTCTTCTATTTTAAATTGTAAAGACTAACTTTAAAACAAATGGAAGTAATTCATTTCCAAATAGCACCAGTTTTTGGCAAGAAATAACGGATTTAAAGTACGAAAACGATAAAGAAAATTGAAAAAAAAAAATACCATGGGAGAAAGGAAATTAGTTTCGAAAATAAATCAATAAGCATTTTAAAACAGGACATGAATAAAGTAAAAGAGTACTTAAAAAAATGTATACACTAAGTTACGTAAAATAGATCTGGACCTAAGCAACGTAATTTTAAGTTCTTAAAACACTAAATTCCGTTAAACGATAGTAGAGATGGACTAAAACTTAACATGTTAATCCAAGATGGCCGACATAACAACAATTTTTTTTTCCAAAAACCAGTTTTTGACCTCGGAAAAAGACAACAAAATATTTTTGTTCTCAATCTCAAATTTGACCTTGAAGATGACCTTTGACCTCGATGCTTGACCATTGTCCACAGCCCCTAAGCCTCGGTCTATCACCCCAACAAGTTTGGACACGCTCGGACCGAGATATCGGCGGTAATGTCTAACACCCCGATTACTTATGTTAATTTACTTTTGGTGTCACCATTTTCGTTTTTTAGCCATTTAAAATGCTAATTAGTTAATTGCGAGATATGGAAACGAATTCGAGACCTTCGCTTTATAACCTTGACAACTTTTGGTCCCACCCAAAATACTTTAAATAAGTTTTTTTCCATTTTTTTCGCAAATATTTTAATAGTTTTATTATTATTTTCAAAAAATGTTAGTTTAACTATTATATTTCAAACAATATATTCTTTTAAACACTTAACAACACAAGAAACACTACAAATAAAACTAATATGTTGTATAAATAATTTGAAGGCTTAAAAATATAAAAAACACAATGTTAAAAATATTTTAAATATATAATTAAAAATAATTATAATTACATCAATTCGTAGAAGGTTTTTTGCTTCTTCGGTACAAAACGACATATCGGGTTGGAAATTCAGGCTAGAATTTATAAATATAAATAAATTAATCTATTAAAAATGAATATATCTAAAAAATATTTACCACAAGAATTCTTTAACTTTTGTTGGTGTAACATCGCACGAATAAAAACACTGGTTTTGGTCTTAATCGCTTCGGAAGTATATAGTTCGGGAATGTCTGAATTAATTAAAACAGATCGAACGTTATGTTGTACAGTGTCAACATGTTAAATTTGATCTAACACGTGAAATTCAGACAAAACTGTTTTAAATTCTTGTGATTCCACCACGAAATTTGACTAGTATTACAAAATATCTGCATATATTTGCTAGATAATTGAAGAATTTTGTAGCTAAACAAATAGTTTGTTTTTAAAAAGATTATACATTTTTACTACTCGAAGGGAGAAAAATTTTAACGATCACGGCAAAGAAACTACAGGCTTTAGATAGAAATGAACAGTCGTCTTGATTCTAGATTTCTCCTGGTAAAAATCCTTTACATTGATATTTTATAATTTAAGCCTGACCTATATTTTAAAATTTTAAAATATTGCCTTTGGAAATAATTAATAATTTTTTAATACAACTAAGGTTAACTAGTTATCCCTATCCTTCTCAAACAAGTGTTTTTAAACAAATTAATAAAAAACAATTATATTTACTTTTAAACAATCTAGTACAAAATGTACTTATAAAATTTCAGTTAATATACTCAACAATTACTAAAATAACCATGTATAAAAAAAGTATATAGAAGATATGAAAAAAAATCAAAAAATAAGAATAATAAATGACCAATGCGTAGTTTGATATGAGCAATAGATTGTATACCAGAGGAACTTCGTTTATATCAGTTGTAAGCAATAAATTTTCAAGGAGTTTTTTAAATAATAATAAAAAAATATAAAAAACTAATACTAATAAAAACAAAAAAAGATTTTTATATCAACCAATTAATTTAACCAAAAAGATAAGAATAATACAATTTCTTGAAAATGTTTTGTATAAAAAAGATGAAAACAAAGGATGTTTAATATAGAAAAAAGGGCTTTGCACCAATCCAACCATTAAATTAATAAAGCTAGTTATTGTTGAAAACATGTTTAAAAAACACTTAATTTCTTTAAAAAGAAAACATTTTAAATTGGTTAACCTTTACAAAATAAACAATTAAAAAATAAAAAAACACAAATAAAGTTTTTAAATAAAAAATGTCTAATTCACAAAATTAAAACTATGAGATTTGAGTCCTATTTTAAAAAAAAATAAATTTAATTTTGAATAAATAAAAAATATTGTAAATACCTTGAGTCGTAGTTGTAAAATTCGAATTTGGAGGAGATAATTTGCAACTAAATAAAAATATTTATTTGAATTATTTTTTAAAATTAGTATTCCTGACTCTAAAGTTGTAACTATTTTAACTTCTTGTCGATCCAAATCATTAATAAAAAAGATAACTATCATTCCTAATTCTAAACAGATAGTATATCTTGTTAAGCGAAAGTCATTAGTTATAGTTAAATTTTTTTTTTCGAAAGAAAGAAAGTCGCTGTAATTGATAGAGAATTAAAAGGTCGTGTTGAAGGTTCCTACGATTTCTATGCTGTCGAAACTATGGGATCTTATTTAAATTTTGATATAATCGCATATGTTTTCCCATTAAACGTAAAATTTCATAAGAAAACCAGCCCTCAAGAGTGGCTTGAGTTTGGAAAATCTAACCGTCAAACTCAAAACCAACGTGGGGACAGAAAAAGTTAATAGAATGAACGTCAAATAGACAAGAATTGTTATTAATTCTTCTAGAAAAAAACAGAACCGAAAACAGAGGCTGATAATTTAAAAGATTTTTTTATAAAGGGGCACGCAAAAATGATTTTTTTAAAAGGTTCTACTAATGCTTGACATTCAAGAAAAACAGTTCTCATACAGTCTAATTGAAATATCACTAATTTTAAAAAGGTTATAATTCCTAACTTTGCGTAAAGCTAAGTATTTAAGAGTAAAAGGGTTCACAGCGAGAGGATGAGAAATCTTACCAGAAAAACCCAAAACTTCGCGAGATCCCATGGTTTATGAAAAAGTATATGGTAAAGACACTCTTTTATAAGAAATATTTTAGAAATATTTAATTTTTTACATCCTGTTTAAAATCAAGTCAAAAGACAATTTTTTTAACAAATACACCCTGCAGAAATATAATTTATCAATTCGCTTAAATTTTATACCTCGCAGAAATATATGGCGTCCCATAGATTTTTAAAACATCTAACCCTGTAATTAACAAAATTCTTACATCTATAATCGATTTTTAAAGCAAAAATATTAATAATCTTAGGGCGTTTTCTTTTTTATCATGGAAAATATTTGATTCAATGATTAAATATAAAGTCCTTCAAACAAATAATTTTATATTTTTATACATGTGTATATTTAAATTGGCATTCACAAGCAATTTTAAATACCTTTTACATATCGATAAATTATAACTAGGTTCTATCCTTGTAGTGTTAAACACTTTAATATTCAAGGTTTTATATTTTGAAAAAATTAATGAAAAAAAAATAAATTACTTTTGGTATAAAAAGGCAAAATTTTACTATTAAAACATAACAGCCTAAAATGGCTTCCACAAGTGATAGTCAAATCTCCGCGAGTCAAGCAGTTTCAGTTTTTGATAGGCCTGAAGAGGAGATGCTATTAGATTCGGACGAATCGGATGTAGAGTTTATTCAAGAGCTACGTCGCATGTCAAATATCGAAGAAGTCGGTATTGAACAATCAGTGAAAGTGTAGAAAAGTGGAGTTTCTTACGAAACTAAAACTCCGAGAAAGAAGGCGAGCGTTAAGGGCATATATCTAGATATTCAGATATATTCGTATAAAAACATTAAACATCTTCCTCAAGATGAGATCTGGAAAGGAGATTACAAAAGAGTGAAATTTTTAGCCAACACCCTATCTTTGGATGTTGTTCGAATCATAAACTCAACAAAAAGGCTGAAAAAAATAATTGACCAGACGGAAGGAAAAATTGTTTGCCCACCCTCGAAGGTAAAATAAACTCATTGATTAATTATAAGTAATAGTACTTAGAATAACATTTTAGACCTGGAAAAGAAATTAGAATATGGAAGACTCCAGTGATTACCATTCGGACAGTGAATTAGACTTTTCATCTTTAAACAGTTTTAATTATAAAAAGTTTTATAAAATTAAAAAATTAAGCCCTAGAAATTCAAAAAAGTGGAAATGTAAACCACTTGATATTGAATTAGAACTAATAGATTTAAACGAAATCCCCACACATTTATTTTTTACAGTATTTGAAAAGATTCTGTCCAAAATTATCAAATACGTAAAAAATGAGGCTCCAGGTTTCGAGTTCCTCAGATTTGCAATTCAATCGGTAAATTTTTAACATCCAATTAACATTAAATTTATTAAAATTGATCAGTTAACTGTTTCTCGAATATTTAGCCAAATAGCTCGCATTGCTCAATCGAAAAAAGATTTCTTACTAGATTTAGGAATTAAATTTAGTATAATTCTTTTAAAATCCCCACAGAAAATGGAAAAAAAAATTTTAGCCTTAAAAACCAGAAATATTATCGATCTTGATGCTTTTTTGAAATCTAAAGCTAACTTCTACTATATAAACAACATAGATAATTTATGGGTAGCGAGAGCCCTCATAGTCGGACAAAAACTCTGTCAAATTGCCGAATACAAAAAGAAAAAACTTCCATTAACAAGTGTTCTTTAAGAATATCGCTCCTTAACAGTCTTTCGTAGTAGGTTACAAACTAAAGCCGCTTAACAATTACATGAGGATGTAGAAATTGGTGATATAGCCAAATTTCAAATATTTTTAGGCCAAAAATATCAGATAATAATAATTAATGCAACGGAAAATTTTCAGATTTTTTTCAAAGGTTTCCCACCTTCCGAAAACAAAATTCTACTTGTAAAAATTGGCACGCACGTTCATTTAGCTAAAAATCTGCATTCTATTTGGGGTGGCGTAGCTTCGTGCTTAGACTGTGAATTTTTTTTTATTCCACCGAACGTAGGAACAAGCACCACTGCTTTACCGCTCCAAATATTAAATGTAAAAGGTGTTTAAGTCAAAATTTTCACGAAATTTTAGAAATTCCTTTAGTTCGTTGTAAACTTTGTAATAGGTATTTAAAACAAGGTGAATGCTACAGTTTTCATTTTAAAAATGAAACTTGCAAGCTTTTCCACAGATGCGAAAAATTTTGTGTTCAATTTGAAACTTCAAAAACTCACAAATGTGAAACAGCTTGCAACTCTTGTAAAATTGAACATCCTCCTAATCAACATTATGTTAAACAATCGACCTTTAAAAAGAAACCGCGATCCTATGTGTATTTCGATATTGAGACTATAATCGAGCAGGACATTCATAAGCCTATTTTGTTAGTGGCACAAAGTGAAATCTTAAATCACCCTGTTGAAACCACGGTTTTTGAAGGACAATATTGTGTAAATAACTTTCTTGCCCATAATTTGAGATCTTTTGATGCAATGTTTATTATTTCTAAATTAATTAAACATGTCATCCCCGAGGTTATTTATGATGGAGCCAAAATTCTTACTATTTATATTAAAGGGGTAGACATTCGTTTTGTAGATTCTTTAAATTATGTTAATGCACCACTAAGACATTTTCCTAAAATGTTTTCCTTACCTAAATCTAAAGGATATTTTGCCTATATTTTTTGGACAAAAGAGACTTTAAACTATTCAGTTAAAATTCCGGACGAAATTTTTTTTGAACCCAATAAAATGAAAGAGTTGGAATACCAAGAATTTAAAAATTGGTATTCACACAATCAGCTCGAACCGGTATATTGCATTAAATCAGAATCCAGAGCGTATTGTCTTTTAGACTGTAATTTATTACGCTTAGCTATGCAGAAATTTCGCATCTTATATAAAGACCTAATTGAAATTGATATTAGTAATTATGGGGTATTTCTCTTTCTGGGGCACTTAACAATGTTTTTATCGACAAGTTTTTAGAACCATATACATTATGTACTATCCCGGCTATCGGTTTGGCAAGTAGACAGAATCAAAGTGAGATTGCATTAAAATATTTATCTTGGTATGAGAAGGAAAATAATTTAATTTTACAAACGGTCAGATCCCCGGACGGGGAACAGGCCGTAGGTCCGTATTTCGTAGATGGTAACTGTGAAAATCCACCCATAGTAATTGATGTAATGGGAGAGTTCTGGCACGGTTGTCCAAAACATTTTTCTGGCTCGAGCTTTAATCCAATTATCGGAAAAACATTTAAAGAAATTAGAGAAAGAGAATTAGACCGAAAAGAATTTATTGAAGAAAATTTACCAAACCACACATATATTGAAATTTTTGAATGTGCGATATTAGACTTGTTGAGAAAAAATGCTGATGCGAACGCTTTTTTTAATACCATTAAAATTATTCCTAAAATTAACCCTAGAGATTCTTTAGTTGGAGGACGTGTAGAAACAATTAAGCTGAATCATGTAATAGACCCACAATTGGAGAACAAATCCGATATTTGACTTTTGTAGTCTGTATGCGTATTGCTCACAAAAAAAGGAATATGGTTGTAAAAATGTTAAAGTTATCACACACAGACTTGTAAATAGTGTATATTTTTAAGAGAGTCCATTGGACCCGGACCCCTCCGCCAATCTATTTTTTCGACGAGTCCAGGACTCCTCTCTTTTTCTTCACCCCCTCTTTTTCCGCCCCTCTTTCTTCACCCCCCCCCCCTCCGTTTAAATATGTTCTCATAGAAATCTCATAGGTAACTAGAATGCTGCCGTGTAACTGGCAAATGGCCCAAACGCCGTGGCAGACGACGCCAGATCTCAGCCAATCAGAGCTCAAAGAGCGGTTCTGCCAAGAATTTAATGTCACCGGAGAGAATGACGTCACCTATCCCCCGCTATAGTAACGGAACCAAGGAGGATTATTATCCTCCTTGGCGGAACCACTCTACGGCCTCTCATTGGCTGAAGGTTCAAGGCGAACTGGCGTCAAGCTCGGCCGTAGGCGGCAGCATTCTAGTTACCTATGAGATTTCTATGTATGTTCTTTAATGTGTCTTTTCTCTTTAGCTTCATTAATCCCTTTTATATTCGAAAATAAAAGTCACCTAACCGGGCTTACCCTTTTTGTAATGTAATTATAAAAGAAACAGAGTTATTTAATTTTTTATTCCCAACATCAAAGTTTACATATTTTCATAAATAATCGTGATCGGGTAAATTAAAAGGCTCATAAATATTATCACTATTACTGGAAACATCGCTAAACTGGTCGTCGATATGCGTAGTTACTTGATTTGAGTGGGAGTTGGAGTTATAAATCGGATTTTGCGATTTTCGACAATGAGGACGACGCTCTTTATTACTAAGCCATAAATTAATTGATTCCGAAGGGTTGAACATTTTAATTGATGGTCCTAATTCTTTTATAGTCATAGCTGTATTTAGATCTACTTTGTTCAAATAAGACCTTTTCCTAGACTTGACATCGTTCATTAAACTAAATCCTCTTTCCGCGGCGGCCGAACTAGGACACATTAATAGCATCATATAAAAAAGACACCGAATGCCTCTGAAGCGTACAGAAGTCTCCTTGTAGACCTTGAAAAAGTGTTCAATGAAATTTTCGCATGAGATTTTTGCGTTCTCTGGAAATGAATGATCAACTGTAGTTTTAAATGCCTGCCATTCTTGCATCAAACTCTGTTCGTAGTCGGGCATGGGTATCTTAATCTTTGGTATAAAAAAAATTATTTCATCGACTCCGAATTTGTGGAAGGACTGTTCACTTTTTTCTGGCCAATGGCGAATATCCAAAATTTTCAATTTAATTAGTTCTAAAGAACTATTTGCCATCATTGCCAACACGTTTTTTGACACTAAAGTAGTTATGGTTTCCACTTCTTTAAGAAAATTTTGAGAATTTTCAAGGTCGAAGTTTATTTTGACATCTTTATAACTTCCGGTTATAAGTTCTTTAGTAACATTCTTCACGAAATCCCCTCCGTCTTTCCCTAACTCTACAAGCTATCCAGCCAAAACTTCAAGCTCTATCATAGCTTCGTGTGGAAGCAGTTGATTTGATTGGAAACGCTCAGAGGTTCTTCCAAGAAGATTATAAAAATCAGCAAAGAAAGCCAAAGAGGAAATAAATGAGGAATCAAGAATTAACGATAAAATTTTCTTTGCCTTATTGCGAGTTTTGGCTACTTTTTCTTGTGACCCAATTATTTGTAAATGTTTAACTACGGCTTTCCAATTTTTAAACACAACTTTTAAACTACGGTGGTGGTGCATGACCCATCTTGTCCTGGGAAGAGATGCAAATTTTCCAATGTCTTCTTCGAGATCCTGACTAACCATTTTAAGATGCTCAGATTGTTTCGGTGAATTTGTATAAAAATTGTAAAGTTTCCCAATTATTTCAAATAACCTTTCGAACCACTGTATCTAATTCCTGGTCATTTAATATGTTTTTCACGGAAAGCTCTAACTTATGGGCGAGGCAATGAATGGATATTAAATATGGGCAATTTTCGCGTATACGCTTAAAAAGACCGTTGTCTTTACCCCAGTATACTGAAGCACCATCGGTGGTTATAGCTAAAAGTTTTTTAAATGGTTCTTCTACTTTATTTTCATGGAAAAACATTGTTAGGGATTGCATAATTTGAACAGCTGAGCCACTTTTAATGAGTCCCCAGTATTTGGTTTTTTTTTTTCCGTTAGAAAGTAACGACACATAAACAATTTCGTGGGACTCGAGTGACCTGTCCGTTGAGCAATCTAATATTATTCCGAAATATTCCGAATTATTTATTTTGTTAATCACATCTTGTGTTAATGAAATGGCTATGTATTTAGAAATTTCAGGAACTACATTATGATGCGATGTATATCTAGATCCAAATTCTAAACCATTCGCTTCTTGAAGTGCGCATAAATTTGGAAATTGATTGAAGGAAGTACTTGACTTTTCAATATAATAGACTGTGCGAAATATTTTTTCTATTTTCATTTTCGTTTTTTCATCCAATTTAAGAATAAGGTTTCTTATAATTTGTTTTTCTGGATTTTTCGATAGTTTATTTTTTTGAATAAGTTTGGTGGCCAGAAGTTAGTTCGTGTCGTTTTAAAGTAGAAATTTGGTAGTTTTTGCTGCCTATGACCATGGTACTGACTTTTTCTTCCGGTGTAGTAGCGTTTTTATGACAAATTTTACAAATCATATTACCGTTTTCGAGGCAATCTACCCAAGGATATGACTCCTTCCAGGATACCAAAAATTTTCTTTTCTCTTCTTTATATCCGATTTGTCCGAGTTTGATACATTTACAGCACATGTTGAGGTAGAAGCCGTAGAACTTGGTACACCTTCAACTTCAAACGTGTCGGTAGAATCGCAAGTTGCCATATTCTTGTTAGTTTTATCAAATCCAGTACTTAAAAATGAATTATTTTTTTCAAGATCTTCGTTATTTGAAGCGACGAAATTTTCTATTTCGGTAGGTTTTGATCCTTTTGACACTATTGGTATTAGATCTTTAACTTTTGGGCATCAAAGGGAATTTAAAGTCTTCATTCCAAACCCATCGGGCTTAAATTTTTTATTTCTACCTTTGTTCATTTTTATAAAGCTAAATTTTCGTCTTCGATGGAACTGTTACAATTACTGTGCATAATATAATACAGAGTTTGGAAATTATTCCCCACACGGGCCACACCTGTTTAAGTTGAAGGGGTTTTTCCCTTGTAGGCCTAAGTTTTCAAAATTTTTCATTGTTCATTGCCAAGCATATTTGTACTCACTCCTTTTCGCGCCTTTATTTGACCCCTTTTACTTGCCTCCCGCTCGTCGGCCATTGCCTCTGCCCTCAATGGGGAGTCTAGCATCCACTCTTTGGGTATCCGTAATGGAGGATGGGGCTGAAAGGGGGAAAACCAAACATGGACGCGCCCAGAAAATACTGCGAAAAAGAGTGTATAGGCCAAAACTCTTGAGCAAAACTTTTCACCCCCTCTACAAGCAATTCAATACAAAGAGTTAAAAAATAAAGAAAGTGAGGCAGACAGATAGAAGTGGAGTGTAGATAGGGGAGCTCTCGCTTCATGGGGAGTCTGACTAATATTCAGACAGCTTAAAGTGACGATCAGTATCACGTCTATACCGAAATATTGTTCTATTTTTTTTCAATTCTTGAAATTTTATCTCTTTTTTCCACAGCTGACGATATAATTTGAGGGAGTTCCGTGGTTTTTTTCGGGGGTTTTTGACGCGTGGACTGCCGCTATTTACAAGTCTGATCACACACAACTTTGATTATGCACTTGACGCCTATTTTGGAATAATTCGTTGTCGAATCCTCCCCCCAGAGACCTCTACTTACCCGTTTAAATAAGAAACTTTATTATCCTTTATGTGGAAGTTGTGTGATAAATAATGATGAAAAATGCACCCATAGTATTGACGAACGAGCTATAACGGTGGTTTTACCTTCGGTGGAAATATACGACTCAACATAAGAGTGTAAATACCAGCTGTTAGAAATTTTCGAGGTGTACCACTACAGTATTACCACTAATTTTTTAAACCATATATTGACATTTTTTTTGAGCAAAAGTTAAAAATTCAGGATTTCCACCTAATATTAAAACATATAAAGAACAAAAATAGTATTTAGACGCGATATACGAAGCAGATGGAGTAAGATTAGAACCCGAAGAAATTGTTGATAACCCATCCTTAAGAACTTCCGCGAAATTGGCGCAAAATTCATTATATGGAAGAATGGCCTTAAGAATGGATAAATCAACAACTAAAATCATCCATCGCTACTCCCAATTAACCGAAATTGTCGCAGACCAAACAAACAGATTAACAGATTTCCATCTAATCAACAACGACGTTGCCATGCTAGGTTATAAAAAAGAGTGAGCTGGCACCCACATTTACAAAAGGTAATGTTATTGTTGCTTCGTTTGTTACTAGTTACGGGCGTAATCATCTGCATAAATTAATTAATAAGTTGGGAAAGCGAGTTCTTTATTTTGACACGGATGGAGTTAAATTTACACATTTACCAAACGAATGGCTACCCCCCTCGGTGGTAATTTAGGTGAACTTACGTGCGAGACCCCGAATACATATATAACAAAATTCGTGTCCACCGGGCCAAAAAGTTACAGCTTTCAACTTGAAAATAATCAGACAATTATAAAAGTAAAAGGAATAACCCTCACTCGCGAAAATTCAGAAATTATTCATTTTGATGCTTTCAAACATGATTTTTGTACCAAATACCGAGTTTAAGGTGAAAATTCCTTAAAGTAATAAAAGATAAGTACAAAATGCTTTTACGCGTTGGCAACTTAAGTAAAACTTTCAAAAAAACATTTTGTAAACGTGTGTTAAAGGATAATATCTCTAGTGTACCCTACGGTAATTTAGAATATCAAAATGTCGAATTGTAAAATAAAATTGTCATCTTTTAATTATATGTCTAAAAAACGTGTAACAAAAAACCCGCAAAACAGGTTTCATTCAACCACATAGTTATCGTAAATGAAATATCTTCCGAAAAACGAATAAATACTTTATTAAGATTTAAACTTTTAACTTCTAAAATTGAATTTTTACTAAAAAACGGGAATTGATGTATAATGTTTTGGTGAAGGAATTATTATGATTTATTTTTTATTCAAAAATGTTATTTTGAAAGTTTATATAATTGGTGAAGGAATGATTTTGATAAAAACATATTATACTTTAATAAAATAATTTTTTTAATTTAAAATGTGTTTGTTGATTTTAATTATATTCTATAAAACCGGCAATTTACTAACAAAATACGTAGTATATTGTCTTTGTTTAAACAGTAATGCAGGGGCGGCGATATAGGGTACGCAGGGTACGCAACTGCTTGGGGGCGCAAGAGGTTTGGGGCGCATTTTTTCGAGGACTATAAAGGGAGTAAGTTTTATAGTTGACGCCAAAAGTAGGTAAAGACTGGTTAAAATTTGATGTAGTTCAGTCTTTAAACACGAGTAGTTTATTTAAATGCGTTACGAGTTTTACGCTACTTCATTTTAAATTACTCGTCGAAGAATAAGTTCGTCACGCAGGGTACACGCCGGAGACTTTTTAGATTATCTAGTCCATTGAGTTGGGAATATTAATCTAGAGATCCAATCAAATCTGCTCCCCGCGAAACAAGTTTTTGAAAATTACGAATGTGCCGTCTACTCTAAAATGACGAGAAAACGCTATCATATAAAACCCCTTTTTGCCGGAAAACGCGTCTTATTTGAACGAACCATTGAGAGATAGACGGCGCCACGGGTAGAATGATAAAGTTTTCTCGTCATTTGGGAGCAGTCGGCAGTATTATTATTTTTTAAAATCTTGTTTCGCGTAATACTGAAATCCGACGTTTTGATTGGACCTCTAGATTTATATTCCCAACTCAATGATCTAGTCGCGTTACGAGATTTACTCTACTTTACTTTAAGTTTTACTCCTTAGAATTAGCTCATAAAGCAGGATACACGATGAACACGTTTTTTACTCTTTGTTACATTTCTATGTTGGAGAGCTTAATAAGGAGACGGGTTGTTTAAATTTAAAAGTAACATATAATGTGATATTCGCAGTGGCGGCGCCAGGAAATTACTATGGGTAGGCTACTTAATTCTTTAATTTGGGGGCCCCCCTTTATATACACTAACTAAACAAAACTGTGACAAAACCGGTTTATTTTTAATAATTTACAATAGAAATGTACATGACTGTTTAAGTGTACTCGGAAGTTATTTTTTTTAGTCGATGAGCATAACAATGCACATATGGGCAACATCCTCCAACAGCTTTCTTCATTTCCACTTACAATTGTTGAAAAAACACTTGCCAGTTGCCACGCTTTATTTTATCTTTATTTTGGAAATTGGGATTCGGAGAGGCGGAAAACCGCGCAATTTATCATCTGTCTAACCAAAGATAATATAGACTACGTACCTTAGATTGGAAATGCGGCGAGATTCTTATGGGCTCCCGTCTAACCATACGATTCCCTAGTTGCGGGGGGCAATGTAATAGTGGGGGGGGGTAAAAAGTCTGAAAAATTCAGTTCGGTTCAGTTTTAAATCTCGTATTTGCGGTCGGTGCTGCCTGCTGGCAGTCTAAACAAAAAAAACCGGGACTGGAGGACGAGGCCCGAGAGCTTGATAATTTTCTTCATTTCAAAGGTATTTGTTTTAAGTTACATTAACCAGATATAATATTAAACTAATGTTTATTTTATTTTAACAAAGTTAAATAAAATATGGGGAAATCTTGTTAGTTCAAGAGTTGTAAAAACTATCATACCTCTAACAAGAAGACAGACATATTTTTGTCCCTTTTCCGAACAAAATTAAATGTCGAGAAAAACTTGAAAGATGGCTCAAAATTATAAACAAGGAAGGTCTTACTTCAGAGAAGATAACTAAAAATCACTACATTTGCTCAAAACATTTTGAGGGATTTAATGGCCCAACAATTAGCCAAACGGATCCTCTTCCTGATAGTTGTGAAATACCGATTGATCTAATGGTAAGTTAGCAAATTTTATTGAAATATATATTTAATAGACATGTAATATTGTTATTAATTTATAGTCTAGTGGCCAATCAGATCATACATATTTTGAACAGAGTGCCTGCAATACACATGTATCTGCCAAAGGTCTAGAAACTACGCTACCATCGAATGAAGAAAGTGTTGTGCATGTGACTTCCCTTAATGAAACCTTGGAAATGGCTGCCATTACCATTCAAAATTTACCAGTATTAAAAGTGTATAAGGATATAGCCACGTCACCAATAGTAATTATAAGGGAACAACAAGAAGCAAGAAATGTTGCGGATCAAGCGCCAAACAATCAATATGATTTTCTACCAACCCCTCTCCTTTTGGAAGACATTACAAAAGTTAATAAGTCACTAGATAAAGGCATTCTGTAAGGCACGGAATGAAGTCCCTGGGAGTTGAGGGGATGCTGTTCTACGGATCATCAATCTCCAACACGCTTCTTTGGTTTCGGCCTGTGCTGAGACAGATGGTGCGTGCTGGCCGATACTGCATAAAGCAGCTCTCCTTTTGCAGCTCATTTGCTGAGGAGTAGGTCAATCGGTGTCCATGGCGCTGAGTATACACCCGTCTTATCTCTAACTTTCGAATGAAACTCCCCTGGCGGGGCTCCATGGTGGGTGGGGAGGGACGAGTGTGAATATTAAGACTTTTTACTAACTAACCAGTCAGAGGTTTTACTGACAACCAAATCACCAACTGGTGAATCAAGTTCAGTCAATGAACGTAAGCGCCCCCGTACTGAGGGAGAAGTGGTGGAAGTAGAAAGCACTGAAGAACGTTTAGAGGATCAGCTGCTGAGTTTATCCTCAGAGTTAGAATATGTTATAACAAATGCTAGTTGTAAAGTTTCAATCGGCGTAGGTGCAAAAATAAGAACTGTTTATAAACAGCTTGAAAGCTTAGTAATTGCAAGCAATCTAAGAATAGCTCAACTGTTGGGTTCCAGTGAGCAAAAAGATCGATCAATCGAAATTCTTACTAAGCAAGAGCACCGTTTGCCAACTTTCGCTGAGATAGCCACAGCAGTTGATCCTACACCAGCTGAATCCATGGGATTGGTTGGGCGACATCGTCTTAAGTCTAAGTCGACGAAGCCATCCGTCTCTAATAAACAGAAAGTACCGAAAGTTAAATTGCCTCCCAGACAAGAGAATGTTGTCTTGCTTTATCCTAAAGATGAGGAAACGGAGGAGAACTTTCGACGTAGACTTGAAAAAGAATTGGATCCAAAAGATCATAATAGTAAAACTGTGAGAACCTGTAGGGGCCATGGTATGGTCGTCCAGCTTAATTCCACGGAAGACGTTGATAAATTAAAATGGAAAATCGAGGACTCGAAACCCTTCCTTGAGCAAACCAAGGATAATTATTTTTAATGTAGATTCCGAGACCTCCAAGGAGGATCTCGTAAGCAGATTAATCGAGTGCAATCATCTTGAATGTGAGGAGAATGATATTACAGTCAAATATACTATTCACAGTAAAAAAATGGTAGAAAAGGGAGCCGGTAAGAATTGGGTGCTTGAGGTTCCAAATGCCATTTTAAATAGTCTTAAATCCGGTAAAAAGAAACTTCGTATTGGGTGACAAATGCATGGTTGGAGGGAGTATCTTTTTTCCCTCGTTGTTTGAAATGTATGGGAAAAGGACACGCTATGGCATCCTGCAATCAAGTAAATAAGCAGGTTTGTTCTCTTTGTGGTTCCGAGGAACATAAGTTCACGGACTGTGAAAATGCCATAAGAGGATGTGTTAATTGTGTCAAGAGCCACAGGGATAAAAAGACTAATTCAACTCGGAGCACCCTCTCTGGGCAACCATTGTCCACTTTACATGAGGGAACTGCAATATTGGCGATCAAGAACCGATTTTAGCTCAAAGCCCAATGGAGAGTAAGATCAAGCTGGTCCAAATTAATCTTGGCAAAGGGAAGGTCAGCACGTCTACTCTAAGGCAGACTTGTCAGGAGGGCGGTATCGACATCACAATTATTCAGGAGCCTTAGTGGTGGATGGAAGGTTGTGGGTCTCCCACTTTCATCCAGGGTGGTGTGCTCTGACGAGAACCCAAGGACAGCTATTGCCATCTTTAATACGAAGTTTCTTGTCATTAATCTCCTCAATAATGACTATATTACAATTGTAGGTATAAAGGCGGGGGATATATCCTTTCTAGTGTTCTCCATTTATATACCTCATCCCCGGTCGGAGGTCTTGGAAGAACAATTGAATTTTATCTCCGACAAAATTAGAAACTTTGCTGGTCGTAGAATAGTATTTGGCGGCGATTTCAATTCTCATCATACTCTCTGGGGCTCAAGGGACAATTATCGTAGAGGTGTTGCCTGTGTTGACTTTGTTGAGTATCTGAATCTGGTCGTATTGAATGATCCTGATTCAGATCCCACCTTCTGTAGCACCAATGGAAAAAGATGGATTGATCTGACGCTCACAACTTTGAATGTCTTTAATATGATCATTGATTGGCAAGTGTCAGATGATATCACCAACAGTGATCATAATTTCATACACTTAAATATTTCCGTCTCGGATATTATCCAAGGTGAAAGGTATGCTAATTTAAAGGATCTGGATCGTTTTCGCGATCAGATTGTTTTGCCTTTGGAGGCTCTTTGTGAAGTAACACTTGGCTCTAGTGATCAGATTGATGATGTTGTATCCTCTATTGAGGAAATTTTCAAAAATGCAAGTGAGGTTAGTAGAAAGCACAATGCCAATGCCAAGATATATTACTCGGCTCCCTGGTGGAACGAGGGTCTTGGCAGGAAGCGAAGTTTGGAACGTAAAGCGCGAAAACGTATGCAGGTGGCTAGGGATCCCTTGGTGAGGGAACGCTACAAACATGATTTCTTGACTCTCCAAAGAGAGTACAAGAGCCTCATCAGTTCCTCTAAGTTAGAGTCTTGGCTGGACTTTTGCTCTTCTGTGTCGAGGGAGGATCCTTACTCTCTTCCTTATAAATTGGCAACAGGCTATGCCAAACGTAAGAATGCAGTCTCCTGTGTGAAATAAGAGAATGGCACGCTGACAGAAGGACTTACCGAAACATATGAAACTATTCTTAATTCCCTTTTTTTAGACGACTCGCAGGAAGATGACCTTGAAGTACACAAGGAAATCAGTCTAAGCTCCTTACGTCGAGTCGGATGATGAAGAGTTTAAAGACGATGAAGTACTTAATGTCATTGATTCCTTCGAAAGGGGCAAAGCTTCGGGTTTCGATGGCATTTCTGTCGAATTTTTTAAGATTATCTTCTTGGTCTGTCCTTTGGTTTTCGTGCGACTCTACAATGCATGTTTGAGTCTTGGTCACTTTCCAAAACTTTGGAAAGTTGCAAGGATTGCATTGATTTATAAGGAAGGGAGAGATAGGCGGAATGCTTGATCATACCGTCCGATCTCTCTATTGTGGGTAAGGTTCTTGTCAAACTCTTGTCAAGAAGACTGTACTACCCTCTTCATAAGAGAGGTCTCATGAATTCAGACCAATATGGGTTCAAGCATGGCCGCTCTTGGACGCATGCTCTTTATAAAATCGTCAAATGCGTCAAGCACAAAAAAGAGAGTGGTCTGCACACTAGTATAATCCCCCTTGACATAGAGGGGGCCTTTGACAATGTCTGGGTTCCGGGGTCCTTTCAAGACTCAAGCAAGTTGCTTGTCCAAGAAACTTGTATTAATTATACAAAAGTTTTCTTAGCAACAGAATTGCCTCGATTGATGTACGTGGTAGTGTTTTTAGCAAGTCACTTACCAAGGGGTGTCCGCAGGGTTCTTGTAGCGGACCTTTACTTTTAAATTTAGTCATGGATGGCGCTCTTAGTCGGGTTTACCTTGGATCATACGTTGTGTTTCTTGCCTCACTTAGAGGAAGTTAAGAATAAGGTTACTCGTCTCGTCCAATCCATTGCTTGCTTTGCAAAGGTCGAGTGGGGTCTGGATTATAGGGCGTTGAGAGAGGTGTCACCTACGGTGCTCGCGCATGGTGACGCGAGATTGGGAACTCTTTAATTGTTCGAAAGCTCAGGTCAATCCAACGGGTAGCGGCTCTTCGAGTCTGCTGTGCTTATCGTACGATATCTACCGATGCGTTATTGGTAATAACCAACTTAACCCCAATAGAACACGTTCTAAGTGAGGAAGCAACCATCTTTAGGTCTTTTTACCAACAGATGTGCGCTAAACACTCTGAATACAATGTAATAGGTCGAAATTTTCTTTACCCGGGCGACCCTTGAGCCAGGCACCCAGCCTCTCGTGTAGAGATTTCAAGTGGAGACGCTCTTCCCACTAATGCAGGTTTAGAGATCTTCTCCAATGGTTCGCTATCGGAGAATGCCGCTTCTGCGGCATTTGTGGTCTACTTTAACGGAATGGAACTCGTGTCCAAGACATGAGTTATTATCCAAGTATTTATTATATTGAGCTTTACTTCATATTGGAGAGCATTAAGAGGTTCGCTGAGGAGCGACCCCACGATGAAAAGGTGATAGTTGATCTTCTCTAAAAACCATCGGAAATCCTTCCAACCTTAGGGAGTTGATTAATAATCATGGCGCTAGAATCATCCTTAACAGTGTTAAAGCACACAGTGGTATTCTAGGTAACGAGAGAGCGGATGCGCTGGCTAAGGGCGCATTAATAAATCAGGTGGTCCATTCTATAAAACCCGATAAAGGCAGCATTAAAAATATTTTGAGGGGCATTACCAAGAGGCATTGGTCAAACATAGGCGATTCTGAGCACTACTTAGTTAGCTGTCCACTCACTCTCCATCTGGTCCCTAGAGGCAACCTTAGAGATATGAAGCTTACAGAAAAGAGGATTGAATTCGAAAAAATCATGCGTTATATAACCAGTTACTTCGGGGACATATGTCCAGGTTGATTGCTGGCTTTTTTATCGATTTTATTTATACCTGCCGTTTTAATTATTTTTAGGCTAGTACTCTTCTATAGGGTTTTTATACATGTTATTGCTTTTACTTTTTATTCAAAAAAGATAAATTGTGGGATAGGTTATATACAACTTAGTTGTATATTTTGTGGCACCCCCAGTAGTGCCTAGCGGAATGGAGGGTATTTAAATATTATAACAATATGTCATGGCTAGTACCTCGTTGGCATAGGTCAGGGCCGGGACAGCAACCGATTTCCAAAGAGTGCGACTCACGGAGTACTTGTTATACGAGTTGTTGGCTAAGTTTTTCACCGCCCATCTGAGCCTTGTAGCTTTAAGTACTAGTTGACGTTCAAATTCGTATAGATAGTTTTCATTTTCGGAGGAGAAGGTGACTCCCAGGTATGTATATTTCGTTGCAATATCTATGCAAACTATTGAGTAATGGGCGTCGTACAAAAGAAACTGCAAACTGGGCTACCAGATATTTTAAAAGGACTTAAGCACGTCCAACTAAGATCAGCTTTTCGCAGTAATTGGCTATGATTGCAGAAATAATTACATCAGAATAACCCTATCCCCGCCTAAGCTAAAAATTACAGGTAACTATTCAAAATTTCCTATTTACTATGGACGTACTAATCCACGTGTTATACCGACGAAAGTTTCACGGGTAAGTCTTTCCCAAAATAAAAGTGCACTCTGTTGTATCCATCGAAGCATTCACGCCCCAGTGGTCAAGAGATTCGTGACGGACCTTTCCCTTTTTCGCGCTTTCCATCCCACGGAAGGAAAATGGACTACCATAAAACTAGTGCACTTGATAAATGACCTCGTTTTGATGTCTCCCAATCTGCCGTTGTGGGATTTGGTTTGAACGTTGATTGTTTATCATTGACAAAAGAAATTTCGAAATGAAAAATATTTTAGGTCCCGGATTTGTTTACGCTCTGTGAGTTCAAAAAAAAAGAAACTCCATGCATTTGTGTGGATAAAGTGTTTACAAATGTTTAATGAATACAAACAAATTTAATCATATTTTGTGCTATTTTCGTGGTAAAAGGGGAAACCGAAGTTCTCGGAGGAAAACCCCTTTGTGCGGATAAAAAATTGGAAAATCCCACGATGAAAAGGGGTTCCATGAAATAGTTGAATTTGTAGTGATAAATCGTATTTCCAATATTTGAAGGTGCAGGATCCATTGTGCTCACCTTCAAAATTTAAAATATTCACATTTAATGAAATTAAATATAAATTTCGACTCATATTTCTAATATTGCGCAGACGAGATACCTTTATTTCACTTTTAAATATAAATGCCGGAGAATGTTTTGTCAACGTTTCTATGTAAGGACCGTCACGCATACCGTATGTGTTTTTGTGTTGGGAAGTTAGTTTTAAATCGTTACGCCTCATATTATATTTTGTGGGACAAAAATCGTTGGAAATTATATTGCCCTTAACTATTATAATCAATTTGCTAATGAAGGTTTAAATTAAAAAACTATAAATTATATTGAAAAGAAAAAACAGTGCATAAGTGCTATATTATAGAAATTAATAATAGAAATTAAGGGCAACTTTAACAAAACATCGTTATCAATATGAACACTCAAACGTCACTCATCCAAAAACCCGACTCCACCAGCCGATGACTGTGAAAAGCTAAACACCAAAAACGACCAAATCACCGAAAACTTTAGACACAAATTTTTCAGGATCAAATGCAATTGGACTTGGCAACGCATCTGAGTGTATCATATTTAAATTCCGATCGACCTACAGATATGATAATAAGGTAGTATATTTCGGACCGTGTTCATGCTAACACATTGGCGGGAAATCATTAATACTTTTCCCGATGTGAAATGCTAGATGGATACTCAATGGAAAACTGCCTTGGTTAAATGTACCGTTAAAAATAGTCCCAATGAATATTTAGTTCTTATCTACGGCCAGGAGGACCGTTCCTTTCCTCGCTTGGTCTTAAGTCAGTGGCAGATTTGAGTTCCATCTTTTCTCCTCCGCCCTTGTTGTTCTTCAGTTCAACCACTTTTGATGCTCCTGATAGTTCAATGAGAAAAATACATTTAAAATTTAAAGTTTCACAAAGTGCAAAATTGTTTCATCGGCTGATCGATGATGATAGATAGTGCTTTCGATCGCAACAGGGTTACTGTTATTATTTACGTAAACATGAAACAGAGCCATACAATTTTGCTTCGAGGTGTTAGTTCAGAAAGTAAACGTTACGTTTCATAAAAAGTCGTTTTCGCATAAAATATAAAAACCTTTCTTTAATTGTTTTTCTTATTTAAAATCAAAAATACGTAAGAAAAGCTTCCTTTTGGTTTAATCGAACTATGCCTTTTGCCCATTTATTTGAAAAATTAATGATATAAACAAAGATAAAGGATTTAGCACCTCTGTGGAGTGTCGAATGTCCGGTTTCCAAAATAGTCAAGAGAAGCACGCTGCACAAAAGCAAGGCGAGGCTGAGCTTGGCATTCATGATTTTTCTTTGATTTTAGAGAACGATCTGGATTATGGAAAATTTTTAGAGAATATTCATGGATCTGAATAAAATATTGCAAAGAAACACGTATTTCGCTTAACAATTATTATAACCTCGATCCCCTTACCAGAGTATCACTTAAAATTTTACTTTAAGTAAACAAGCAGTTTATAATTGGCAAACTTGTTTTTGCTCTCTCTATTAACGATAAATTTCAGGGTAATTTAAAAGAACAATAAAGGGAATTTAAAAACTGTTCGGCCGGGAGTAGTGGCTCACTCCTGTTATCCCAGGTGTCCGGGAGGCAGAGTTTGTGGATGGCCGTGTGAGGACGACCACCAATACCCCAACGGGTGGTCAGAGTACTTCCGCCACGGGTGTCCCCACCCCTGTCCCCACGTATCCCCCCGTTGGCATGGCCGTTACACATATCTCGCCCTGATTAATCAGATGGACGAGAGGACTGAATTGTCCCACACGTTACAATCGAATAAAAAAAATCCGTTTGCTCTGCACAGTCTGGGCCGCCAAATACTATTAGTTTCGGGGCCCCCAAAATAGCCGTGAATTCTAATATTGCGACACTTTTAAAGGAGAATCCCTATTGAAAAATAACTTTTAATCAAAAGTGGCTCTCGAAAATAACCACTTTCTTGTCGGGTCTTGGCAGATAATTGGAGTTGACTTGCTAACTACCAATTCTACCTGGGAGCTTTAAGTCATCTTCATTGGAATTTTCAGGTGAGTTATCTTGGATTGAACATTATAGCAGCTTCATTTCAAAATATAAATTCTGATTTATTCCCCGGATTAGACTTCACAGTTAAATTCGAACAAACCTCTGAATTATAGAAATTGAGAGCCGTCAAAAGGGACTTTTCTGCTTTATTAATACCGTTCAGTAATAATAGTATTTTATCCACGAATAAATTGTTATATTTAAAGAGTTTTTTAACTTACCAATTTCAACCTTTCCTACTACACAGTGTTGAATGTTCTTACGGTTGCGATACTTGTTGCTGGTACTGTGTCCTTTTATACAAAACGAATGCAGGCTTAAGTATAAGAGCTAGCTTTAACGGTGCTCTTTTATTATTTGTCAAGGTTAAATCAGATATGAAAAATGAGTGACATTTTTTTACAATTAAAAATAATTCTAAACGCCTGACCCATTATGTTTGACACTTTTGCCAAAAACAATCGTATTCTTAGCTTTTCGCTATGAGGGATGGCTCAAATTAAAACTCGTGTTTTGGATGAACCTAAATGAAAGTAAAATACGCGATATAATTACTCGTGTGATTTGTCAAACAAACGGAGTGAGGGTGCATCATTCTTCGTCCTCCTGAAAATATTATTTTTGCTATCTGGGCCTCATCCGCTTCTTTTAGAAAATAATATCTCCTAACACTGTAGAGTAATCTATCATAGTTACTGTTACGAAACAATCCGTTGTATGTGTTTTAAAAGTTGAAAGACCTGCGGAGTCGACGATCTGCGAACTTTCTGACCAAAAATGTAGCACGTAATATACAAGACGTTTTGTAACGTAATCTTGTATTTTGTGCACAAGTTTTGTGTCTTTAAATCAGTCCAATGATGTCTCTAGCGCTGCTTTGCTTTAACGGCATATTTAACCGCAAAGAATCTAGAGCCAATTGCTGTATATTAATTAATTTGTACCTGTTTTATATATCTTTGTTGCTTATATTTATTTGGTTCGTGTGTCTATAAAGAGTGGGCTTATATAAATATTTGCTGAAGAAAAGTTTTCACTGTAAACGTACTTTCTTTCTTCGTCCCTTATTTCCAAACAAAACTCACTTCGCGAGATAGCTCAGCGGTAATACAAAGTATTGCTACCCGTGTCGTTTGAGATACTCCGATCTTCAAGACACCCAAGAGACAGAATCCTCCAAAGAAAACAATCCCTCTTAGTCAATCGTAACGTAGAAACCTGCTCCTCCTGCGTCGAAATAGCTAACCGTAGCAAACGCACCTCCACGTCAATTTAATATTATTGATCCTCGATCAGTACGAATTATGTTCAGAGAAAGAAACCCTTAACTCCCTTGAAGTCTTGAAGTGTCACGTATATATCCGAACCATTAGTAAATAAAAATGGGTTTAACCTTCCCCAACTGGGAGCCAATCCTTCATTGTCTTAGTGTGTTTCTTACTCGTTCGGTTAAAAAATCAATAAGTTTCAAAACCAAAAAAGAACTCCTCCCCGTACGGATGTCAGTTCACCGCACGTCGCCTCTTAACAACTTACAAACCGAAGGTGTTATTATTATAGGTGCTACCATAACCTTATGAGAAATGTCTAATATCCAATCACGATAAGTCAATTGTTTTACAGCAGAAAACTGTAGTGTTTTAAAAATAAGAGCTCATTATTTTACCCTTTCAGTCTTTTTAAATATAGAGAGAGCTAATCAAACTTTGTTTCTCGAAATGAAAATTTATACTAATATTTGGCAATACGAGCGTCGGTGTCTAGGTCTTAAAACAGTTGCCTACTTTGCAATAAGAGTTCGATTCTCTTTCGACACCAATGGGTTTTTTTTACTTTAGATTTGGTTTTTTTGTTTTTATTATTTTCGTTCTTAAGCGTATAATTTTCTTAGTATCCTCCGAGGTGGAAGTGGCTCGGTTGTTCGCTCCCAGCTTGTAGCACTGGGTGAAAACTCGGAACAAATCCTTCTGCGTTGAGTTTGCAAGTTCTCCCCCTCTGGTTTAAGGGGTTTTTCCCGAGCTCTTCGGTTTCCCCTTCCATTAAAACTTGTTGAGGTTAACGGTAATACTTAGTGTAGGGAGCTTTTGGCTCTATCGCGTAGCATGCAGGGCTTGCCAACTCCCTCCTACGCATTCTTACCCGGCCACCTGAATTAATGGCTTCAAAAGTCGCTTGATGACTTAGGCCTCAGGTGGTGCCTTGGGTATTAGCCTATAAAGCTGAAAACCTGGTTCAATTCTTGGCCGATCTATTACGATCTTCTTAAGATTTTTGTTGTATTTTTCGGTTATATCACATGCCCTCCTATTCCTGAAATTATTCTAACCATGAAAAAGAACTTGGTTTCGATTCCCTTCCGGCGTGAATGTATTCATTTTCCAACCAAGATTAAGTTTATTTTACACTAATATTAAATCGGTTCGTATTCCCAAATTTCTAAAGTGGCTTTGAGTAAAAAGCTTCTGTGGTTCAATGCTTGAACACTGACGCTTTGATAATAAGACGTATATCGTAAACATTTAGTGGAAGCCCTGCCATTTGGATGTTCAGATTTCAGACGATCTCAATTAAGTGTATAACATAAAAAACCGTAACTTTCAACACAAACACCCCCAACACGACTGTAACACCGTTTCTCGATAATCAGATAAAGTTTTTGTAAAACAAGTGCTAAATTTTCAGCCCTTACAGCGCGCGTTTTTTTAATGAAAGAGCAATGATTTCAGTCATTATCAGGGTTGTTCGCCGATGCCTACGATTGCTTAGGGCTGACAATCTTGACGTCACAACCAGAACAGTTAAAAGTCCTTCTACAGCTCTTCAGTGACTAGTTATTTAATGCAGACTATAAATACACTGGAAATACATGTCATCTGTAGTACGGAAATAAAATTTAACCTCTCGGTGGGGTATTACAATCACCGTGTCTGTCTGTCTGGGCTGCGAACGCGTTAGCAGTTTCGGAGTAAAGTGCAATCACCGCGTTTGCTGTTCTTCCGAATTGGTAAAATGTTATCTAAAACGCCTTTATTTCCAAAACCATGTAAAGCTTTTTTTGCGGTTTGCATACCTAGTTATACGGAAGCGCTGTTTTCATTGCATACGATATCCATTCATGTGTAGGCACCTGTATTTCTTTGTATATTTTCGTGTTGTTTCGTGTGTTTTTTCGTATCGTTTTGTATGTACTGAGTAACCACTCACCATTTTCTACAGGTTATTGAATTTGTAGACGGACAGAGCGCTGAGGGTTACGGTAAACGTCTGATTTTCTTTTGCTGTAGCATCGAGCCTGATTTGAACCGGAGCCCTCCTGCATGACAGTTGAGCGTTCTATTACAGAAAAATCGATACATGTAACCCTTGACTTTAAATTAGAAACTAAAGTCTTACATTTTTTTAAGTATGAAATTGTTTAGGTCAAATATTTTAGCACTGGCGGCAGAGATGTGAGGGATAAAGGGTAAAACCCCTGGGTGCTCTTCATAGGTAATTTTTTGTTTATCAATGTTTATTTTGAAGGGCAATTAGTAATTTATGGAATTACTAGCTTTAATACCTGGCTTCGTCCAGGGTCTTAGTTTTAATGAATTAGTTCTGATTTGTACGTAAGAAAGGTTAACGCTGTAGCAAAAACGTAACACACGTCCCACTCGTTGAAAAAAGTCCTGAACTACCTAAAAATCCCAATTAAACCTCCCCTTCTACGAAGTCCCTTTCTTTCGCACTTACTCCTTTTCTACGAAGTGAGTTTCTTTCGCACTAACTCCCCTTCCACGAATTTCACACTAACTCGTTAAAAAAGCTTAAAGGTCCAGATGGGCTTAAGGAACTCAAGAGAGGAAAACAAATAATGGCGCGGAAAAAAAATTGATTCTTGAAATATATAAGGGAAGCAAAGGGGTGGAAATCAAGACCAGGTCGAGTAAAATAAAATTGAATTGTGAGTAAAATTGAATAAGATAAATAACCATGCCAGGTATTTGGAATAAGGCGCGTTTAGTTGAAAGTCTGGCCCTGAACATTGAGTTAATAATTCAAAGCTCTAGAACTAACCGTTCTCGAGTTTTATTTTCATAAGACTTTTAAAGCCATACATTTTTGTGGCGGGGTTTACAATGCGTAGAAGGGTGGTGGCAAGACCTTCGTGTCAAGGCAGCCAACAGCTCCCTTCACTAACTATTACCGTTAACCTTAAAAACTTTTTATGGAAGGGGAAATCTCAGAGCTCTGGGAAAACCCCTCTAACCAGTGGGGACAGAACTTGCAAACCTAACGCAGAAGGATTTCTTTCGCGTTTTCATTCGGTGCCACAAGCTGGAAAAACTCCGCCAACTCACCGTACAAACTTTAGCTCACGTTTTTGTTGAAAACCACGAGCTGTAGCGACAACGCTAGTGTCTTAGACTTTGGAATTTCAGTGGTCTTATATGAGTTTTCTAAGGATTATTAAATAAGAACAAATGCATGAAAGGTTTGATGTTTTAGAAATTTTTAGCGTAAAATATTTGTTGTAAAATTAGTTGTTCCACCAAGATTATGGTTTTAGTCTGAGCCCAATTTTCGATATCTAGAATCCAGGCGTTGTCTTTCAGAAATGGTGTTTTGTCCAACCTGTTTCACTATCAGGGCCTTGCTTCGGTCAATAATTATTTTAGTAGCCCTATACATATTTAGTCATAAAGAAAACTGCAGAGGAAAAATTTCCAATTCCAAAGGTACATAAATATTCATAGTAAGTGAGATATACGGTATGTAGGGAATAGAACGCTTGACTAAAATATCATTTGTTAAAATAGCGTTTTTCAAAACAGCACTTTGTTGCAACGGCGTTTTGTTTAGTCAGCGTTTTTTGGTTAAGCATTTCTCAGTAGAGCGGTTTGTCAAAACAGCTTTTTCTATAAACAGCGTTTCTGAATATAGCTTTTATCAAATTAGCGATTTTGAAACAGCGGTTTTGGTCAAGCCAGCGGTTCTTAAAATTTATATGAATTGACGATGGAGAAAGTATAACATACATATGAACTTCAGGGGTTAGGTTAGGTAAGTTTGCAATACTAACTATCGGCAGAAACCATTAGGTAATGAAATTTGCCGAAATTTCAGAAAAATATGTAGAAAACAGCGCCATTTTGGGAAACGCTGTTTCGACAAAATACGGTTTTGAGAACCGCCGCTATGACAAAGTGCCGTTTGAACAATTTGTTGTTTGGGATACGCTGTATAAAGAAACGCTGATTTGAAAAATGCTGATTAAACAAATGCTGTAGTCCCTACAAATCGATATAAACCACATTTATTATGTTCAGTATATCTAGTTTGTTAAAGTGAAACTTGAAAGGAATTTCATCATCCTCAACTTTAGCTTGATAAGCGCACTTTAACAAATAAAATCTAATTTTTAGCTAAATCAGCGTTTTTGTAGCTTTACCCTTACACTACATTAAGAACCAAATGGTTATCCCTTTGTCTTTTAACATAATTTCGCACTTAGCACTACCAACTTAGTAAAACACAAACACAATCATTAAAAAAGTTTTCTTATGCACTTGTATATTGTAAAGTATTAAAACCATCGTCCTGTCAATAGGTGTTTAAATAAAAAAACAATAAAAATTAATGTTTTAAATGTTATTCTTTTGAGTCACGAGCTTAAAGGGATAATGAAGAGCCTAATTATCCTTTTTTTATCGAAGTACAAAAATTAAACTCGCGTTACGCGCTTAATGAAATTCATCCTAAAAGCCGCTGCAGCTCGCTAAACCTAGTTTGATTTGTTATTATTATTTTTATTGCGCATTTCTGCTCTTGAAGGCCCGGGAAATTGATTAGCTTTTCGAGACCAAGCTAGTATTATCCCGAACCAACTAAGGGCCAATTTCAGCCCCTTGTATCTCCTCAAGCACTCAGTGTAGCGAGACAAGCAATATACCATTGGAAAGACCAGGCGCATACGACAAACATACAATAAAACTACAAATCTAGGGCTGTTATGCTAATAATGCGACGTAGTTCAAAGATAGCCAAAATATAAAAAAACTTTCTTCTTCTTCTTCTTGCAGACCGCTCTAGAGCAAAAACCACTTGTCCGTTTTGCATAAAAATTGGTGACCACCTTCCACTTGCTTTCTTATGGTGGCGTTCCAAAGGACAAGTGATATCCTTTAATCATGATTTAAATAGATCTTGCAAATCATGAAAAAAAGGCCGCGCAAGCTCCAGCGTATTTGATGTCAACGTGCGTGATATGCGGGCTTTTCTTTACCAAGAGTTATGAACAGGCCCATGTAGAACAAGTCCATATCTATAATTTATTACCTTGCCCATAGTTTGATTTCACTACGTTCATGGGCGGAGACATTAGGACGTAGTGTTGGGCAGTGGACCTTGCGAATTTTAACCTTAAGGTTTTTTGATTGTATTTTTTTTTGACTCTTTACTATTAACTTGTTGCTTGTTTGGGTAATTATTATATAGGTAATTTTTTTGCTTTATTTTGTTTATTGAAATTGTTGATAAAGTGAGGGAGAATTCAGGTCTAGGATTTTTAATTTGGTTAATTTCGACCTGCGTCGTTCAGTGGCTGTGGTGAACACACGCAGTTTTTAAAATGCTCTCACTTATAGTTTTTGTTTTCGCTTTAGCTTGTGTTTTCGGTATATATTTGATTGTTTAAGACCTTTAATACTATAGGCTGGTTTTTTGTCTTTAAAATAATTTATTGCACGTGTATATTTTACTTTTCGTGAGCGTTCTCATAAATGTTAATTTTATATTTCTCATTTTTTTTGCTTTGTAAGTTTAATATCGTTTTTCGTCTAAAGTTGATGTTTTTGTCAAATCTCGACGGTTGATGATTAACAGGAGGGAAATTTGATTTCGGGGTCACAAATCCAATTTGAAGGGGAAAGAGTACTCATAAATACCAATCTTTCAGCTATTGTTCTATTCTTACATCTTCCACCCAATTTTTCTCAAAGAACAAGCGTTTGCCTAGAGCCTTAAATATTTTACATTAATTTTGACTTAATATTTTAGTTATAATTTTAGTTAGTAGACAACGTTTAGATACAGTAAATCTCAGAATTGACCAAATGCATGGAGTTACTTTTTTTTAACTCACAGAGCGTAAACAAATCCGGGACCTAAAATATTTTTCATTTCGAAATTTCTTTTGTCAATGATAAACAATCAACGTTCAAACCAAATCCCACAGCGGGAGATTGGGAGTCAGAAAAACGTGATCATTGGTCAAGTGCACTAGTTTTATGGTAGTCCGTTTTCTTTCCGTGGGATGGAAAATGAGTAAAAGGGAAAGGTCCGTCACGAATCTCTTGACCCCCGGGGCGTTTATTCTTCGATGGATACAATAGAGTGCACTTTTATTTTGGGAAAGACTTACCCGTGAAACTTTCGTCGGTATACACGTGGATTAGTACGTTCATAGTAAATAGGAAATTTTGTATAGTTACCTGGAATGTTTAGCTTAGGCGGGGATAGGGTTATTTGGCGGTCTTTCTTCCAGTAACTAGTGGAATATGTTTACAAAGATTCGCCCAAAAATTGATTTACTATAAATTTATTATGAATTCGTGTTTTTGTCTATAAACCTTAATTTACTTAAGAGCAATTATGTTTGAAAGTTATTATAAAGTTAGCTATTTCTTTCCAATCTAATATCGTTATAGTTCGTTGATTTAGTTTAATTTACTGGGAAAAATGGCCCCAGCTTACTCCTTTTATAAAACAAATCTTAGTATTTCAAGCAAACCAAAATTCATGAAATTTACACCAAATGTGAAATTTTAAATATATCGAACAAATATTTCAATAAAAATTACTGGAAAAAAATAAATTTCTTACATATTTAAATGGGAACAACCTTAAATCGCTTGACTTTATTTATTGGGGTTGTGGCGGTTTTTCCAATGTCATCGGTCAATTTTCGTTTTTTATGTTTTTGCAAATTTTCGTTTGTTTGATTTTATTAACGGACACTGTTTCCAATAAACGGGGCGTTTTCTCTATTATATAAAACCTTTCTTGCGATGGCAACACCTTATCTTTCCAATACGTATCATTTTTATAAATTCTTTTAATCGACATTTCCTTTGCGCTCCAAACGATAAAGTCGCAAAATTTTTCTGGCGTTATGTGTAATTGTCCAAGAACTTGGTCGTAATAAATAAGGGTTCCTTTAAGCTTTATTTGTTGTTTACTTTTGTGCACATAAAATGTATAATGTAATCTGGCGCTTATAATGGCTGCATTTTCTCTTCATTAATTCCATCTGGATAAGCAGCCATGGATGCAGTCTGTAAGGCAATGAATATTCCACATTCTTTAACACTTCTCCCCGTTTCAACTTCCTATTGCGCTATTGGAATTGTGTCGTTGGATTTGCCATATTCCATGGCGTCTGTAATCACAATCGAACAATTAAGCAGACGTTTAACCAGGTTTCGGCTGAGAGTTTTAAACAGTCTTTTACTAATAGTAACGAAATGGGATGCTGAAAGACGTTGTCTCCGTTCCTCCATGGGTCCCAAAATTCGTTTGATGACTGTCCCTTTGTTTTCTCTCCTATTTCTTATTAAGACTCATTCATTCTTAAACTACTGAGTAGTTTCTGTTTTCTTCTACCAATTTACTCTTGTAGTACATCTGGCTGTTTGCAGTTTGATCCGTAATCGGCCGGACCTTTTCTGACACCTACCACGAAAGCCGTACTTCTAACCGTGGTCAATTTGATTCCCACCATTGAATTTTGTTGTGCAATAATGTGTTTTATATACTTCATAGTGATAGGATGGTTCTAGTGGTCAGAGACATTCTGTTTTACAATCATAGTAATCTGTTCGTTCGATTCACAGAAACGGAAATCATGTGGCTACTAAAAGTTCCATAAAAATCTATTGGAATTTTCTAAGTGTTAATTTTTTCTATATGAGCAGGTCACGCAATTGGTTTTAAGAATACTTTCATAGCTTAACTTTTTCCGTCTAGCCGGAAAGATATCATGATTTTAATCCTTACTAGAACACATGTCATGTTCACGATTATGCCCTGTGAAATAGGGGAAAATATTAAGATTATGCTTTTGTAACAAGTAATTATTCAATGCTTAATCAAATAAAAGAAATCGGCCAAATTCTTGGTAATAAAGCCTTTATATAATTACTATCATTTTAACAATCCTACTTACCGCTATTAAAAAAAATCACTACTAAATTTAATTAAAATAGCTCATTAACTTACGTTCTACGATAATTATTATAACCAATATTAAAACATTTTCATTTAAAAAATTTCGAAACTTAGAACTACATGCATTAAATTAGTCAATTTAACACAAAAATTTGAAAATACCCAATTAGATATTTCTAGATATGTAAATAAAATTTTAATATTTAATCTACTTCAATATTATAACACTGGGTTGGCGGAAATCTAGTAAAAAAAGTGTAAAAAAAGTCTAAATTAATCATTGATATATCTATTAAGTGAGTAAATTGGTCATTGCAAATAGGAGATTTGAAAAGTGTATAGAATAGAAGAATATACTGCTTTTAATATTTGTTTTATTAAATTTTGGCACTAGATGTGGAAAAACCATGGAAATACGATTTCCCACACGGTTCTTGCAGCCTTGAGCATGATAATTATCCATTATGGACAGAGTTGGTAAGTTTTATACCGATAATACATTAAAATTTTCCAAAATGTTTCAAATTTATTTTGGTTAACTTAGTTTTAGATTTCAAGGGTTCATTGTAAAATATCTTATTTAAACCTAAATTCCAAAAACGTTTCACTTAACTAAAAACCTTCGGTGCTTCCCTCGAGGACATTCTATCATTTTTTTAAATTTCTTGTAATCACTTCACTATTTGTCCAATAAAATATTTAATATTGCTAAAAAAATTATAAATATGCCGGCCCCAGCAGTTCTACCGTGAGTAACAAAATACCCCAACACCTTTAGCCTACTTATAGCTTTTCTCGTGCAAAGTTAAGTTAGTAAAACGACTAGGAAGTCTGTAACCGGCAAGTTTGATCCACGTACACCTCGAAACCGCTTTGAAGGGGTTTCTGGAAAAGAAACACGTAAAACTCGAACCACTTAGTGCTTCCGAATAATATAACTTACGATGGCTTTTTATAGTGAGTTTTATTATTTCTTACTCGGAAGGCCTAAGTGGTCGGAGTTTCACGTGTTTCTTTAATACCTATCGGTTCGAGTTTTTATTGTTTCGAAATTTGTAAGGGTCATCTTTATTTTCCCCCTTTTTAGATTTTTTTACACTTTATCGTGTTTTTTTACCAAATATAAGACCATCGGTGTTTCATATTCACTTCTAAAAAAGTATGTTTGTTATATATCGTAGCGCCCTTCTTAAGTTATCAGTCATTTAAACAGTTCAATAAAACTAGGGTTAAACATAAGAGGTTTTGAAAGGAATTCGACACATTATCTTAACTTCAATCTACAACGCTCTTTTTTTCACGTACTTTTTCAAATTAGGCTTTCGTCTAATCGTTTAACGGAATTTAGTGTTTTAAGAACTTAAAATTACGTTGCTTAGGTCGAGATCTATTTTACGGAACTTAGTGTATACATTTTTTTAAGTCCTGTTTTAAAATGCTTATTGAATTGTTTTCGAAACTAATTTCCTTTCTCCCATGGTATTTTTTTTTCAATTTTTATTATCGTTTTCGTACTTTAAATGCGTTATTTCTTGCCAAAAACTGGTGCTATTTAGTTTTTTTTGGAAATCAATAACTCACTTTGTTTTAAAGTTAGTCTTTACAATTTAAAATAGAAGTAATTTATTTTGACAAGTAAAGCATCTTCATAAGCGGGGGGGGGGGGGGGGGGACGAAATATCCCCGACTGCTTCATCAAATAATTATGAAAGGATAATGATTTGAAGGCCGCCTTCATTAGGGGAAATCATAGTGGGGCAAATATTTAAGACCATTTTGTATACATTTGAAAGTGCCAATCTGCGGTTTTAGCGACAATTCGTACGTCTGTCATGATAAGTAACTTGCGAAAAGAAGGAAAAGCCTCTTGCTAACCGCCCCTATAATTTAATACCTACTTTGAAGGCGCTAAAACAATTTTAATTTATTATTTTAATAAATTAACAGGACGTCCATAAAGTCGTTCTTCGATTGAAGATCGTTTAAAGGCACGAGCTTAAAACCACATTTTACTCAGAATCTTCCCGCCAAAAAAGGAAAATTGGAGAAGAGCGCGGAGAAAGTCTGAAACTGAACATTTCTTCAGTGTATAATTAATATGACGGCCATGGATGGCTTGGGCTTCTCCGTTGTGGAAGGAAAGGGTTTGAAACAAGCATTCGCTTTAGCGAACCCAGTTTCGAAATAACTTTCCCGTTGCTATTTGGTTCAGGGGACTAGAATAAAACGTCACTGAAAACCGCCGGCCCAAAATGAAAGAACATAACTTTGAAACTTAATTACCGATACTTCAATATAATTAACAACACAGGTTTAGACTTTGTTAAGTACGTTGAAGCAAAAGGACGTTCATCTGATTCTCGACATTTGGAGTACTAGACAGCGCGTCACAAAATGAGAAACCTACTGCTGGCTTTTTCCGGGGAGTCATACTTTGGGAAATATTTCTTCTAAAGGAGGTTGACCTCGAATATGCATTTAACTTATTTGTTCAATATTTATCCTAAACAATTAAGGATTTTGGTATCGATTTTATTAAAAAAAACGACCCGGCGCTTAATATGAGAGACGCGCATAATGTCCCGTGGAGGGCACTGAGGTTCGCCAAAAAGCCATCGGATAACACCGCAAAGACGCCGGATGACAACTTGGATGAGGAGATTAGGGAGAAAGTTACACTCGAATTTTAGACGATTGTTAATTTATTTAAAATGTTAAATCAATTTCAATTTTCATTATTTAATCACAAAATATTTTTACAGGTACTAGGGTAGAGTTCATTCAATCAAATATTAGAGCCAGAAAAATATTTCATGAATATTTCCGAATATGAAATGAAAAAAAAATGAATTTGCGGAAAAAGACGCTGAGTCCTGTGACTTGTGTGGCGAAGAAGCAGGCGTGGAATATTTCCTCAATAAGAATCCGATATGGAAGAGAAATCGCATTCGATACAACTCGTAGTGAACTCTTTTATTTAAAGCTGCGACGCGAAGTAAAATATGGTAGAACTGGTTAAAGGTTTTCTCCACCGCTTCCCAAAATGAACGGACGCCCTGAGTATCGGCGGTATGTGATGGAGTGCGGTATATAAAGCTATGGAGCGTTTGGTTGAGGTAAGATGATCAATTAAGGCTGAATTTCATTGCGGCTAAAATTAACTCTCATGTTTGTGCCTATAGAAAGGCAGCCTCAACAATTTAATGCGTGTTACTATATTGTAGTTTTATTTTGAAGGATGGAATGCTGAATGCTCTACTTGGAACGATATTTTCTTAGTTGTATCTCCTCCACAGTGGTAAATCTAGGTGAACTTAAGAGTGTTCTATAGTCATATCGTAGTTCATTTTGACATGCGCGGGTTTTTAGTATACCTAATATGCTGTTTACAGCGTTCTTCGCAATCCCAAAGCGAATTACTCATTCCGCTATATTTTTACGCAAGCTACTCTTGATGTCAATGTTATTAATTGAACCATTTTCATTCCAGTCAACTTATAATGGTTCCTCATCGAGTGAACTTTCAATAGTATCGGTATCATTTGTTTCTTCATTGGCTCAACGAAAGCTAAATCAATGGTCTTTAAAAAAAATTATGGTTGATTCGCTTAATTTAACGTTATAATTCCGATAAAATACACTAAAAAATTACTCCTAAATGGTTTAGTGTGTGCAATAACTGGTGGCTTTACCGGGAAGTCAGGGTCAAGCTGATGTTATCCGAAATAGGCGGTTGCGCACTTGGAGATGTTAGCTCTGATCAAAATCTCCACTTCCGACTTCGGTCAGGTTTGGGCTAACGAAGATGGTCCGTTAAAACTGGCTGTCTCGGCAGATTGGGTAGCATGCTGTGGGGCAGCGGGCCTCCGTATGAGGGCACGGTGGTCCTGTTTCCCGGCCTTTTGGAGCCCACCGGGATCTCCGGTGCCAGCTGTGTCGGGTTATGTGGACGGCTGTGTGCCTATCGTTCCCCTTTAGGAGCTCTCTCCAAAGGGTATGACTCTTTACCTACGTAGATAGGGTGTCGGCTGGTGTTGAGACAGTATCCACTCTTAATCCCACTGCTGTGTGCGAAGTGGGGATTGGTCCACCCATTGCTGCTCCTTCTGGGTTGAGTGGCTTGTGCCAAAGGTGCGACCATCAGTAGTAGGGTACTGCTACCCATGCTGGATTTGCCACCTGTCTGGGCTAGGTTTACGCTGTGGTTTGGTCTTTGTTACTAGGTACACCAGGCTATAAATTCTGACACACTGTTATCAACCACTATGAAAGATTAGCATGTTATTGCTTAATAAAACCTGAATATTTAATAACAGCGTTACTTAATTTGGATCATATTCGCGAAGTAAATCAAACAGCAAGAAATAAATATGTGGCTTAAATATTTGTAGTTATACTCGTTTCACACCTTCCTCCTTCTCCTCTCCTTGGCGCCAGCAAAACAAGTCGAAGGTTGATTGCACCATGAACCCCAACCAAACCAAAAGAGAACCAGCAAACCGCTGCTGAAAACTATATTTCGTCAGTAGCATCCAACATGTCAATTATACGACCAAGAACCTGAAAATTTTCCACTTGTCACCCCAAAGACGGGAGAAAGAAGGGACAGAAATAAGCTTAAAGAAGCGTCGATGTTATTTTAAAGGACGAATTGAAGTCGTGGAAGTCTTTCTACGTCATTCGAAACCACAAGCATTCACTTCCGGCACACCACATTTTCCACCCTCCCCAAGCTGGAAAACAACAAAACCAGAGCGCCCCAAGATAAAGTAGAGAATCCGCCACTCATGTCAAAGAACCATGAGGCCAGACTAGTTTTGTTTTGACAGAAGAGTTTCCCCAGTTCGGACTTTTTCTCCGCTACAGCCCCAAGTGAAAATAAAAGAGGCCGAAATGCCCAATAAATCCCCTAAAAGATGCAAGTTAAGCACGAATATCGTTTCAAGCCTAACAACGTCCCCAAAGAGAGACTTTTTAACGTTAGTAGGAACAATTTTCGGTTAATCATTATTCCCAAAGGAGAAATCTTTCAATCCACGCGTCGTCAAAGTTCGACCCGTTTGTAGGAGACAATCCTGGCGTCGTCCTCGTCGTCTACAAACACCCAGAACTGCGAAACATCAAGAAAGAATATCCCCAGAAAGAAGACGTTCATCTAACGTAACGTTGAAATTTTCCTATTTCCCTCCTCCCACTTTGGATCACCCATCAAGCTTAGACGACAGTCCTCCCGCTAATCGGTCGCTATTGAGTCTCACCCTTTAAAATTCTGTTACAAAGGTTCCCCCTCTCACCCTTTCTTTTTCTATCTCCAAGCCCCTCGTAGATGGCCAAAAGTATTTTTCCATTATGCTCCAGTAAAACGGAAAATCCCAAAAAGTATCACCCCCCCTTTTTTTAAATACCATTGGACCGATAAAAAGTGTTATTTTAAGTTAGCCCCAGAAATAGAGCTCATAAATTGTTCGATTCCATATCGAGAAGGCATAGTTCTCTCCCAATAATTCAAACTTTTAAGTTAGACGGTTAAGATTATATCACTTATCCCCCTTAAAATAAGATTCTAAATGTATATTTGGCAACAAAACCAAGATACAGAACTCAACAGAAATCAGTTGGTGCCAACAAAGAGAGAAGTTCGCTTTCAACATCCGGAGACAGATCTCTGCTTCTCGGGCAAAAGATGAACCACATAGAGATCAATATAAAATAATGTGCGATGAAGTCTTGCTTAGATATTAATTAACCCTCATTGCAACCCTCACGATCGAAACAACCATCACTGACCACCTAGATGACCTACATCCAGGACATTCCAACCGGAAGAGCATAATCAAAGCAGTACATAATCTGGGTAACGTAATGGCTGCAACACCCTCGAATCACCTGTTGATCACCCAATATCTAGCCATTCCGAGAGAGGAAAGCCAGATGATCGACACCGATTCCCTCGCCTAGCCGGACAATTCAGACCGAAGTACGTACGCCACCGTCAACTTGTAAAAAGTCAGAGAAGCTTAAGAATATAAGAAAAAAAACCCGCAATCCGGCCGCCAAACCGTAGACGAGTAAATAAAGAGAAAACGAGAAGTGTAAATAATGAAAACGCGTAAACCATCAGCCCCCAAAGACGTCCCGCTTAGTGAAGTGCGAGTGTCGGGCATATTACGAGAAAACCCGTAAAAGGAGAGACCACAACGTAGCGGAGGACACCGAAATCATGTGATGAATAGAAAGTTCCCATTAAAAATGAAATATAAAAATCTTTTATCAGTTGCAAACCGATTTCTACATTTGTAGAAGGCATATTTATTGCCATTGCTGGTAAAAAACCTCCTATTGATAGAGGCCCTATCCCCAACGATGAATTAAATTTTGAACCCACATATCTTCAAGCGACGTACAGCTTCAAACGTGATGCAATGTGTTGCAAAATGAGCTATAGGAAGTAACACATTTGTGCATATTCCTCTGAGCATTATGAGGAGGATATGACTTGCTAGTTCTTTCCGTTCATCTAAGTCTGGTTCTAAGGCAGCAATTCTTTCAAATGTATCGTTTAATTCGGTATAACCAATTACATCACCTGAATTTTTTTTATAAAATCAATCTTCCTTGATCTCGTCCACTTATAGTCCAAATTATTGTTCGTGTTCTTTTAAGCTTTCTGGTTTAACCGTTTTTATGCCTTCTTCAAAAACTTCATCATGAAAACCAGGATAGTTTCCTATTGTTGTTGAATTTCTGAGTGACGTACATAGTGACGACAATTTTAAAATATCGGTATCTTTTAATGTCTTGTATTACTTTGGAGACTGTCTGTACTAATACGCACTCCACTGAACCACATGAGGGTGCCATTTACGTTGCTAAGGATTTGGTTGCTTTAGAACCTCAAGTTGAGTTTTCAAAAATAGAGCTGCAAATGAGTCATCTGTGTCACGTGCTTTAACTTCTTGTTCCAAAACATTTAAAAACTGGTCATTTTGATCCTTATTTGGAACTTGGCACCCTTTGTTTGAAATTATCTATTTTTTATTACGATTTACAATTTTCTTTGTAAACTAAGGTTTAATTTTTTTTCTTTCTTAATCTGAGAAATTAATTCTTCCTTTGTAAAATTTATGTATCTTTTCCTGATTCCACCTGCACTGTTTCTTGTCCCTATTTTTCACGTTCTCAGTTTTTAATAAACCATGTTGCAACTTTGACAGCAGATACTTTTATTTGAAAAGGAAAGTAATTGGCAATAATTTTTCGAATTGCTTTCAGTGGCCAACAATAGTGTACATTTTTGACACCGTCTTTTCTTTACATAGCTCACACTGTCTTTGTCTCGACACCATTGGCAGATTTTTCTTGAATCAAGATTTTCTAGAACTTGATAAAGTGTGTTGCTATTGTGAATTTTATGAGATTAATTATGAGCTTAAAATTAAAGAATATACATTACGTATAATAATTTAGTGAATGATAATTTCAAATGCCTAGATATGATGTTTGAAAGTATAAGACCAAGAAGAAGAGAGATGCTCATTATATTTAGGAAGTATTAGTTTTTTTATTTGACTTGATATTCATTTTGTCATAGTCTTAATAACAGGTTAGAATTGCAAACTTCGTTTCTCCATTTGAATAACTCCCAAAGGCTTTTGCTCGCTACGTCTTGAAGGATGGCCATATTTTGGAAGTCGTTGCCTGGGTCTTTTTTTTTATATCTAACTAATTTTGTACATGAACTACAGAAAGAATAACACCGAGGTATTTTACCTCAGTCGATTTGACCAGGCTGGTACCAAAGAAAGAAATATCATTGAACAAGTCCTGCACTTTCCTTCGAGTGAAGAAATCAGGCTTGTCTTGTCAGGATTGACGGTGAGGCCAACATCCTTACACCAGCATTTCACAGAGATGAGAGCTTTTCTCATCATAGTCGAAATAGTTCCTGGAAACTTCCCAGTAATTATCACTGCGACATCGTCAGCATAACCAAAGCCGTGACAGCCATCCCTGTTTAGTCCACAACCAGGCACCACAGCAGGGGTGAAAGAATTCCCCCTTATGGTAGCCCCGGCTGGTGGTGACCCTTAGCGATTCTCCAAGCACGGAAGCCGTCGCGACCCGATCAGTTAACATAGAGTCGATCCAAAGACACAATGTGTCATTGATACCAAAACGTTTAGCAGCCTTAAGAATGACAGCCTTAGAGACTTTATCAAAAACCCCCTCGATGTCCAGAAAAACAGCTAGCGCTATTTCTTTGAACTCAATTGCACGTTCAAGGCAATTAATTATGCCATGAAGGGTAGTCTCAGTAGATTTGCCCTTTTGATAGGCATACTGAGCATTCGAGAGGGGTGTAACACTAAGAACTTCCCCTCATATATATCTATCAACTAATGTCTCCAAAACCTTTAGGAGAAATGAAGTTAGACTGATTGGTCTAAATGCCTTAGCCTCGAGATAACTAGCTTTCCCAGGCGTAGGAATAAAGATAACCTTTGAATGCTTCCAGGAGCTCGGTACGTGCCCAAGAGCAATACAAGACCTATACAATCTGCACAACAAAGGAGAGAGAATATCTATTCCCTCCTGCAACAAGATTGGTAGGGCTTAAATGACATAATAGCCCACATGAGCTTGGAGTGAGTGACAACTTGATTTGCCACATCCCAATCTACCTTTTTAGTTCTTTTGAACCGAAGAGGAAGATTAAAAGAGTCATCTTTGTCAGTGACTTTAGTGTCCGGAAAGTGAACCTCCAACATATGAGTCAGTGTTTCCTTTCCAGAACTGGAGTAACTACCATTCTTCAACTTAATAGTATTTAGATGTTTTGTATTGTCATGTGCCATTATTTTCATTAATTTCGCTGTAGTGGGAATATCAGAGATACTCTCACAAACATCCCTCCAGGAAGCCTGTTTGGCTTCTCAGATGGCCTTATGATAGGAAGTGAGGGTCTGCTTATAGGCTGACCAATCACCCGTCCTCTTAGCTCTATTAAAAAGTTAACGAGTAGTTTTGCGAAGTCTCCCTATCTCATTGTTCCACCAAGGAACTAACCTTGGCTGGTTGGTAAATTTTGCAGGACACTATGGACTGTTGCATGTGATCAACAGCCATTTTGAGCTCCAGCACCGAGGAGAGCCTAGAGCCACATCCCCGTAAGTGAAGATCAAGGTCTTCCCTATACCTAGGCCAATTATTTGATCTAGGATTGCGTATTTCGGTAACTACCTGGTCAGGTTGGACCAAAACAGAAAAACATATTTGCCTATGATCCGAAAGTGAAGGTTCATTAGACACATGACATTGTGTCACAGAGTGTAATACATTTTCAGTGCACAGAGTTAAGTCAATAACCTCACTCCTGTTACTTGTAACAAAAGTTGGTATATTGTGTTTATTAAGAATATGAAGTTTAGTACCAACCCTATATTCCATTAAGTCATCACCGCGTTGGTTGCAGTCACTGCTGCCCCATGCAACGTGGTGAGCATTGGCATCGCACCCAATGACAAGCTTCTTGCCCAGTCTCTCACAGTGGTTCACCAGATTGGCAACCTCCTGTGATGGAGGGGACAAGGCATCATAGGGAAAATAGCCAGAAGCCATCATTATATCGTCTTCTCCATCAGCTGATGAAGAGAAGATTTTTATGGTGGCAGTGTCCCTAGCTTGGTATAATGAAAGAGGAAGAGCGTGAATACCCTTTCGTATCAAAATACATGCTCTAGGATTAGCAGATTTGTAGCCATAATTAACAGTACCTGCATTTTTGAGCACTAGGATCCTTCCATTATGGATCCAAGGCTCCTGTATGAGGGCCACGTCTAGTCCCTTCACAACAAACCTGTGACAGACAACTGCCGAGGCTGCCTTACAGTGATGTAAATTAATCTGTATCACATTCATGTCCAACCACAGTTGCCGGTGTTGGTGCTGGGCTACTCACCGGCTAAGGGGGTTGGTACAGGACTGACCCTACCTCCATCACCATCTGAACCACTCGTATCTTCACCTATTGCCCCTGTGGGTTGGACAGATCCTTCTGCGCCGGTGGAGGTGTTCTCTACCACCTTGATGTCGGAAATTTCCGACATGGAGCCCAGGGTGATATCACCCAGTTCTACTGCCAGATCAAAGTCCGACACCTCAGTAGCAGAATCCTCTGCCACCGCTTTAGGCTGCGCTAGGGTGTAAGGATGACTGAACTTCCTGCTTAGCGATCCTTGCAGCGTATCGACGATTTTGAGAGTTGGGTAACATCCAAAGATAATCCAGACCGTCCATCAGGCTGGGTGCTGCTGGAAGCAGACCCTTGCTCGTTATTTTCTTCGAGCTGGGTACTAATGGAAGTAAACCCTTGCTCATTCTTTTTATCAAGCCGGGTACTACTGGAAGTAGACCCTTGCTCATTTTTTTGGATTTGTTTTTGCTTTGAGTTCATAAATGATCCCACGAGTATGGAGGAAAGTAAAAGGTCACCACTCAGTAGTCCTCCTCCCGGGTGGAAGGCTAATAACAACGGGGTTTCACCTGGTTCCCCGAGGGGATCGTTAGCGATACCGTATTTTCGCTTCCCCGGTGCCATTCCGCCCTCAGCACGGTACCTTACACCTTAACTTAAGGAATAAGTAGAGCCTAAGTTGGCCAGCATGAAGGGTTACCCATCCACCACGAAGAGGTACAAGGTTGCAGTTTATGGAAGGGCCTTATTAACATAGTCAGAGATGTTCGTTTTTTACACCCAAAATTAAGTTTATAATATAACATCCCTGCGTATCTCTCTTAAATAAGCTTTTTTTTAAATATTCGAGTTCGTTAACATCTCTTATATTAAGAGCTCAGTTATTATTAGGGCTAGATTAAATCAAGAGTTCAAAATACACCCCTTTAAGTGAGTGTATCTAACAAGAAGAAGGTCTAGATTTTTGCCCTATATTCTTTAGTGATACACGTTTTTGCAATGAAATTAATCAATAATTTCATCAGAATTTTCATAGGTATCCTGTGCACGTGGTCATACGCTAGCATAATAACAGAAAGCCATAATACGTTTTATTATTTCTGACTCTGAAGGCTATGTGGTCCGGGTTTCACGTGTTTCTTTCATACTATAAGTGCTATCGGTTAAAGTTTTTCGCATCATTTTAAATGTTTCAAAATTTGTTAGGGCTAACCTTATTACCCCCATTTTTAGAGTTTTTTACAATTTATTGTGTTTTGTACACAGTTTAAGACTCACCGGTAGGTATATCGTCTAGAATTTCAAATCTCAAAATCCTCGACTTAACTTATACCTCGAAATCGCTTCAAAACGCTTGAATCGCTTTGTTAAAGGTTTTTTAACACTTTACAGATATTTTAAACCGCTTCAAAGTGTTTCTAAGTGGTTTCGAGGTGTACGTGCCTACGAAGCTTAAGAGGATCAAACTTACGGATTACATGAAGGCTTAAAGTGTCATTTTAAGGGGTAATATGTTACTTATGGTAGTACTGCCAGGCTGGTATATCCAAGTAGAGAATAACTAAATTTGAACATGTAAATCCAAGATGGCCGCCAAAAAAACCCCAATTTGTTTTCCAAAAACCAGTTTTTGACCTTGGAAAAACCAACAAAATATTTTTGTTTTCAATCTCAAATTTCACCTTGAAGATGATCCTTGACCTCGACGCCTGACCCCTGTCCACAACCCCTAAGCCTCGGTCTATCACCCCAACAAGTTTGGACCCGATCGGACAAGCTCGGACCGAGATATCGGCGGTAATATGTAACCCCACCAAATACTTATGTTAATTTACTTTTGGTGTCATTTTTTTAGTTTTTTCATTTTTTAGCCATTTAAAATGCTAATTAGTTAATTGCGAGATGGGGAAAGGATTCGCGACCTTCGCTTTATAGCCTAAGCAACGTTTGGCCACACCCAATCACGGGATATCCAACTTACCCCTGTTGAAAAATTAAACTGTATATACTTTTTGGAAATAAATAAATAAACAATCAATACACATTTTTAAAATAAATTACAATGTTGCTGGTCAATATCCGCCCGAGATATAACCACTATTTTTTTACCCCGGTCGAAATAAAATACAATTTATTTACATTTGAAGATAGCGTTTTTAACATTTGCAATACAAAGGTATAATTTTATCCAAATAGGAAATTGGTTTTCAATAGTACTTCAATACATTCTAAAGTAACATAATCAATAAAAATTCCCAAAAAAACAATAATTTTATATAATAAATTAATTACATAAACAATCAATAAACATTTTAAAACATAACAATGAACTTAATCGGGCGATATCCGCCAGAGATAAAGTCACCAATGTATTATAAAAAATTCAATTTATATGTTATCCACCTACAATAAAAACGTATTACTTTACCAATATAAAAATAATTCTTACATTTTTGAAGATACAATGATGTTTTTATTGATACTTTTGCTAGTGTTCGCAATTGTTTATTCATTATCCACAAATTTTCCGATTTATTTTAAAAAAGGATGGGAAAAAGAATATGTTTTTTACGCAACGATGCATTTATTTGAATAAAAGCGGTATTTATTTAAGTAATTGTTTGTTTTTATTTAAATAATAGCCTTATTCACTTTCAATTATTTAAACATTTTGCAATTTTTATTAAACTATTGGTTATTTAAATAATGTCTGGTTAATTTTTAATAGTAAAATAATATATTCTTAAGTTGGAAAAACATTTTAAATTACATAATCAATAAGAATTTCAAAACCATTTATTTAAAATAAATAAAAAATAATAATTTTTTTTTTAAATCAAAAATAGCAAAATTGTTAATACACGTAGATAGAATTTTATCTGACTATACACAGTGAACGAACGGGTATTTTATTGGTGGCTAAATTAAAACAAAATTAAGTTTAATAATTTTAATTATTTTTAAATTAAATATGACTTACTTTGATTTATAATTTTAACTTTCTGTTGAACAGCGTTACCAGAAGCACGCTCTATGAAATTCTGCCTGATTGCGAGCGATATCTTTAAATTCATAAATTAAACTACCTCTAGGATAGAACTGGTTTAACATTCTATTGCATTAGCCTTGTAAACTGATTTGATAATCACCCCTTAATTATTTTCACGTGTAGAGTGTATCCACTCATTATAACCTTGTAAAACTAGTTTGGATTTTTTCAACAATTTACTAACGATATCACACTTTCAAACGCAAAAATCTTTATAAAAATCGATTTTACCCTTATCTTGTCACCTACATTGTAAAACATCTCCGCGGTAAAACGATAAAATTATAAACCAAGATCGCGTTTCGCCAGGAGACATTCCACAGAGCTAGTGAGAAGAAAAAACTGGTTTTTACAAACAAACGCTAGATATTAATAAAATATCAATTAATAAATTGTCTAACTTGAAAAAAATTGTAAATAAAAATGAATTGTTTTAAAAACAAAGCTTATTAACACTTTACTTTTTGAAGATACAATCGTTTATAATACTTAACAACTATTAATAATAATAGTAATAATACTTCTTTCGCAAAAGACTAAATGTATTGGCTACCAGGATAGTGCAATAAATAAGATAAAAAAATTACACTAATAAATTTATTTTTTAAACAATTGCAAATTAAATTAAACAATTAATAAACATTTTAAAAATAAGACAATCTCAAAATATGTACAAAACAGCCTATTTAATTAAGAGATAATTAGTAATATGAAAAAAATGAAAGGTTGTAAAAATAGAACATTAAAAAAATATAAATATTATAAGAATACAATTCAATATAGTTATATTTACCTTAATTCGTAGAAGATATTTCTCTACTACGAAATTAGGTATCAGGTTTGAAACTCGGGCTAAAACTTGTAATTGTTAATTAGTATAATTAAACGAATATAATGATGAATATTAACTAAAAATTATTTGATTTTATGCTGATGTAATGTGTTTACGTAGTTAAAAGAGCAGTTTTTATGCTGAATTCTCCCTACACATTACATTTGAACAACAGCATCATTGCTAATAATGGAATGGCTTTGGTGTTTGAATATAAAAATGTTTTTAAATTTAATTATTAAAAACGTATAAATAAATAAAACAGTATCATTTTTGTATTTTTACATTGTAAGCGTAGTTTCTATAAATCAATTATCTGTAAAAGCTTTTATTATGAATTAAGATAAAATATATAAGAATTATTATTAAAAAATAGCCAGATTTGGAATGTCTCACTAGAATTAAGTGAATTTTCTCAGGCAACGTCACTTGTTGAACTTGTGTTCTTTTTCGAACGTACGGGCGCAACTGTCTTAGATTTTGTTATTCTAATAAAAAGATAAAATCTATACATTAATTAACACAAATTATATTCTGTTTTCAATCCAAGGTATCAGATTTCGAACAATTTAGCTTAAATTATTATTAACTAATTAGACGACATGTTCTACAACCTGTATCATATAACTGTTTAATTTATGGATTTCAGATTTAACAGCAGACCAGTTATCATATTCACAATCACAAAGACAATATTATTCGAATATACAAATAAAAATTCAAATAACCCAATATAATTGGAATCTAATAAAAATATAAATATAATCAACGTTTTATTTACTTATCTTTATATCAATTGACACAATACTATTAGAATTTACTTAAAACTGTTTAAATGTTAATTAGAATATTTGAATCGACCTAGTGTTATTTGAATTTATTCAATATTAATCAAATATACAAAATATTTTTATATTTAGCCAAGATACAAGAATTAACCTAAATGTATTCGAAATTTCCCAATTTAATACGAATACAAGTAAAAAATATTAAAGTTAATTCAATAATATAAGAAGTTACCCAATATTATTTTAATTTGCCCAAATGTATTCAAATTTACTCGTTTTATATTAATTTGACATAATTTTTAATAACAATGATAATATCGAATTATCACACAAAGAGATACATTAATATGCGCTTATTTGCAAAACAAAACAAGGTTTCTTTCAAAATAAATAAGAATTGATTTACTCGGTCAGATAATTAAACATTGTTATTTTCCCATGTTATTTTACGTTGAACTTTTCTTTTTAAGTTGTCAGAAGCATTTTTTGGTTTCCATAACAAAACGGAAGCCAAGCGTAATTTTCCCTTTATTGTTTTCGTGTTACATTTCGGACTTTATTCCCCAACTTTGAAGAAAATCAGTGGTCGTCTCATTGTATGTGAAAAAATATTCTTTACCAAAATATTAATAAACTGGGACCAAAAGCAATAGATTTTTTAATAAAACCAGTAAAACCTGGAAGTTTTAGAAAATAGTCTATATTCCAAACATTATTTGAAATAAACAAAGTTGTGTTAGTGTTAAAGTAGTTGTAATAACTAAAAAATGATTTCACGTGGAATAAAATTTAATAATCACATTTGCAACAACATAACCTATAATATCAAATGATAGTTTTATATTGATAAATGCATATTCCATTAAAAACCTACTCTATGAAAATGTTTCTTAATGCGATATTTTATTATAATTTTCATTAAAAAACACTAAAAATAATTATATCATCTTTCAAAGATTTCAACTCTATGTAATATGTCCAATCTGTTATAATAAAGTTTATATTTTTAAATTAAATAAAATATTTAAACTTTGACCATTTATCTAAGGGTGTTTTTGACTTAGAAATATTTTACCTAGGACACCATTTTTAATAAAATTTAAAACATTAATAACTAATCGTTGTAAAGTGTATGTCAAATCAATCTCTCGGAATAAATAAATTACAGTTCTTGTAATCATTGTAGTAATTATAACAGTAGCCAACAATCAAGACGACGGTCAATTAATCCTATTTACGCGTATAGGAGTGAAATGTTAACGCTGAATAACGGACCATAAAAATAATACATTAATAATCGCCTAATACCAAGGTGGACAGAATCGGCCACCCACTAACCTCACAGTATTACCATAGGCTTGATTGGCTCCATTTCTATCACTCTTACTCTTAGGTAAAAATGACAAGAAGTCAATTACGTTTCCTTAATAGTACAGCCCTTGGCTAGAATGCGCTTTGTTTTCTCCGGGGTAAATGTCACTTAGTCTTTCCTTGTTACGTTTAAAATATTTTACGAATTAAAGCATTTAAAGTTTTAAATAACCCTAATCATCTCGATAAAGATTAATTCTTATACGTATTATTCAAACCGTTAATTCGTAATCCATCTAAACATGATTTAGTTGAAAATATACTAATATTTTTGTAAAAGTGTTAATTTTCTTGTCCTATAATAATCAGACAATTAGTATATTAAAGCAGATCAAATAAATAAACAGGTACTGTATACGAAAAATGTGTTACAATGCAAAAAATAGTAGCCCGAAACCACAAGAAATTTTTTAAATGTTTGCGTAATATTAGAAACGTTTGCCCCGAAGATAGATACATTATTTTATTTTTTTGCTAAAAATGTAGATGTTTCATTTCTTAATATTTTATATATTTCGTGACGAAGATTTTGCAGTTTGATAAAATCTCATTACGAGATTATCGGAGGTAAAATATTATTTAAAGGTTTTATTGCATTATTTTGGATATTTTTTTCTTTATAATAAATATCATGAATAATGTATATTTAATTTTTAAATACAATACAAAACTAAATTTATTGAAATTTAAAAATGCAGTCGATACATTTAAGCGATCATACAAATTACTAAGAGTACAATTTAACTACCCGAAACACCTTTATTTTGTTCTATTTATAATATATTTTAAATCAATCGATTTTATGACTCACTTCACTGTCGGATAAGTTTTGCATTCTGTGAGGTTAATATGTTAATTTTTGAAAATCATGGTTTACTAAGAAATTTTGTGGTTTAGTTTTTAACAATTAATCTAGTTTATAACTAACAAGTGTTGCTTATTTGAATAAAATTAATAACATAACTTTTTCCAAATTTTGTTTTTAACCAAAAATTCAAAATGAATTATACAATGTTTTAAGATAATTTTCAACTCGGAACCTTAAATTAAATATACTTGTAAAATTGTTATTATTTTTTCGGAAAAATTGTCTTACATCCTTAAAAACTCTGATAATCAAATTTAATAAAATACTTAATTAATGCACTAAGTTACGTTTAAAAGAACCTTTTGTAAACACGAATTCATCCATTTGTTAAACATAAATTCCAGATTAGATGATGTATGTATGATTGGTAAGACTCTTGTCAGAAAGATGAATTCTTATGGAACTTTATTCTGCTTTTAATACTTTAAAATACATTTCAAATATTAAAATATAGATATAAAAATACTACTAAAATCCCTTTTTAAAATTTGATAAAATAAATTTCCGATATGTTAATAGGTAGAATAATAATATAAAAATTCCTTCTTCTTCTACTTTTAATACGACATAACACAACTCCGATACGCAAATATAGACCGAAAATACTTAAAAAAACTCTTTACTCTACGTTCGATTCTTTAAAATACATTTCCGATACACATAGAGATAAAGAAATACCACAAAAAGGTAGAAAAATACTTCACATTAACCATTATAAATTTAATCTTACAACATCCTTCCCGTAGAGTAAAACATATTTGTTCAGAGTCAACTTGTTTCCTCGTTATCTTTATCTCATGTGTTTTAAATAGCGTATGGAATAAGTTAAGAATGTATTGAAATGGTGTATGTTAAAACGTCGTAGAACAAAGTGTAAAACATATGTTCAGGGTCGGCTTGATTAATAAGGGGAATAACATTGACGTTTCTGGTGTTGTCACTTACGAAGAAAAATACTGCAACAATCTCTATACTTTACATTCAATACGTTAAAATATATTTCCGAAATGCCAATATAGGTAGAAAAATACTACATAGGCTTACGGTATTTCAAGTAATTTAACATCCACGATTTTCCTATTACAAATATTATTTCTTAATGAATTTTTGTAAGATTAGTCGAAAATGATATGTCAATTGTAATAAGCTTATAAATTTAGGAATACACTTACATATTAAAGAAAGTGTTGTAAATAGGAAAATTAAAATTAAAAAAATATATAATATGTAAATATAGGTATAAAAATACGACAAAAACCACTTATCTATATTTAAAATACGGTAAAATTCAATTTTTATACACAAATATAGTCAGAAAGATACTATAAAAACTCTTTATTCAACTTTAATACGATACATTTAACTTTCGAATGTGTAAATAAAGGTCGATAAATACTCTACGTTCATTACGTCAGAATATATTTCAATACGCAAATATAGGTGGAACAATAGTACAAAAACACTTTAATTTGGCGTTTAATACGTTAAAATACTTTTCCAATACGCAAATACATAGAAAATATTACAAAAAAACCTTAACTCTACTTTAAATCGGTTAAAATATATTTCATATATCCAATTACATAGAAAATACTAGAAAAACATCTAAACTCTACTTTTAATGCAACAAAATACAATTCCGATATTCAAATATTTAAAAATACTTAATTAATGTACTAAGTTACGTTTAAAAGCACCTTTTGTAAACACGCTTTCTAGTTTTCTGCTCTCTTCCAACTATCTTGCAATATTTTCAATCCAATTATATCTGTTTTTATATCCTTAACTTTATTTCTCAGTAAAATTTCTCACTGACTAGCTTCCTCTAGCTTAAATTTCCACTCTTCAATATGCTTTTCCATTTCTTCCAAATGCTTTCTTATTTCTTGCACATCTAACCACGTCGCATTATACTCTTCCACTATTTTACTCGCTTCTTCAAATGTATTGAAATCCATATGCTTATAAGTAATTGAACATATTTCATATAAAAGTTCAGAAATGCTAAAATTTAGATCATCTGAAAGAACCTTCTCTCTACTACGCCTTTAAAAAGTTTAATCCTGAGTTCTACAGTACCACATTTCCGAAAAGAACACTTATATGATATCGGTTCTTTATTGTTAAGTTGTGTAATTTAAGAAATGAAATTATTAACACGAAAGAGTTATTTTATATTAATATTGAAAAGCATGTGTTAAATATTAATTGAATACGTTTTGCTATAAGAGGAAGAACTTTTGAGCCACCTGTCAGAGGTGTAATACGAAGAAAGCAACCTACTCTTCAATCAACTAAAGTCTCCAGATTCTTTATAAGATTTAATTTACTTTTTTATCAATTTTAATTTAATATTTTTATCTCTACCAGTATTTTTTTAATTTTATTTGGCAAAATTTGCTTTGCAAACATAAAAATCAGAATATTTAAATTTTAAATACAAACAAATCAAATCAGACGCACATTTTAAATTAAACAGAAGTAATAATGGCACGTTAATTATGGTTTAAAATTCAAAAAATAATCGATTTAAATATCCTCTTTCTTTAAGGAACATGCTTCTGCAATTAATATCTCTATTATGAATTTTATGTACTTAACAGTTGAATTGTCTTTGTGATTGTGAATATGATAACTGGTCTGCTGTTTAATCTGAAATCCATAAATAAAACGGTTATATGATACAGGTTGTAGAACATGTCGTCTAATTAGTTAATAATAATTTAAGCTAAATTGTTTGAAATCTGATACCTTGGATAGAAAACAGAATATAATTTGTGTTAATTAATGTTTAGATTTTATCTTTTTAATAGAGTAACAAAATCTAAGACAGTTGCGCCCGTACGTTCGAAAAAGAACACAAGTTCAACAAGTGACGTTGCCTGAGAAAATTCACTTTATTCTAGTGAGACATTCCAAATCTGGCTATTTTTTAATAATAATTATTAAATATTTTATCTTAATTTATAATAAAAGCTTTTACAGATAATGATTTAAATAAACTACGCTTACAATGTAAAAATACAAAAATGATACTGTTTTTATTTATTTTTACGTTTTTAATAATTAAATTTAAAAACATTTCTATATTCAAAAACCAAAGCCATTCCATTATTAGCAATGATGCTGTTGTTCAAATGTAATGTGTAGGGAGAATTCAGCATAAAAACTGCTCTTTTAACTACGTAAACACATTACAACAGCATAAAATCAAATAATTTTTAGTTAATATTCATCATTATATTCGTTTAATTATACAAATTAACAATTACAAGTTTTAGCCCGAGTTTCAAACCTGATACCTAATTTCGTAGTAAAGAAATATCTTCTACGAATTAAGGTAAATATAACTATATTTAATTGTATCCTTATAATATTTATATTTTTTTAATGTTCTATTTTTACAACCTTTAATTTTTTTCATATTACTAATTATCTCTTAATTAAATAGGCTGTTTTGTACATATTTTGAGATGGTCTTATTTTCAAAATGTTTATTAATTGTATAATTTAATTTGCAATTGTTTAAAAAATAAATTTATTAGTGTAATTTTTTTTATCTTATTTATTGCACTATCCTGGTAGCCAATACATTTAGTCTTTTGCGAAAGAAGTATTATTACTATTATTATTAATAGTTGTTAAGTATTATAAACGATTGTATCTTCAAAAAGTAAAGTGTTAATAAGCTTTGTTTTTAAAACAATTCATTTTTATTTACAATTTTTTTCAAGATAGACAATTTATTATTTGATATTTTATTAATATCTAGCGTTTGTTTGTAAAAACCAGTTTTTTCTTCTCACTAGCTCTGTGGAATGTCTCCTGGCGAAACGCGATCTGGGTTTATCTTTTTACCGCGTAGATGTGTTACAATGTAGGTGACAAGATAAGGGTAAAATCGATTTTTATAAAGATTTTTGCGTTTGAAAGTGTGATATCGTTAGTAAATTGTTGAAAAAATCCAAACTAGTTTTATAAGGTTATAATGAGTGGATACACTCTACACGTGAAAATAATTAAGGGGTGTTTATCAAATCAGTTTTACAAGGCTAATGCAATAGAATGTTGAACCAGTACTATCCTAGAGGTAGTTTTAATTTATGAATTTAAATATATCGCTCGCAATCAGGCAGAATTTCATAGAGCGTGCTTCTGGTAACGCTGTTCAACAGAAAGTTAAAATTATTAAACTTAATTTTGTTTTAATTTAGCCACCAATTAATACCCGTTTGTTTACTGTGTATAGTCAGATAAAATTCTATCTACGTGTATTCACAATTTTGCTATTTTTTATTTAATTGAAATAAATGGTTTTGAAATTCTTATTGATTATGTAATTTAAAATGTTTTTCCAACTTAAGAATATATTATTTTACTATTAAAAATTAACCAGACATTATTTAAATAACCAATAGTTTAATAAAAATTGCAAAATGTTTAAATAATTGAAAGTGAATAAGGCTATTATTTAAATAAAAACAAACAATTACTTAAATAAATACCGCTTTTATTCAAATAAATGCATCGTTGCGTAAAAAACATATTCTTTTTCCCATCCTTTTTTAAAATAAATCGGAAAATTTGTTCATAATGAATAAACAATTGCGAACACTAGCAAAAGTATCAATAAAAACAACGTTGTATCTTCAAAAATGTAAGAATTATTTTTATATTGGTAAAGTAATACGTTTTTATTGTAGGTGTATAACATTATACTTTTGAATTGCTAAAACATTGTATCTTTAAAAGTTAATAAATTGAATTTTTTATAATACATTGGTGACTATATCTCTGGCGGATATCGTCCGATTAAGTTCATTACAATGTTTTAAAATGTTTATTGATTGTTTATGTAATTAATTTATTATATAAAATCATTTTTATTGATTATGTTACTTTAGAATGTATTGGAGTACTATTGAAAACCAATTTCCTATTTGGATAAAATTATACCTTTGTATTGCATATGTTAAAAACACTATCTTCAAATGTAAATAAATTGTATTTTATTTCGACCGGGGTAAAAAATTAGTGGTTATATCTCGGGCGGATATTGACCAGCAACATTGTAATTTATTTTAAAAATGTGTATTGATTGTTTATTTATTTATTTCCAAAAAGTATATAAAGTTTAATTTTTCAACAGGGGTAAGTTGGATATCCCGTGATTGGGTGTGGCCAAACGTTGCTTAGGCTATAAAGCGAAGGTCGCGAATTCGTTTCCCCATCTCGCAATTAACTAATTAGCATTTTAAATGGCTTAAAAATTAAAAAACGAAAAAAATGACACCAAAAGTAAATTAACATAAGTATTTGGTGCGGTTACATATTACCGCCGATATCTCGGTCCGAGCTTGTCCGATCGTGTCCAAACTTGTTGGGGAGATATACCGAGGCTTAGGGGTTGTAGACAGGGGTCGAGGTCAAGGATCATCTTCAAGGTGAAATTTGAGATTGAAAACAAAAATATTTTGTTGGTTTTTCCAAGGTCAAAAACTGGTTTTTGGAAAAAAAATTGGGGTTGTTTTGGCGGCCATCTTGGATTTACATGTTCAAATTTAGTTATTCTCTACATATCCATAGAATTATACAATTGGATTGTTTCCTGTGTAATTTTAGATTCTGTAACTGTTTGAAGTAAAAACTCCACCAATTAGAGTGGAAGATAGTTGATATTTGTGCAAAAAAATAATCTACCCTATCGAGCCATCTGCCATCAAAAAATAACTATGATATTAGTCCCCCAACGTGTGTTTAACCTTTCTTTTAATTAAACTAAAAAAGTCGATCAAACAAAGCAAAAGAAGGCAAAAAATTATTTTCATTCGTTTCTCGGCGTGCAGAAAGCGTTAATTTGAAAAGATAAATACGACGTCACTCACCATAATCCAGTTAAGCGCGCGGACAGAGTTAAAAAGTTAAAAAAATATTCGTGTTCGCTTTCAGTCAAACGAAACCATCCCGCCGCTTGAAGCGATTCCCTCTCGCCGAAAACAACTGCTCAACAGTGAAAAGCCCCGCTACTCGATCGGTGGGATCTCGCTCACCGCGCCGTGAACAATCAACGACGGAGAAAACAATCCCGCGTTCAGCCAGAGCAAGCTGAGTTTGGTTATTCTTCTGAAAAAGAACAGCTTACGTTTGTAAATGCAATGCTCACTCTTTCCATACTGATTTTCATAAATGAGCACTCACAATTTCTCCCCGCCTCTGGTTGAAACCATATTTGACGACGAATTGCCAATGGTACATCATCTAGAAGGTCTGGTAGGACATCTTGTAGGAAGGCAAGGCACGACAACCCATGGTGTCGTGGAGGCAGCATGTAAGGTCCAATCAAAGCATCTCCCACTATTAAAGCCTACACGTTCATGGTGAATCTTCCCTGATTACTATGTGTTTCTATGGCATGAGGATTTCGATGCTGATTGTGAGTGTTGAGAAGACCTTTCCTCGAAAATTTGGCTTCGTCAGTGAACAGCTCGGTTTTAGGGATAACGGCATCATGGTCAGATCGCCAGTCCCCTTCATTTAGGGCTTTTACCGAAATACGCATCTCAACCATTCTTTAAAAACCAATCGAGTACAATATTTATTTAACACGAAGTAATAATCTTAAAACGCAGTCTATCGTAAATCTTTATAATGTGTAGGAAGACTACGATGGATCAGAAAAGAGCTAAGAGAACCGAGGTTATTTCACACAAATATATTATTAAATAGATAATTATTTTTCTTAAGTGCTAATAATTTTGCTTGGAAATTGGCACTTCGCTGACTCTCGTGGATTATTTTAAATTTTTTTCCAAAATAAATGGCTCATTTAAAAATAAGTGTTTAAAGAGGATTTCCTAAGCAATATAGCCGAAACAAATTGGATATTTATTTGTTTAAAACAATACACTTTTTGTTTACTTTTAATTGTTATTGAGTAGAAACGTGCTACATTTTGGCTTTGAGGTGTGTATGCAGCTGCTTTACCTTTATAAGGTGCAACATCTTGTCATTTAAAATTTCCTGAAGCCTGCAAAGGCGCATGTCTGATTTTCATCCTTTATGGATTTAGTATCTTGTTTAAATTATCTCACCTTTTTACGCTCGAATCACCTACTTTCTCTATTTGAAATCCACATTGCATGATGCGAAGAATAATCGATTTTTTGGCAAACTTGATATAGTTTGACGTTTGAAAACATCGAGCATTATTAAATTAAACCAATATTTATTCTATGAGGTATTTAGATAATTTCAAAACACGCTACCATTTTTGGTCATGTCTTAGATCGAAAAATATGTATTTGATCGAAAAACTGATAATTTTCTAAAAAAGGTACAGAAAAAAGTAACGCGTTTGCTTGATTGTATTTCAATATCTTTTTGTATTCTCAACTATTACGTAGGTTTTTAGTTAAGTGAAACGTTTTTGGAATTTAGGTTTAAATAAGATATTTTACACTGAACCCTTGAAATCTAAAACTAAGTTAACCAAAATAAATTTGAAACATTTTGGAAAATGTTAATGTATTATCGGTATAAAACTTACCAACTCTGTCCATAATGGATAATTATCATGCTCAAGGCTGCAAGAACCGTGTGGAAAATCGTAATTCCATGGTTTTTCCACATCTAGTGCCAAAATTTAATAAAACAAATATTAAAAGCATTATATTCTTCTATTCTATACACTTTTCATATCTCCTATATGCAATGACCAATTTACTCACTTAATAGATATATCAATGATTAATTTAAACTTTTTTTTACACTTTTTTACCAGATTTCCGCCAACCCAGTGTTATAATATTGAAGTAGATTAAATATTAAAATTTTATTTACATATCTAGAAATATCTAATTGGGTATTTTAAAAAGTTTGTGTTAAATTGACTAATTTAATGCATGTAGTTCTAAGTTTCGAAATTTTTTAAATGAAAATGTTTTAATATTGGTTATAATAATTATCGTAGAACGTAAGTTAATGAGCTATTTTAATTAAATTTAGTAGTGATTTTTTTAATAGCGGTAAGTAGGATTGTTAAAATGATAGTAATTATATAAAGGCTTTATTACCAAAAATTTGGCCGATTTCTTTTATTTGATTAAGCATTGAATAATTACTTGTTACAATAGCATAATCTTAATATTTTCCCCATTTCACAGGGCATAATCGTGAACATGACATGTGTTCTAGAAAGGATTAAAATCATGATATCTTTCCGGCTGGACGGAAAAAAGTTAAGCTATGAAAGTATTCTTAAAACCAATTGCGTGACCTGCTCATATAGAAACAATTAACACTTAGAAAATTCCAATAGATTTTTATGGAACTTTTAGTAGACACATGATTTCCGTTTCTGTGAATCGAACGAACACATTATTATTATTGTAAAACAGAATGTCTCTGACCACTAGAACCATCCTATCACTATGAAGTATATAAAACACATTAATTCAACGGTGGGAATCAAATTGACCACGGTTAGAAATACGGCTTTCGTGGTAGGTGTAACGGATCTGCTTCGAGCCCACATTACAGCAGGTTAAGTTGAGACACGCCTGGAAAACCATTACGACCAAAAGTCCTAATGTGTTCCTTTAAAGACACATTTTGAGAAAAGCAAATGACATCAAACTCTAGAAAGCGAAATCAGAAGTAGCATGATTAAGCTCTCGAAGTCAGAAAAGGTCCAGCCGATTACGGATCAAACTGCAAACAGCCAGATGTACCAAAAGAGTAAATTGTAAGAAGAAAACAGAAAGTACTCAGTAGTTTAAGAATGAATGAGTCTTAATAAGAAATAGGAGAGAAAACAAAGGGACAGTCATCAAACGAATTTTGTGTCCCATGGAGGAACGGAGAAAACGTCTTTCAGCATCCAATTTCGTTACTATTAGTAAAAGACTGTTTAAAACTCTCAGCCGAAACCTGGTTAAATGTCTGCTTTATTCTTCGATTGTGATTACAGACGCCATGGAATATGGCAAAGCCAACGACACAATTCCAATAGCGCAATAGGAAGTGGAAAAGGGGAGAAGTGTTTAAGAATGTGGAATATTCATTGCCTTACAGACTGCATCCATGGCTGCTTATCAAGATGGAATTACTAAAGAGAAAATGCAGCCATTGGAAGCGCCAGATTACATTATACATTTTATGTGCACAAAAGTAAACAACAAATAAAGCTTAAAGGAACCCTTATTTATTACGACCAAGTTCTTGGACAATTACACATAACGCAAGAGAAATTTTTCGACTTTATCTTTTGGAGCGCAAAGGAAATGTCGATTAAAAGAATTTATAAAAAAGATACGTATTGGAAAGATAAGATGTTGCCATCGCAAGAAAGGTTTTATATAATAGAGAAAATGCCCCGTTTATTGGAAACAGTGTCGGTAAATAAAATCAAACAAACGAAAATTGGCAAAAACATAAAAAACTAAAACTGACCGATGACATTGGAAAAGCCGTAACAACCCCAATAAATAAAGTCAAGCAATTTAAGGTTGTTCCCATTTAAATATGTAAGAAATTTATTTTTTTCCAGTAATTTTTATTGAAATATTTGTTCGATATATTTAAAATTTCACATTTGGTGTAAATTTCATACACTTGGGTTTGCTTGAAATCCTTAGATGTGTTTCATAAAAGGAGTAAGCTGGGGTCATTTTTCCCAGTAAATTAAACTAAATCAACGAATTATAACGATATTAGATTCGAAAGAAATAGCTTACTTTATAATAACTTTCAAACGTAATTGCTTTTAAGTAAATTAAGGTTTAAAGACAAAAACACGAATTCACAATAAATTTATAGTAAATCAATTTTTGGGCGAATCTTTGTAAACATATCCCACTAGTTACTGAAAAAAAGACCGCCAACCCAGCAAACACAAAAACATCCTTTGGACATCCGATAGACGTCACACTCGGATCTTGCCTTCGTCCGTTAGATATCCCAAAATCCGGGGTTGACGTCGGTTGGACTCTTATGATATATTATTAGCGATACTAGAGATTACTTTGTTATAATCTTTAACGTTTGTGTAGAACTCATTATGGTGACCTATTCCAAGGATTAAGGATTTTAATGGGCGACTCGTAAAAAAATATACAGCCTTTTTAGAACAGGGCTGCTCACCTATTTATTCAGGGAGCACAGTCTTAGCAATACTTCTTATTTCTCTTTGTAGGTAACAGAAACAAAAGAAGAAAGATAAACAAACATAAACAAAAATGAATACATTGAATATAAAAATTATATAAAAAGTAAATTAAAAGTAAAAACCAAAAAATAAATTGTCCATATAGGTTTATGTTAATATTAGATATTGCCGAAAACACATATGGCTATGGAAGGGGGGATTGTTTGTTTGCTCTTCTCCATGAATCTTTTGCACGTTTCTACGCACCCAGCATGCTTTTAACTTGGTTCATATCCTTATCAATGGTATTACCCGTGAAACCTAGAAGAGTGTCGAGCGGCGTACGCAGGTGTTGTGCCCTCCACTCAGAGAGAGTTGCCTCCTGTTGCAACGCAGGGCATCCCCACAGTACGTGTTGTAAGTCCTCAACCTCATAATTACATAGCTTACAGGCCGGGCTTAAGTTCATCGATTCTGCTTGGCGCTTGCCAGTCAGTAGTGACCCCGAGCGTGCATCACACAGCAGTCCTTAATACCATGACCCATCGTAGAACGATTCAGGCGCCGGTTTAGTCTTTACTTTGTATAAATGTAAGCTATGTTTCTGAGATACTTCAGTTAACCATCTATTTTCCGCAGCTACACGAACCTCCCTAGCGACTGTGGTAGCCCACTGTTGTTCTGTTTGAGATATTCCTCTGGTAGTCCCAATGCCATAGATGGTCTAGTTGTTTCACCCTTTTGATGAACTTTGTCTTTATGCCCGCTTGACGTAATGCTCTAAAAACAATGCCAGGGTACATAGGGCGCCTTCAACTGATTCCGAAGACTAAGTGTTTCAATTTACTCGTCGCTTCCCGTTTTTGCATTGAACTCCAACCCAGTTCTCCCTTGATGGCAGCATTAGCCGCACAGGGACCTGCAGCTAAGGCACTTCTACCTGTTTCGCACTGAGTATTCCAAAGCCGTGAGGGGTCAAGGCTGTTTACTGGCGTTCTTACTTCCTAGTAACAAAGGTTGGCCAGGGTGTGAAAGCGCCACGGATAGCTTCCATCACACCCCAGACCATCCGGTTAACCTCCCCGAGGTGACCCTGGAAAGAGGTGTACTCTTACAGATGCCAGCGGATCTAGAGCTTGTTACCTCGAGAAACTGACTTAGCTTTCGGCCTACGAGTTTGGGGTGCCTATTCCCTCTGGCCGAAATGGTGTTGGTGAAATCATGTCAAGCTTTTCTAACACACACACAGGGCGACTGAGAGTCAAGTGATGGGATTATCTTGTTCATCTTTTGACGGGTAATACCCTCTATCGCTGGGTCTGAGTGAAGCGAATATACTTCTTAAACCTCTCCTCGATCAAGACCGCCCAGGGCAGTCATCAATTGATGCTGCTTCCTCCCGAGGTGACTCCGAGTAGATAAAACAATTTCTCTAGCTAAACTGGTGGATCTCATTAAACTGTCGTGCCCTCCGCAAAATGTGTTTATGGGACCAACTGCATGTTCGGTCTGTTAAGGTAAGTCGCTTCGGCGCATAGGTTTCTTAGCTCTTCAGAACTAGTAGTTCCTGCCAAGGGGGAACCTATCTTCGTAACTTCGGCGGCTGGTTCCTTAACTCCTTGGAGTTAGTAGTTCCCGTCAGGGGGAACCAGGTCGTCCACATTCCGCTTTAGGTAGCTCTCTGTCCACGGACATACCAGCGGTTTTGCTTGTGTTTGGGGGCCTATTTTTAAGTTGAGAGATCTTCGTTTAAGTTACAACAAAGTTACCTTCCGGGATATAATGGGCTGGCAACCCTCCTGGAGAGGGTGTTGTAAGCTTTTTTTTGGTGCATTTGAGCCTTAGTGTTAGGTTTCTTGTTTTCGCCGAAGGGCCGTCGTTTGTGGTTGGTCTGGCCCTAAGTTTCCACGCAGGGGGATACATGAAGTACTGACAGTGGCAGCTCCCTTCCTTGAGTATTTCATGGGGAATTAAAAATAACTATGAATACGTATAATTCCCTTAAAGTCCACGCAGGGGGATTCATGAAGTTCTGTTGTGGCAACTCCCTTCCTTGAGTATTTCAAGGGGAGTTCAAATAATTATGAACACGTATTTTTCGATTGCCATTTGGCGTGACAGACTTCCTTCCTTCGAATCGTATTTTGTTTTGTTTTTTTTTTGTTTTTTGACGTCCTGTTTTTCAGGTAATTAGGTTGGACATGCTGTTTTCGCCCTTTCGTTTGCCGTGAATGGCATTCTGTAAGGCACGGAATGAAGTCCCTGGGAGTCAAGGGGATGCTGTTCTGCGGATCATCAATCTCCAACACGCTTCTTTGGTTTTGGCCTGTGCTGAGACAGATGGTGCGTGCTGGCCGGTACTGCATAAAGCAGCTCTCCTTTTGCAGCTCAGTTGCTGAGGAGTAGGTCAATCGGTGTCCATGGCGCTGAGTATACACTCGTCTTATCTCTAACTTTCGAATGAAAGTCCCCTGACGGGGCTCCATGGTGGGTGGGGAGGAACGAGTGTGAATATTAAGTCTTTTCACTAACTAACCAGTCAGAGGTTTAACTGACAACCAAATCACCAACTGGTGAATCAAGTTCAAGTTCAGTCAATGAACGTAAGCGCCCCCTTACTGAGGGAGAAGTGGTGGAAGTAGAAAGTACTGAAGAACGTTTAGAGGATCAGCTGCTGAGTTTATCCTCAGAGTTAGAATATGTTCTAACAAATGCTGGTAGTAAAGTTTCAATCGGCGTAGGTGCAAAAATAAGAACTGTTTATAAACAGCTTGAAAGCTTAGTAATTACAAGCAATCTAAGAATAGCTCATCTGTTGGGTTCCAGTGAGCAAAAAGATCGAACAATCGATAAAAAGACTAACTCAACTCGGAGCACACTCTCTGGGCAACCATTGTCCACTTTACATGAGGGAACTGCAATATTTGCGATCAAGAACCGATTTTAGCTCTAAGCCCAATGGACAGTAAGATCAAGCTGGTCCAAATTAATCTTGGCAAAGGGAAGGTCGGCATGTCTACTCTAAGGCACACTTGTCAGGAGGGCGGTATCGACATCGCAATTATTCTGGAGCCTCATGGGGTGGATGGAAGGTAATGGGCCAATTGCGTAGTTCCCATTTCCGCAAATGCAATTTCGCGGTTTTCCATTTGAGCTGTTTTCATTTGCGCAGTATCCTATTTCCGCAGTTTTCCATTAGCGCGTTTTTCATTTGCGCTTTTTCCGTAAGCGCAGTTTTCCACTTGCGCAGATATTTCCCATTTGCGTGGTTTATCATTTGCGCAGGTTTGTCATTTGCGTGGTTTTCCACTTGCGCAGATTTTCCATTTGTGCGGTTTCCCAATGGGGCTGTTTTCCTTTTGCACAGGTTTTTCTATTCCGCGGCTTCTCACGATCTGAATATTCTATATTAAGCAATTATCCTTGAAATAAGATTTTTTCAGGTAGTTTATTTTTAACGTAACCTTGTTGACCATCCAACTGTGCTGCTGGTGTATTTTTAATTACCGGTCGCGCTGTCCATACCAATAATTTAAAGTTGTTTGAAGTTGACATATCGGTTGTTGAATTATTTTGTTGGGAATAAATTTTCGGTCGACGAGCGAATCATAGCTTCTCAGCCTTTAGGCTAAAAGAAAATGTTGTGTCTGTAACACTGAGGACAGTATATTGGCTGCTGTCTAAATTTAGTGCCTTCCACCAAAAATGCACCTTTTAAATTGCACTGCATGTTTCCTAGGGGTCAGAAAGAATATTTTTTAACGGTTTCCATTTAGGAGGTGTTCTACGACAGAGGCCATTCTAACGAAATATCTTGGTATTGGCCTCTCACATAGGACGTAACTGAGGCCATTCCTACGAAATACAGGTCGCTTACTGTCCTATATTGGAGCCCATTTCAACGAAATAGTTTTTATATAGAGGTAGTTATATCAAGGCAAGCGCGCAACGGTTAGGTGAGCCGGGCGCGCCGCAGGCGCGTAGGCACCGTTTTCATATAGGTGTTCTACTACAGAGGACGTATATTGTCCTACGACAGAAGCCATTTTAAAAGTGGTGCTAAGGTATTAGCAGCATTTTTATCTCAAATTGAAACATTTTATAATTCCTGTTTATTTTAGATTTTAAACATCGTTTTTTTTCATTTTTTATTGTATCGTTTTGATTGTGCCGCCTACAATTGTCTAAGAGATATTGCCATCATTAAAATCGTCCTTAAAGCTGGAACTGTCAGAAAACAGATACTACACTATGATCTTAGCCTAAAGGCCGAGAAGCTTCGAGTTGCTGTTGGACTATATATATTTTCCCTAGAGACTAATTCAATGAATGCTATTTTAACTAAGAAAAACCTAATTTTTTTGGGTATTTACAGCCCAACCGGACATTAAACAAATACCAGCAGCGCAGCTGGATGGTAAAAAAGGTAATGATAAAATTTACCTGCCAGAAATCACCTTTTTTCTAGGAAAAAGGATTAATAGTGAATATTTAAGTCATAAAAATCCCCGCAAATGGGAAAACCGTTCAAATAACAAATCTGCGCAACAGGAAAATCGCGCAAACGGGAAACTGCTCAAACGGGAAACTGCGCAAACGAGAAAACCGCGCAATCGGGAAAAGCGCGCCAATGGTAAATTGCGCAAATGACAAACTGCGCAAATAGCAATTCCGCAAATGGAAACTGCGCAATTGAAAACTGCGCAAGTGGACCCAAACCGGATGGAAGGTTGGTGGGTCTCCCACTTTCATCCAGGGTGGTGTGCTCCGACGATAACCCAAGGACACCTATTGCCATCTTTAATACGAAGTTTCTTGTCAATAATCTCCTCAATAATGACTACATTACAATTGTAGGTATAAATGCGGGGGATATATCCTTTCTAGTGTTCTCCATTTATATACCTCCTCCCCCGTCGGAAGTCTTGGAAGAACAATTGATTTTTATCTCCGACAAAATTAGAAACTTTGCTGGTCATAGAATAGTATTTGGCGGTGATTTCAATTCTCATCATATTCTCTGGGGCTCAAGGGACAATTGTCCTAGAGGTGTTGCCTGTGTTGACTTTGTTGAGTCTCTGAATCTGGTCGTATTGAATGATCCTGATTCAGATCCCACCTTCTCTAGCACCAATGGAAAAAGATGGACTGATCTGACGCTCACAACTATGAATGTCTTTAATATGATCACTGATTGGGAAGTGTCAGATGATATCACCAACAGTGATCATAATTTCATACACTTAAATATTTCCATCTCGGACATTATCCAAGGTGAAAGGTATGCTAATTTAAAGGATCTGAATCGTTTTCGCGATCAGATTGTTTTGCCTTTGGAGGCTCTTTGCGAAGTAACACTTGGCTCTAGTGATCAGATTGATGATATTGTATCCTCTATTGAGGAAATTTTTCAAGTGAGGTTAGTAGAAAGCGTAATGCCAATGCGAAGATATATAACTCGGCTCCCTGGTGGAACTAGGGTCTTGGCAGGAAGCGAAGGTTGGTACGTAAAGCACGAAAACGTATGCAGGTGGCTAGGGATCCCTTGGTGAGGGAACGCTACAAACATGATTTCTTGACTCTCCAAAGAGAGTACAAGAGCCTCATCAGTTCCTCTAAGTTTGAGTCTTGGCTGGACTTTTGCTCTTCTGTGTCGAGGGAGGATCCTTACTGTCTTCCTTATAAATTGGCAACAGGCAAGGCCAAACGTAAGAATGCAGTCTCCTGTCTGAAATAAGACAATGGCACGCTGACAGAAGGACTTACCGAAACATATGAAACTATTCTTAATTCCCTTTTTTGATTCCTTCAAAAGGGGCAAAGCTTCGGGTTTCGATGGCATTTCTGTTGAATTTTTTAAGATTATCTTCTTGGACTGTCCTTCGGTTTTAGTGCGACTCTACAATGCATGTTTGAGTCTTGGTCACTTTCGAAAACTTTGGAAAGTTGCAACGATTGCATTGATTTATAAGGAAGGGAGAGATAGGCGGAATGCTCGATTATACCGTCCGATCTCTCTATTGTGGGTAAGGTTCTTGTCAAATGTATAATCAGTTTGAATTTGGCGCGCTTCAATGTATGACGCGCTCAATAGAGGCGCCACTTGCCGAAGTAAGGCAGACGTTTTTTGGACATTAAATAGAACGTTTCATGTTTACAATGCCTCGTAATTTATAATATTAAAATAAATAAATAACAGTTAGATAATAACACATGGTGGCAGCGGAATTACTCATAAACATTCGAAGACAATTTTAGAAGCAATTTACAAGGGTTTGAACCAGGATTCTTCTTTAAAATGAAGTTCGAGTTTTCCATCCGCCGGGGCACGATACCGGACTTGTAAACAAAGCCGCTTCACGGTCAAACGACTAAATTCAGGAAAACAACGCTAAACGCGAGGTTCCGCAAACGAGGGCTACGACACGTTACAGAGAATTGAGACAACGTCCAGCTAAAGAATATAATAGTTATCATGGCTGAAAGTAATTTTCCACCTCCTGGGCAATTTGATTTTGGCAAAGCGGAGGATTGGCCTCGTTGGAAGTGAAGGTTTGAAAGATACAGGTCAGTCGCTGAAATAGACGAAGATAAGCAAATTGACGCATTAATCTACGCTATGGGAGACCAATCTGAAGATATTTTTCGTTCTTTTACACTGACTACGGAACAATTAACCGATTATGACGCGGTGCTACAGGCGTTTGAAGACCACTTCATAGTACGGCGTAACGTTATTTATGAACGAGCAATGTTTAATCGGCGCACCCAAACAGAATCAATGGAGGAATTTATAACTTCCTTACACGCCCTAGCGGAGCACTGCGACTTTGGACAGTTAAAAAGTGACTTCATCAGAGATAGACTAGTGGTTGGCATTCGCGATGGAAAATTATCCGAGCGCATGCAACTTCAAAGCGATTTGACCCTGGAACGTGCGGTGACTATGGCTAAACAATCTGACCAAGTTAAACGACAAAATCCTCAACTACGGGAGGTCGCAACTCCCACAAAGGTAGAAATCGACCGTATTCAGACACGAAAGCAAAAGAAAAATGACTTCTGGAAACAAAAATGTACAGGTAGGGGAAAACTTCCAAAATATGGAAACCATGACACCAAGGCGAAATGTAGGCGATGCGGTGGTACAGTTCACGCGTTTAAAGATTGTCCGGCAGCGAAATGTAAATGTCACTATTGTAAGAAAATGGGACATTACGCTAATTGTTGCGAAAATCAGAGCTCCATGGTTAGAGAAGTTTACGAAACGGGCGATGCGTACATCGGGACTATACGCACAAACGTTGGACCTATATTCACTGGGCGTTGGTCAGCGGCAGTCGGTATTCAGAAAGCTACACTTAACTTCAAGGTTGACACTGGAGCCGATGTATCGTGCATTTCCGAAGATACATACAAACAATATTTGTCTGAAATACGTTTACGAGAACCAGAACGAAAGTTGGTCAACGCGAACAAAAGTGAAATGAACGCGATTGGTTATTTTTGGGAGAAATTCTACTATCGAGGGAAATCTAAAATGACGGAGGTTTACGTAATTCACGGTCTTGGGCATTCGCTACTCGACGGTAACACCAGTGAGGCATTAGGAATCATAAAACGTACGGATGTTGAAGCTGTGGAGGAAACGGAGAAGAAAATGTCTTTCGATCCGAAAGAAGCGTACCCAAAATTATTTGAAGGCTTGGGACGTGTAAAAATTCCATATAAAATTCGACTAAAATCTGACGCTATCCCATTTGTCCTAAACGCTCCACGACGAATTCCCATACCGATGCTTAAAGAAATTAAAGCTAACTTAGACAATATGGTCTTAATGGGCGTAATCGAACCCGTTGAAGAACCGACGGAATGGTGTGCGGGCCTTGTACCGGCCCCAAAACCTAACGGCACGATTAGGATGTGTGTTGATTACGTAATTTTAAACGGTTATATACTTAGAGAGTTTCATCCAATGCCGGCGACAGAAAACATTTTAGGACGACTTGGAAAAGCTAAATATTTCTCAAAAATGGACGCGAACCACGGATTTTGGCAGTGTGAACTCGACGAAGAGTCGCAACTTTTGACAACGTTTATAACTCCATTTGGACGGTACAAATACAAACGTCTTCCGTTTGGGATAAACGCCGCGCCAGAATTTTTCCAAAAGAGAATGTCGCAAATACTGGAAGGCCTCGACGGAGTTCAAATTAATTTGGATGATTTCCTCGTCTACGCGGACACCATAGAGGAACACGACGCGCGATTGCGTAAGGTTTTCAAACGTTTACAAGACGCGGGAGTTACGCTGAATTATTCCAAATGCGAATTCGGAGTCACCAAAGTAAAATATTTGGGACACGTCATTGATCATCAAGGCGTTCATATCGATGAGGACCGAATCCGAGCAATTAAAGAAATGGATAAACCAGAAACCGTATCGGAGTTGAGAAGTCTAATGGGAACGATCAACTACCTTGGACGGTTTATACCGCATTTAGCAACGAAAGCGCGCCCTCTTAACGATCAGCTCAGCGAAAAAACGAGTTTACGTGGGGGTCGCCCCAAATCGAAGCGTTTGATCGTCTCAAAGAGGAACTAGTCAAAGGACCAGTACTGGCTTGGTTTGATTCGAATAAAGAAACGGTAATCACAGCCGATTCATCGTCATACGGAGTTGGGTCCACGCTAAAACGATATCAAGCATGTACCAGGGAAAGAACTTGGAGTGGCTGACGTGTTATCTCGTAGACCACTGAAAGATTCGGAAACGGATGATGACTTGGAAGATAACATCATGTCATACGTTCAAATGGTCACGAAATACTTACCGACGACTAATCGAAGGCTAAGCGAAATAATTCAAGCGCAAGCCGTAGACAGGGTTTGCCCGAAGCTAATTTACTTCAGCAGTCATGGATGGCCTACTATGGCAGAATTACCTAATGATCTTAAGGACTACTGGCAACGTAGAAACGATATTTCACTCAGTGAAGGACTGCTTATGTTTGGCCTAAGAATTGTTATACCCGCATCGATGAGAAAAGATATATTAAACAAGATCCACGAAGGACACCTAGGGATAACTAAATGCAGAGCCCGAGCGCGCGACGCTGTATGGTGGCCAGGATTGTCAGTGGACATTGAAAATCTAATAAAATCTTGTCAGAAATGCGTAATGGAAACGAAGAACTATCACGAGCCATTACTGCCATCCGAATTCCCCACAAGGCCATGGCAGAAGATAGCGATGGATTTGTTCTATCTAGAAAATCGCTGGTATCTCCTCGTCACAGATTACTACTCGAGATATCCAGAAATAGCGTTACTCAAAAGTTTAAAAGAAACTGAAGTGATCACTCATTTGAAGTCCATATTTTCACGACACGGGACCCCGGAGTTTGTCTACAGTGATAACGGGACACATTTGGGTCCACTATTAACGTCGGAGTTCACGAAATTTGCATTAGAGTGGGACTTCATCCACAAGACTTCAAGTCCTAGGTTCCCTCAAAGCAATGGCTTTATAGAAGCAGGAGTAAAAATAGTCAAGAGAAGTCTGAAAAAGAGTGATGATGGCTACAGAGCTATGCAAAGCTACCGGGCTACACCTTTAGCCAATGGCTTTACCCCTGCTGAGCTCCTTATGGGCCGACGAATTCGAACGTCGTTGCCTATAATACCAGATAAGTTAAATCCGAAACTTCCTGACAAACACCAACTTAACGATCGGGAAAAGCAACGAAGGGCACAGCAAAAGCAAAACTACGACCGCCAACACCGAGCACGACACCTCGACGAACTAAAAGACAATGAGAAAGTTTGGGTCGTAGATCTTCGCCGTTCGGGTACTATTGTAAAAAAGACCCCAGAACCACGATCGTATATTGTGGACACTGGGAAAAGTACGGTGCGAAGAAACAGATTTCATTTGGTACCTCTTCCCCAAACTGACAATAACCGTTCAATTGACTACGATTTCCCTGATATAAACCAACCAAGAGAATTACCCCGAAGTTGTCCAGAACGATTAGACGCGGAAGAGGAACCCCTAAGACCGGAACAGCGAGATCCTGTAGCTGCGGAAGACCAACAAGAGTTACGAAAAACTTCAAGGAGTGGTAGAATTGTTCGTCCACCCAAGAAACTAAATCTTTAAATAAATTCTGATATTAAAACGACGCGATTTAAAACAAAGGTTTTTGGTTATTATTAAAATGTAATAAATCCGCAGTTTCAATTTAAGAGGGGAGATGTATTATCAGTTTGAATTTGGCGCGCTTCAATGTATGACGCGCTCAATAGAGGTGCCACTTGCCGAAGTAAGGCAGACGTTTTTTGGACATTAAATAGAACGTTTCATGTTTACAATGCCTCGTAATTTATAATATTAAAATAAATAAATAACAGTTAGATAATAACACATCAAACTCCTGTCAAGAAGACTGTACTACCCTCTTCATAAGAGAGGTCTCATGAATTCAGACCAATATGGGTTCAAGCATGGCCGCTCTTGGACGCATGCTCTTTATAAAATCGTCGAATGCGTCAAGCACAAAAAAGAGAGTGGTCTGCACACTAGTCTAATCTCCCTTGACATAGAGGGGGCCTTTGACACTGTCTGGGTTCCGGGGTCCTTTCAAGACTCAAGCAAGTTGCTTGTCCAAGAAACTTGTATTACTTATACAAAAGTTTTCTTAGCAACAGAATTGCCTCGCTTGATGTAGTTGGTAGTGTTTTTAGCAAGTCACTTACCAAGGGGTGTCCACAGGGTTCTTGTAGCGGACCTTTACTTTTCAATTTAATCATAGATGGCGCTCTTAGTCAGGTTTACCTTTTATCATACGTTGTGTTTCTTGCCTCACTTAGAGGAGGTTAAGAATAAGGTTACTCGTCTCGTCCAATCCATTGCTTGCTTTGCAAAGGTCGAGTGGGGTCTGGATTATAGGGCGTTGAGAGTGGTATGAGCGTATTAACACCTACGGTGCTGGCGCATGGTGGCGTGAGATTGGGAACTCTTTAATGGTTAAAAAGCTCAGGTCAATCCAACGGGTAGCGGCTCTTCGAGTCTGCTGTGCTTATCGTACGATATCTACCGATGCGTTATTGGTAATTACCAACTTAACCCCAATAGAACACGTGGTAAGTGAGGAAGCAACTATCTTTAGGTCTTTTTACCAACAGATGTCGGTTAAACACTCTGAATACAATGTAATAGTTCGAAATTTTCTTTACCCGGGCGACCCTTGGGCCTGGCACCCAGCCTCTCGTGTAGAGATTTCAAGTGGAGACGCTCTTCCCACTAATGCAGGTTTAGAGATCTTCTCCAATGGTTCGATATCGGAGAATGCCGCTTCTGCGGCATTTGTGGTCTACTTAAACGGAATGGAACTCGTGTAAAAGACATTTCGTCTAGACATGAGTTATAATCCAAGTATTTATTATTTTGAGCTTTACTCCATATTGGAGAGCATTAAGTGGTTCGCTGGGGAGCGACCCCCCCGATGAAGAGGTGATAGTTGATCTTCTCTACGAGCCATCGGAAATCCTTCCCACCTTAATGGAATGTGTGCTAACATTAGGGAGTTGATTAATAATCATGGCGCTAGAATCATCCTTAACTGGGTTAAAGCACACAGTGGTATTCTAGGTAACGAGAGAGCGGATGCGCTGGCTAAGGGCGCATTAATAAATCAGGTGGTCCATTCTATAACACCCGATAAAGGCAGCATTAAAAATATTTTGAGGGGCATTACCAAGAGGCATTGGCAGAGTAGTTGGAGCGACAGCAATAAAGGCAATGTGACGAGGAATTTTATTCCAAACGTGGGCGACAATGCGATCAACCCTAATCACTTCTCAGTGGTCACGGCAAGTTTCCTAGCTTCTTGCATAGTTTAGGACATGTGCTCAGTCCTGCCTGTGTTTGTGGGCCAGACATAGGCGATTCTGAGCACTACTTAGTTAGCTGTCAACTCACTCTCCATCTGGTCCCTAGAGGCAACCTTAGAGATATGAAGTTTACAGAAAAGTAGATTATATTCAAAAAAATCATGCGTTATATATATAACCAGCAAGTTCGGGGACATATGTCCAGGTTGATTGCTGGATTTTTTATCGATTTTATTTATACCTGCCGTTTTAATTATTTTTAGGCTAGTACCCTTCGATAGGGTTTTTATACATGTTATTGCTTTTACTTTTTATTCAAAAAGAGAAATTGTGGAATAGGTTATATAAAACTTAGTTGTATATTTTGTGGTACCCCCAGTAGTGCCTAGCCGAATTGGGGGTATATAAATTTTATAACAATGTCATGGCTAGTACCTCGTTGGCATAGGTCAGGGCCGGGACAGCAACCGATTTCCAAAGAGTGCGACTCACGGAGTACTTGTTATACGAGTTGTTGGCTAAGTTTTTCACCGCCCATCTGAGCCTTGTAGCTTTTAGTACTAGTTGGCGTTCAAATTCGTATAGATAGTTTTCATTTTCGGAGGAGAAGGTGACTCCCAGGTATGTATATTCCGTTGCAATATCTATCCAAACTATCGAGTAATGGCGTCGTACAAAAGAAACTGCAAACTGGGCTACAAGATATTTTAAAAGGACTTTAGCGCGGCCAACTAAGATCAGCTTTTTCGCAGTAATTGGCTATGATTGTAGAAATAATTCATCAAATAAAATAATTACATCAGAATAACCCTATCCCCGCCTAAGCTAAAAATTCCAGGTAACTATTCAAAATTTCCTATTTACTATGAACGTTCTAATCCACGTGTATACCGACGAAAGTTTCACGGGTAAGTCTTTCCCAAAATAGAAGTGCACGGATTTGTTTACGCTCTGTGAGTTAAAAAAAAAGAAACTCCATGCATTTCTGTGGATAAAGTGTTTACAAATGTTTAATGAATACAAATAAATTTTATCATATTTGGTGCTATTTTCGTGGTAAAAGGGGAAACCGAAGTTCTCGGAGGAAAACCCCTTTGTGCGGAAAAGAATTAGTAAATCCCACGTTGAAAAGTGGTTCCATGAAATAGTTGAATTTGTTGTGATAAATCGTATTTCAAATATTTGAAGGTGCAGGATCCATTGTGCTCACCTTCAAAATTTAAAATATTCACATTAAATGAAATTAAATATAAATTTCGACTCATAGATAATCATTGCGCAGACGAGATACCTTTATTTCATTTTTAAATATAAATGCCGTAGAATGTTATGTCAACGTTTCTATGTAAGGACCGTCACGCATACCGTATGTGTTTTTGTCTTGGGAAGTTAGTTTCCAATCGTTACGCCTCATGTTATATTTTGTGGGACAAAAATCGTTGGATATGATATTGCCCTTAACTATTTAATCAATTTGCTAATGAAGGTTTAAATTAAAAAACTATAAATTATATTGAAAAGAAAAAACAGTGCATAAGTTCTATATTATAGAAATTAATAATAGAAATTAAGGGCAACTTTAACAAAACATCGTTATCAATATGAACACTCAAACGTCACTCATCCAAAAACCCGACTCCACCAGCCGATGACTGTGAAAAGCTAAACACCAAAAACGACCAAATCACCGAAGACTTTAGACACAAATTTTTCAGGATCAAATGCAATTGGACTTGGCAACGCATCTGAGTGTATCATATTTAAATTCCGATCGACCTACAGAGATGATAATAAGTTAGTATATTTCGGACCGTGTTCATGCTAACACATTGGCGGGAAATCATTAATACTTTTCCTGATGTGAAATGCTAGATGGATACTCAATGGAAAACTGCCTTGGTTAAATGTACCGTTAAAAATAGTCCCAATGAATATTTAGTTCTTATCCACGGCCAGGAGGACCGTTCCTTTCCTCACTTGGTCTTAAGTCAGTGGCAGGTTTGAGTCCCATCTTTTCTCCTCCGCCCTTGTTGTTCTTCAGTTCAACCACTTTTGATGCTCCTGATAGTTCAATGAGAAAAATACATTTAAAATTTAAAGTTTCACAAAGTGCAAAATTGTTTCATCGGCTGATCGATGATGATAGATAGGGCTTTCGATCGCAACAGGGTTACTGTTATTATTTACGTAAACATGAAACAGAGCCATCCAATTTTGCTTCAAGGTGTTAGTTCAGAAAGTAAACGTTACGTTTTATAAAAAGTCGTTTTCGCATAAAATATAAAAACATTTCTCTAATTGTTTTTTTTTATTTAAAATCAAATCAAAATAAGTCAATAAATCAGTTGAAAGAAATACCTAAATCAAAAGTACTTCAAGTGTTCTATTTATATGTAAAAATAACATACTGCTTCTTCTATACAATCATAAAAGTCATGGTTGAGACGAAATGGTACTCAAAAAAGGCTAGTTTGCAGATCACAACTCAATTGGCAATCTTAACTACGTAAGAAAAGCTTCCTTTTCGTTGAATCTAACTATGCCTTTTGCCCATTTATTTGAAAAACTAATGATAGAAACTAAGAAGATAAAGGATTTAGCACCTCTGTGAAGTGTCGAATGTCCGGTTTCCAGAATAGTGAAGAGAAGCACGCTGCACAAAAGCAAGGCGAGGCTGAGCTTGGCATTCATGATTTTTCTTTGATTTTAGAGAACGATCTGGATTATGGAAAAATTTTAGAGAATATTCATGGATCTGAATAAAATATTGCAAAGAAACACGTATTTCGCTTTACAATTATTATAACCTCGATCCCCTTACCAGAGAATCACTGGAAATTTTACTTTAAGTAAACAAGCAGTTTATAATTGGCAAACTAGTTTTTGCTCTCTCTATTTAAGATAAATTTAAAGGTAATTTTAAAGAACAATAAAGGGAATTTAAAATCGGTTCGGCCAGGAGTAGTGGCTCACTCCTGTTATCCCAGGTGTCCTGGAGGCAGAGTTTGTGGATGGCCGTGTGAGGACGACCACCAATCCCCCAACGGGTGGTCGAAATACTTCCGCCACGGGTGTCCCCACCCCTGTCCCCAAGTATCCCCCTGTTGGCGTGGCCGTTACACATATCTCGCCCTGATTAATCAGATGGACGAGAGGACTGAATTGTCCCACACGTTACAATCGAATAAAAAAAAAATCTGTTCGCTCTGCACAGTCTGGGCCGCCAAAAACTATTAGTTTCGGGGCCCCCAAAAAAGCCGTGAATTCTAATATTGCGACACTTTTAAAGGAGAAACCCTATTGACAAATAACGTTTAATCAAAAGTGGCTCTCGAAAATAACCACTTTCTTGTCGGGTCTTGGCAGATAATTGGAGTTGACTTACTAACTACCAATTCTACCTGGGAGCTTGAAGTCATCTTCATTAGAATTTTCAGGTGAGTTATCTTGGATTGAACATTATAGCAGCTTCATTTCAAAGTATAAATTCTGATTTATTCCCCGGAATAGACTTCACAGTTAATTTCGAACAAAACTCTGAATTATAGAAATTGAGAGCCGTCAAAGGGGACTTTTCTGCTTTATTAATACCGTTCAGTAATAATAGTATTATCCACGAATAAATTGTTATATTTAAAGAGTTTAACTTACCAATTTGAACCTTTCCTACGGCACAGTGTTGAATGTTCTTACGGTTGCGATACTTGTTGCTGGTACTGTGTCTGCTCTTTTATTATTTGTCAAGGTTAAATCAGATATGAAAAATGAGTGACATTTTTTTACAATCAAAAATAATTCTAAACGCCTGACCCATTATTTTTGACACTTTTGCCAAAAACAATCGTATTCTTAGCTTTTCGCTATGAGGGATGGCTCAAATTAAAACTCGTGTTTTGGATGAACCTAAATGAAAGTAAATTACGCGATATAATTACTCGTGTGATTTGTCAAACAAACGGAGTGAGGGTGCATCATTCTTCGTCCTCCTGAAAATATTATTTTTGCTATCTGGGCCTCATCCGCTTCTTTTAGAAAATAATATCTCCAAACAATGTAGAGTAATCTATCATAGTTACTGTTACGAAACAATCTTTTGAATGTGTTTTAAAAGTTGAACGACCTGCGGAGTCGACGATCTGCGAACATTCTGACTAAAAATGTAGCACGTTATATACAAAACGTTTTGTAACGTAATCTTGTATTTTGTGGACAAGTTTTGTCTTTAAATCAGTCCAATGATGTCTCTAGCGCTGCTTTGCTTTAACGGCATATTTAACCGCAAAGAATCTAGAGCCAATTGCTGTATATTAATTATTTTGTACCTGTTTTATATATCTTTGTTGCTTATATTTATTTGGTTCGTGTGTCTATAAAGAGTGGGCTTATATAAATATTTGCTCAAGAAAAGTTTTCACTGTAAACGTACTTTCTTTCTTCGTCCCTTATTTCCAAACAAAACTCACTTCGTGAGATAGCTCAGCGGTAATACGAAGTATTGCTACCCGTGTCGTTTGAGATACTCCGATCTTCAAGACACCCAAGAGACAGAATCCTCCAAAGAAAACAATCCCTCTTAGTCAATCGTAACGTAGAAACCTGCTCCTCCTGCGTCGAAATAGCTAACCGTAGCAAACGCACCTCCACGTCAATTTAATATTATTGATCCTCGATCAGTAGGAATTATGTTAAGAGAAAGAAACCCTTAACTCCCTTGAAGTCTTGAAGTGTCACGTATATATCCGAACCATTAGTAAATAAAAATGGGTTTAACCTTCCCCAACTGGGAGCCAATCCTGATTTGTCTTAGTGTTAGTGTAAAATTGTGCAGACTCGCATAATTTTGGTTGACAATGAAAACATGGTTTAATTATTAATGGAAAGGTTCGAATTCAAGGGTTTTTGAGTGTTTCTTACTCGTTCGGTTAAAAAATCAGTAAGTTTCAAAACCAAAAAAGTACTCCTCCCCGTACGGATGTCAGTTCACCGCACGTCGACTCTTAACAACTTACAAACCGAAGGTGTTATTATTATAGGTGCTACCATAACCTTATGAGAAATGTCTAAGATTCAATCACGATAAGTCAATTGTTTTACAGCAGAAAACTCTAGTGCTTTAAAAATAAGAGCCCATTATTTTACCCTTTCAGTCTTTTTAAATCTAGAGAGAGCTAATCAAACTTTGTTTCTCGAAATGAAAATTTATACTAATATTTGGCAATACGAGCGTCGGTGTCTAGGTCTTAAAACAGTTGCCTACCATGCAATAAGAGTTCGATTCCCTTTCGACTCCAATGGTTTTTTTACTTCAGATTTGTTTTTTTTGCTTTTATTATTTTCGTTCTTAAGCGTATAATTTTCTTAGTATCCTCCGAGGTGGAAGTGGCTTGGTTGTTCCATCCCGGCATGAAAATTTATACTAATATTTGGCAATACGAGCGTCGGTGTCTAGGTCTTAAAACAGTTGCCTACCATGCAATAAGAGTTCGATTCCCTTTCGACTCCAATGGTTTTTTTACTTCAGATTTGTTTTTTTTGCTTTTATTATTTTCGTTCTTAAGCGTATAATTTTCTTAGTATCCTCCGAGGTGGAAGTGGCTTGGTTGTTCCATCCCGGCTTGTGGCACTGGGTGAAAACTCGGAATAACTCCTTCTGCGTTGAGTTTGCAAGTTCTCCCCCTCTGGTTTAAGGGGTTTTTCCCGAGCTCTTCGGTTTCCCCTTCCATTAAAACTTGTTGAGGTTAACGGTAATAGTTAGTGTAGGGAGCTCTTGGTTCTATCGCGTGGCATGCAGGGCTTGCCAACTCCCTCCTACGCATTCTTACCCGGCCACTTGAATTAATGGCTTCAAAAGTCGCTTGATGACTTAGGCCTCAGGTGGTGCCTTGGGTATTAGCCTATAAAGCTGAAAACCTGGTTCAATTCTTGGCCGATCTATTACGATCTTCTTAAGATTTTTGTTGTATTTTTCGGTTATATCACATGCCCTCCTATTCCTGAAATTATTCTAACCATGAAAAAGAACTTGGTTTCGATTCCCTTCCGGCGTGAATGTATTCATTTTCCAACCAAGATTAAGTTTATTTTACACTAATATTAAATCGGTTCGTATTCCCAAATTTCTAAAGTGGCTTTGAGTAAAAAGCTTCTGTGGTTCAATGCTTGAACACTGACGCTTTGATAATAAGACGTATATCGTAAACATTTAGTGGAAGCCCTGCCATTTGGATGTTCAGATTTCAGACGATCTCAATTAAGTGTATAACATAAAAAACCGTAACTTTCAACACAAACACCCCCAACACTGCACACGAATACACCCAAGGTGACTGTAACACCGCTTCTCGATAATCAGATAAAGTTATTGTAAAACTAGTGCTAAATTTTCAGCGCTTACAATCATGACGTCAGACGTTGTTGAACGGCTTTAAAGCGCGCGTTTTTTTTCATGAAAGAGCAATGATTTCAGTCATTATCAGGGTTGATAGCTGATGCCTACGATTGCTTAGGGCTGACAATCGTGACGTCACAACCAGAACAGTTAAAAGTCCTTCTACAGCCTTTCCGACTCAGCTCTTCAGTGACTAGTTATTTAATGCACACTGGAAATACATGTCATCTGTAGAACGGAAATAAAATTTAACCTCTCGGACGGGACTTTAATCTCGGTTTGGTATTACAATCACCGTGTCTGTTTGTCTGTCTGGGCTGCGAACGCGTTAGCAGTTTCGGAGTAAAGTGCAATCATCGCGTTTGCTGTTCTTCCGATTTGGTAAAATGTTATCTAAAACGCCTTTATTTCCAAAACCATGTATAGCTTTTTTTGCGGTTTGCATACATAGTTATACGGAAGCGCTTTTTTCATTGCATACGATATCCATTCGTGTGTAGGCACCTGTATTTCTTCGTATATTTTCGTTTTGTGTCGTGTGTTTTTTCGTATCGTTTTGTATGTTTTGAGTAACCACTCACCATTTTCTACAGGTTATTGAATTTGTGGACGGACAGAGCGCTGAGGGTTTCGGTAAACGTCTGATTTGAGAAAATTCTAAGATACAAAAAGCTATTGAAATACAATCAAGCAAACGCGTTACTTTTCTCAGTACCTTTTTTACAAAATTATCAGTTTTTCGATAAAATACATATTTTTCGATCTAAGACATGACCAAAAATGGTAGCGTGTTTTGAAATTATCTAAATTCCTCAAAGAATAAATATTGGTTTATATTAATAATGCTCGATGTTTTAAAACGTCCAACTCTATCAAGTTTGCCAAAAAATCGAATATTCTTTGCATCATGCAATGGGGATTTTAAATGGAGAAAGAAGGTGATTCGAGCGTAAAAAGGTATGATAATTTAAACAAGATACTAAATATATCCATAAAGGATGAAAATCAGACATGCGCTTTTGCAGGCTTAAGGAAATTTTAAATAACACGATGTTGCACCTTAAAAGGGTAAAGCAGCTGCACACACACCTCAAAGCCAAAATGTGCCAAGTTTCTACTCACTAACAATGAAAATTAAACAAATAGCGTATTGTTTTAAATTAATAAATAACCAATTTTTTTCGGCTATATAGCTTAAGAAATCCTTTTTAAACACTTATTTATGATGGGCCATTTATTTTACAAAAATTATTTTAAATAATCCACGAGAGTCAGAGAAGTGCCAATTTCCAAGCAAAATTATAAGCACTTTAGGAAAATAATTATCTATTTAATAATATATTTGTGTGAAATATCATCTGTTCTTATAACTCGTTTCTGATTCGTCGCCGTCTTCTCACACATTATAAAGTTTTGCGGTAGACTGCGTTTAAAGTTTAATACTTCATGTTAAATAAAAATTGTGGTCGATTGGTTTTTAAAGATTGGTTGAGATGCGTATTTCAGTAAAAGCCCTAAATGAAGGGGACTGGCGATCTGACTATGATGACGTTTTCCCTACAACAGTATCTCTCACTGACGAAGCCATATTTTCGAGGTAAGGTCTTCTCAACACTCACAATCAGCATCTAAATCACCATGAACATGTGGGCTTTAATAGTGGGAGATGCTTTGAATGGACCTAACATGCTGCCTCCACGACACCATGGGTTGTTGTACCTTGCCTTCCTACAAAATGCCCTACCTGACCTTCTTGATGATGTACCATTGGCAATTCGTCGTCAAATATGGTTTCAACCTGAGGCGGGTGTAAATTGTGAGTGCTCATTTATGAAAATCAGTATGGAAAGAGTGAACATTGCATTTACAAACGTAAGCTGTTCTTTTTCAGAAGAATAACCAAACTCAGCTTGCTCTGGCTGAACGCGGGATTGTTTTCTCCGTCGTTGATTGTTCACGGCGCGGTGAGCGAGATCCCACCGATCGAGTAGCGGGGCTTTTCACTGTTGAGCAGTTGTTTTCGGCGAGAGAGAATCGCTTCAAGCGGCGGGATGGTTTCGTTTGACTGAAAGCGAACACGAATATTTTTTTAACTTTTGAACTCTGTCCGCGTGCTGAGCTGGATTACGGTGAATGTGGTGTAGTTCTCTTTTCCAATTAGCGCACTGCACGCCGAGAAACCAATGAAAAAATATTTTTAGCCTTCTTTTGCTTTGTATGATAGAGTTTTTTAAGATTAATAAACGGAAAGGTTAAACACACGTTGAGAGACTAATTTCACAGCTATTATTTGATGACAGATGGCTCGATAGGGTAGATATTTTTTTCATAAATTTTTTGCACAATTTTCAACTCTCTTCCACTCTAATTGGTGGATTTGTTACTTGAAACAGTTACATAATCTAAATTTTACAGGAACAATACAATTATATAATTCTATGGTGATACCATCGTGGCAGTACTACTATTCGTAACATATTACCTCTTAAAATGACATTCGATTCCGATTCTTGTTCAATTCCTTGATTCTTGTTTGGTTCTGTGATTCTTGTTTGGCTACACACTTGTACACGATTCCTTTATTCATCTATTCGCAACCATAACAAATGTAGCTGTTCGAATCTTATAGAAAAGGCGGAGTGACTAGGGAAATGATCAATTAAAAATTGTCTAGGTCAGTTTACAAATTAAATCGAAGGTGGTCAGTTGAGGGGTCAGTGGTTCACTAGACCACTAAATAAAAGGGTCCTGCTGGGGTTTGATAAATCGAGCCCGAAAATCGAGTAGCAAGTGACTTTTCATTCCCTACGTCATAATTTCGTGCGGTAAATAGTAATAATTCGAAGGCCGCTGGGGCCTTTAATTCAACTTGGTCTACAGATACACATTATGGATCAGTCAAGGTATTTTCGGGCATGGGGTCGATTGTCATTGTCACTCACTGGTTTACTTTAAAAAATTCCTTATTTCCCACCATGTAAAGCGGCTCACTTTATTTTCCGTCTGCTTGAGATTCAAACCTCCCCTTCCAAGTTCCAAATTTAACATCCAAATTTGAATAGTCCAAAATGTAATCGGTTGTAATACGCCCGAAAATACGCTCGGTAATACGAATACGATTGAAATATATAGCCACGTTTACACATATGCGATACGGATAAAAAGGTTTCGAAGCTCTTCAAATCATTTTCAACCATAAGTATGAACCTAGTGAAATTACTTAAAACCGTTTTCGGGCGTTAATCTTGAACGACGCTTATGATTGTGATTCCTGAAATCAATTTCAGTTTCCGTGATTCGCTCGAGATTCCAGTATTCGTATGTGATTCACCGATTCGAGTAGGATTCTAAGATCCCGAAGATTCGTATATTCATTTTAGATTAAATAAAAAATGCTTTTATCAACGCAGTTGAAAGGTTGAATTAAGGGGGAGTAGTTTAGATCTATGAAGGTGCAGATATTGAAAATGTTTTAGGTTTACAGGGTTTTGTTTTTGGAATTTTCAAAAACGAAATATATTTCGAAAATAATTTCCATCGATTTTCCTCACCTTTTATATATTTTAAAACCCTTCTTTTAAATTTGAGCCTTGAAACTTTAACAGTAAACTGAGAAAATTTAAAATTATAAAAGAAGTACGCATGTTTAGCTCTGAACTTTTTTCTATTCTAATCGAACTATTTAAACTAATTTAACGCGCGTTTAGCCATAGATAAATTAATAGGGCTGTATGATCAAAATCTAGAACGAAAACTTCAAAAATACGAGGTAGGCTACATTGCCTGATACGGCACCATATTTTTCAGATGAAAAGCTTATTTCTGTGCTTCTGGCGTTGATCTTCAATCCGAAAGACGTCTGCTACGTTGTTGTACACGCTTAAAATGGTTGGGACAAAATTAACCCTAATTGGGTCAAATCTTACCCACAACTATGATCCGTATTGCTCCAGTTCAAGCACTTGGGTAAAATGAAAACAATCCAAATTGAGCAAACAATTTTACTCAAAGTTGGGTCAAATAAAATTACCCAAAAAGATCAGTAATAAAAAATATCCATTTGGGGTTGTTTATATTACTCATTTTGAATTAAATAATTACCCAAAAATTTGGGTTAAGATAAGAAAAATTGCCGAATTAGTCGAGTTATAAAAATAACCCAATTTTGGAATGCTTTTTGCTAAATCTAACAAATACATTTTTAAAAAATGACTTAAAAATTGAAAAACTCTGAACTTTATGTTAAATTCTTATAACAATTCGCAAACAAAAGATATCACATCTTTAAAAATTATAATAAAAAATTAGAATTTAATATTTACACCATGGAATATGCCTTTAAATTTTTTATAAAATGACTATTTTAAAAATTGTATCAAAGGCTATGACTTTAGCCAAGCAATATCACTGGTTTACTTTAGCCATACCATAATATATCACATGGTAAGACTTAACCAAGCGATGTCACAGATTAGGATGAACAGTGAAATCATAAAAGTTAAATTTCAAAAACTATTTTAGAGATGTTTAGGAACTTTTATGAAGTTGTAATAGCCAAATATCATTTTAAGATAGTAGTAGGCCTATTCGGTTTTTTTAAAGCAACAGAATAAATATAAGAATAATAATAATAGTAATAATAATAATAATATATTTATTGTGGAAATCAATTTTGTCTTTTTACAATATACTGGCCAAGTCGTAAAACGACTTTTAGGCCGTCGCGCTGAAAGAGTTATTTTAACTTACCGATTATACATAATATATATTATTTTTTATACATATATAGGTTGTAAGAAATTTGTTTATCCATTGGTCAGAAGAAATTCCCGAATCAGTCGTTTAAGCATACTCAGCGGACCAGTGGAGTGAGGGTTAAATTCATTAAACAATTTTATAGTTTTACAAAATATAGAGTTTGTTTTTAGACGAGTATGAGCAAATGGATACAAGAATTGCGCGTGAAATATTTCGCTAGCTTACTATATTTAAACGGATTATAGGACGAGCAATGCAGACATTTGTAAATAAATATGAGACCAAAAAATCATAAATTTGAGCAATATTCAATATACATAAATCCTTAAAAATAGTTGCAGTATGAGCTAGATACGTCGTGTTTTCTACAATTCTTACGGCTCTTTTTTGCAATACCATTAATCTATTCAGATTATGTTCCGATGTGTTACCCCAGATGGTTATACAGAAGACTAAGTGTGTGTATATGAGGGAATAATACAATTGTATTAGGGTTTTTTTACCAAATATATTACGGTTTTGCTGCATTAAACAGACACCATACGACACTTTTCTAGCAATGTAATTTATATGGTTGTTCCAACTAAGTAACGGATCATACCGAACACCAAGGTATTTCTAGGTAGAGACTTCTTCTAATGGGGTCTGTCCAAAAACTACTGGTCTATTTCTAGTTAGGTCTTTGTTTATTTTTGAGAAAATCATGAATACCGTTTTATCGCTATTTATTTCTAAAAAATATTCCGCAACCAAATATCAATTTTGCTTAAAATTAAGTTTGTATTTATTATAAGATTATCTAAGTTCGGACCAGCGTTTAAACTAATGGTATCATCTGCATATAGGAGGAGGGTATCGGAATCATCAATTAAGGCTAAGTCATTTATGAACAGATTGAACAAGAGGGGGGACAGAATAGCGCCCTGAGGGACACCTTTATACACATATCTTTCATTAGACACTTTATCATTGAGCTTAGTTTGGCTAGAACTATTACTTAAATACGATTTGATCCAGTCATGACTTTTACCTCTAATACCCATAATTTTTAATTTTTCCAATAAACGATTAAGATTGACCGAGTCGAAGGCCTTTTTTAGGTCCAAGAGCACTGCTAAAACATAATTACTCTGTTCCAAGGAATCTATAATTTTTTGGAATACTTGTATGTTTGCTAATTCAACACTCGAGTTTTCTCTAAAACCAAATTGTTTGTCTACGATTAATTTATACTTTTTTACGAAGGACAGCAATCTTGAATAGAAACAACGGTCAAAAATTTTGGCCAAAATCGAGAGAATCGAGATTGGCCTATAGTTAGTGGGTAAATCTTTATCTTGACTCTTATAGATCGGCGTGATGATTGATTTTTTTAGGCGGTCCGGATAGATACCCAGGGAGAATGACATATTGATTAGAATATTTAAGGGACAGGTTTAAAAGATTCCGCTAACTTAATAATTTTGGGTGAGATATCATCGTGCCTGGGGCCGAATTAGTATTTAAAGTCTTAAGAATTCTTGAAATTTTCCCTTCATCGGACTCTAGTAAAACCATAGAGTTGGAGATCACTTTAACACTGCCAAGACTATTGTTAATAGAAGTTTCATCGGACTCAGATTCAGCAGGAGTAAAAAATGAATTAAAATTATCTGGTGTATTTTGTATTATATGTCCGATTTTCTTGTTACCCTTTCCAATCAGCTCGTTGATCAATTTCCATGCTTTTTTAGGATTCCCCTGAACGGATGCCAATGCATTCTTATAAAAATTTACTCGTGAATTTCTAATTAAATTGTTACAAAGATTTCTACAGATTTTAAATCTTTTTAAGTTTTCATCAGTTTTATTACGATTGTATATATTTCTAAGTTTACGTTTATCTTTAATATGATCAATTATATTTTCAGTGATCCACCCAGCAAACACTAATCGTCCCTGGGACGTCCCAGCATGGTCCATAGAGCCCAGCTTGGTCCCGTCCAAATTTCGTCCTACGGGACGAATAACGTACGTCCCATGATTTTAGTCCTCGTATTACCAATTTCGCGACATCCGATATTCAGCCCAATCGACGTCGCATGGATCTCCACTATTCGTCCGAAATGTTTCGTCCATCAATGGTATCTAGAGGCGCGTTTATCAGCAATTAATTTTAATTTGTTTCACCTGTATTTGTATTTGAACTGATAATGATTAATGAACCACAAAATATTAATTTTATTATGAATATTATTATTTAAATTTACGAGTTTATTTAACGTGAATTAATGAAATTACGTGTTAAATCACAATTACTTAATTATTTAATTAAGTTTTCTTTTCTAAATTTTTATATTTTTTTATATTATTATTTTCTTAATTTTTATTTCCATTATTTTCATTTGATGAATTATTTCTACAATCAAAGCCAATTACTGCGAAAAAGCTGATCTAAGTTGGCCGCGCTAAAGTCCTTTTAAAATATCTGGTAGCCCAGTTTGTAGTTTCTTTTGTACGACGCCATTACTCGATAGTTTGGAACAGTGATGGGCAAACCTCTGAGTGAATATTGAGAGGGAATGAAGCGTCCCTCTTTCCCTCTCACTCTCTTCTCTAACGCTCGCTCGGCAGAAGGAATTTTCCCCTCTTTCGACGCTCTTTGAGATCTCCCTCTTTCGAAAGAGGGACCCTCCTATTAGAGGGGTATTGAGAGAGGGAATGACGCGTCCCTCTCTTCTCTAACGCTCGCTCGGCAGAGGGAATTTTCCCCTCTTTCAACGCTCTTTGCGATCTCCCTCTTTCGAAAGAGGGACCCTCCTATTAAAGGGGTATTGAGAGAGGGAATGAAGCGTCCCTCTCTTCTCTAACGCTCGCTCGGCAGAGGGAATTTTCCCCTCTTTCGACGCTCTTTGCGATCTCCCTCTTTCGAAAGAGGGACCCTCCTATTAGAGGGGTATTGAGAGAGGGAATGAAGTGTCCCTCTCTGCTCTAACGCTCGCTCGGCAGAGGGAATTTTCCCCTCTTTCGACGCTCTTTGCGATCTCCCTCTTTCGAAAGAGGGACCCTCCTATTAGAGGGGTATTGAGAGAGGGAATGAAGCGTCCCTCTCTTCTCTAACGCTCGCTCGGCAGATGGAATTTTCCAGTCTTTCGACGCTCTTTGCGATCTCCCTCTTTCGAAAGAGGGACCCTCATATTAGAGGGGTATTGAGAGATGGTATGAAGTGTCCCTCTCATCTCTAACGGTCGTTCGGCAGAGGGAATTTTCCCCTCTTTCGACGCTCTTTGCGATCTAACTCTTTCGAAAGAGGGACCCTCCTATTAGAGGGGTATTGAGAGAGGGAATGAAGCGTCCCTCTCTGCTCTAACGCTCGCTCGGCAGAGGGAATTTTCCCCTCTTTCGACGCTCTTTGCGATCTCCCTCTTTCAAAAGAGGGACCCTCCTATTAGAGGGGTATTGAGAGAGGGAATGAAGCGTCCCTCTCTTCTCTAACGCTCGCTCGGCAGAGGGAATTTTCCCCTCTTTCGACGCTCTTTGGGATCTCCCTCTTTCGAAAGAGGGACCCTCATATTAGAGGGGGATTCAGAGATGGATTGAAGCGTCCCTCTCTTCTCTAACGCTCGCTCGGCAGAGGGAATTTTCCCCTCTTTCGACGCTCTTTGCGATCTCCCTCTTTCGAAAGAGGGACCCTCCTATTAGAGGGGTATTGAGAGAGGGAATGAAGCGTCCCTCTCTTCTCTAACGCTCGCTCGGCAGAGGGAATTTTTCCCTCTTTCGACGCTCTTTGCGATCTCCCTCTTTCGAAAGAGGGACCCTCCTATTAGAGGGGTATTGAGAGAGGGAATGAAGCGTCCCTCTCTTCTCTAACGCTCGCTCGGCAGAGGGAATTTTCCTCTCTTTCGACGCTCTTTGCGATCTCCCTCTTTCGAAAGAGGCACCCTCCTATTAGAGGGGTATTGAGAGAGGGAATGAAGCGTCCCTCTCTTCTCTAACGCTCGCTCGGCAGAGGGAATTTTTCCCTCTTTCGACGCTCTTTGCGATCTCCCTCTTTCGAAAGAGGGACCCTCCTATTAGAGGGGTATTGAGAGAGGGAATGAAGCGTCCCTCTCTTCTCTAACGCTCGCTCGGCAGAGGGAATTTTCCTCTCTTTCGACGCTCTTTGCGATCTCCCTCTTTCGATAGAGGCACCCTCCTATTAGAGGGGTATTGAGAGAGGGAATGAAGCGTCCCTCTCTTCTCTAACGCTCGCTCGGCAGAGGGAATTTTCCCCTCTTTCGACGCTCTTTGCGATCTCCCTCTTTCGAAAGAGGGACCCTCCTGTTAGAGGGGTATTGAGAGAGGGAATGAAGCGTCCCTCTCTTCTCTAACGCTCGCTCGGCAGAGGGAATTTTCCCCTCTTTCGACGCTCTTTGCGATCTCCCTCTTTCGAAAGAGGGACCCTCCTATTAGAGGGGTTTTGAGAGAGCGAATGAAGCGTCCCTCTCTTCTCTATCGCTCGCTCGGCAGAGGGAATTTTCCCCTCTTTCGACGCTCTTTGAGAACTTCCTTTTTTCGAAAGAGGGACCCTCCTATTAGAGGGGTATTGAGAGAGGGAATGAAGCGTCCCTCTCTTCTCTAACGCTCGCTCGGCAGAGGGAATTTTTCCCTCTTTCGACGCTCTTTGCGATCTCCCTCTTTCGAAAGAGGGACCCTCCTATTAGAGGGGTATTGAGAGAGGGAATGAAGCGTCCCTCTCTGCTCTAACGCTCGCTCAGCAGAGGGAATTTTCCCCTCTTTCGACGCTCTTTGCGATCTCCCTCTTTCGAAAGAGGGACCCTCCTATTAGAGGGGTATTGAGAGAGGGAATGAAGCGTCCCTCTCTTCTCTATCGCTCGCTCGGCAGAGGGAATTTTTCCCTCTTTCGACGCTCTTTGCGATCTCCCTCTTTCAAAATAGGGACCCTCCTATTAGAGGGGTATTGAGAGAGGGAATGAAGCGTCCCTCTCTTCTCTAACGCTCGCTCGGCAGAGGGAATTTTCCCCTCTTTCGACGCTCTTTGGGATCTCCCTCTTTCGAAAGAGGGACCCTCATATTAGAGGGGGATTGAGAGATGGAATGAAGCGTCCCTCTCTTCTCTAACGCTCGCTCGGCAGAGGGAATTTTCCCCTCTTTCGACGCTCTTTGCGATCTCCCTCTTTCGAAAGAGGGACCCTCCTATTAGAGGGGTATTGAGAGAGGGAATGAAGCGTCCCTCTCTTCTCTAACGCTCGCTCGGCAGATGGAATTTTCCAGTCTTTCGACGCTCTTTGCGATCTCCCTCTTTCGAAAGAGGGACCCTCCTATTAGAGGGGTATTGAGAGAGGGAATGAAGCGTCCCTTTCATCTCTAACGCTCGCTCGGCAGAGGGAATTTTCCCCTCTTTCGACGCTCTTTGCGATCTCCCTCTTTCGAAAGAGGGACCCTCCTATTAGAGGGGTATTGAGAGATAGTATGAAGTGTCCCTCTCTTCTCTAACGGTCGTTCGGCAGAGGGAATTTTCCCCTCTTTCGACGCTCTTTGCGATCTAACTCTTTCGAAAGAGGGACCCTCCTATTAGAGGGGTATTGAGAGAGGGAATGAAGCGTCCCTCTCTGCTCTAACGCTCGCTCGGCAGAGGGAATTTTCTCCTCTTTCGACGCTCTTTGCGATCTCCCTCTTTCAAAAGAGAGACCCTCCTTTTAGAGGGGTATTGATAGAGGGAATGAAGCGTCCCTCTCTTCTCTAACGCTCGCTCGGCAGAGGGAATTTTCCCCTCTTTCGACGCTCTTTGGGATCTCCCTCTTTCGAAAGAGGGACCCTCATATTAGAGGGGGATTGAGAGATGGATTGAAGCGTCCCTCTCTTCTCTAACGCTCGCTCGGCAGAGGGAATTTTCCCCTCTTTCGACGCCCTTTGCGATCTCCCTCTTTCGAAAGAGGGACCCTCCTATTAGAGGGGTATTGAGAGAGGGAATGAAGCGTCCCTCTCTTCTCTAACGCTCGCTCGGCAGAGGGAATTTTTCCCTCTTTCGACGCTCTTTGCGATCTCCCTCTTTCGAAAGAGGGACCCTCCTATTAGAGGGGTATTGAGAGAGGGAATGAAGCGTCCCTCTCTTCTCTATCGCTCGCTCGGCAGAGGGAATTTTCCCCTCTTTCGACGCTCTTTGCGATCTCCCTCTTTCAAAAGAGGGACCCTCCTATTAGATGGGTATTGAGAGAGGGGAATGAAGCGTCCCTCTCTTCTCTAACGCTCGCTCGGCAGAGGGAATTTTCCCCTCTTTCGACGCTCTTTGGGATCTCCCTCTTTCGAAAGAGGGACCCTCATATTAGAGGGGGATTGAGAGATGGAATGAAGCGTCCCTCTCTTCTCTAACGCTCGCTCGGCAGAGGGAATTTTCCCCTCTTTCGACGCTCTTTGCGATCTCCCTCTTTCGAAAGAGGGACCCTCCTATTAGAGGGGTATTGAGAGAGGGAATGAAGCGTCCCTCTCTTCTCTAACGCTCGCTCGGCAGAGGGAATTTTTCCCTCTTTCGACGCTCTTTGCGATCTCCCTCTTTCGAAAGAGGAACCCTCCTATTAGAGGGGTATTGAGAGAGAGAATGAAGCGTCCCTCTCTTCTCTAACGCTCGCTCGGCAGAGGAAATTTTCCTCTCTTTCGACGCTCTTTGCGATCTCCCTCTTTCGAAAGAGGTACCCTCCTATTAGAGGGGTATTGAGAGAGGGAATGAAGCGTCCCTCTCTTCTCTAACGCTCGCTCGGCAGAGGAAATTTTCCCCTCTTTCGACGCTCTTTGCGATCTCCCTCTTTCGAAAGAGGGACCCTCCTGTTAGAGGGGTATTGAGAGAGGGAATGAAGCGTCCCTCTCTTCTCTAACGCTCGCTCGGCAGAGGGAATTTTCCCCTCTTTCGACGCTCTTTGCGATCTCCCTCTTTCGAAAAAGTGACCCTCCTATTAGAGGGGTTTTGAGAGAGGGAATGAAGCGTCCCTCTCTTCTCTAACGCTCGCTCGGCAGAGGGAATTTTCCCCTCTTTCGACGCTCTTTGCGATCTCCCTCTTTCGAAAGAGGGACCCTCCTATTAGAGGGGTATTGAGAGAGGGAATGAAGCTTCCCTCTCTTCTCTAACGCTCGCTCGGCAGAGGGAATTTTCCCCTCTTTCGACGCTCTTTGAGATCTCCCTCTTTCGAAAGAGGGACCCTCCTATTAGAGGGGTATTGAGAGAGGGAATGAAGCGTCCCTCTCTTCTCTAACGCTCGATCGGCAGAGGGAATTTTTCCCTCTTTCGACGCTCTTTGCGATCTCCCTCTTTCGAAAGAGGGACCCTCCTATTAGAGGGGTATTGAGAGAGGGAATGAAGCGTCCCTCTCTTCTCTAACGCTCGCTCGGCAGAGGAAAATTTCCTCTCTTTCGACGCTCTTTGCGATCTCCCTCTTTCGAAAGAGGTACCCTCCTATTAGAGGGGTATTGAGAGAGGGAATGAAGCGTCCCTCTCTTCACTAACGCTCGCTCAGCAGAGGAAATTTTCCCCTCTTTCGACGCTCTTTGCGATCTCCCTCTTTCGAAAGAGGGACCCTCCTGTTAGAGGGGTATTGAGAGAGGGAATGAAGCGTCCCTCTCTTCTCTAACGCTCGCTCGGCAGAGGGAATTTTCCCCTCTTTCGACGCTCTTTGCGATCTCCCTCTTTCGAAAAAGGGACCCTCCTATTAGAGGGGTTTTGAGAGAGGGAATGAAGCGTCCCTCTCTTCTCTAACGCTCGCTCGGCAGAGGGAATTTTCCCCTCTTTCGACGCTCTTTGGGATCTCCCTCTTTCGAAAGAGGGACCCTCATATTAGAGGGGGATTGAGAGATGGAATGAAGCGTCCCTCTCTTCTCTAACGCTCGCTCGGCAGAGGGAATTTTCCCCTCTTTCGACGCTCTTTGCGATCTCCCTCTTTCGAAAGAGGGACCCTCCTATTAGAGGGGTATTGAGAGAGGGAATGAAGCGTCCCTCTCTTCTCTAACGCTCGCTCGGCAGAGGGAATTTTTCCCTCTTTCGACGCTCTTTGCGATCTCCCTCTTTCGAAAGAGGGACCCTCCTATTAGAGGGGTATTGAGAGAGGGAATGAAGCGTCCCTCTCTTCTCTAACGCTCGCTCGGCAGAGGAAATTTTCCTCTCTTTCGACGCTCTTTGCGATCTCCCTCTTTCGAAAGAGGTACCCTCCTATTAGAGGGGTATTGAGAGAGGGAATGAAGCGTCCCTCTCTTCTCTAACGCTCGCTCGGCAGAGGAAATTTTTCCCTCTTTCGACGCTCTTTGCGATCTCCCTCTTTCGAAAGAGGGACCCTCCTGTTAGAGGGGTATTGAGAGAGGGAATGAAGCGTCCCTCTCTTCTCTAACGCTCGCTCGGCAGAGGGAATTTTCCCCTCTTTCGACGCTCTTTGCGATCTCCCTCTTTCGAAAAAGGTACCCTGCTATTAGAGGGGTTTTGAGAGAGGGAATGAAGCGTCCCTCTCTTCTCTAACGCTCGCTCGGCAGAGGGAATTTTCCCCTCTTTCGACGCTCTTTGCGATCTCCCTCTTTCGAAAGAGGGACCCTCCTATTAGAGGGGTATTGAGAGAGGGAATGAAGCGTCCCTCTCTTCTCTAACGCTCGCTCGGCAGAGGGAATTTTCCCCTCTTTCGACGCTCTTTGAGATCTCCCTCTTTCGAAAGAGGGACCCTCCTATTAGAGGGGTATTGAGAGAGGGAATGAAGCGTCCCTCTCTTCTCTAACGCTCGCTCGGCAGAGGGAATTTTTCCCTCTTTCGACGCTCTTTGCGATCTCCCTCTTTCGAAAGAGGGACCCTCCTGTTAGAGGGGTATTGAGAGAGGGAATGAAGCGTCCCTCTCTTCTCTAACGCTCGCTCGGCAGAGGGAATTTTCCCCTCTTTCGACGCTCTTTGCGATCTCCCTCTTTCGAAAAAGGGACCCTCCTATTAGAGGGGTTTTGAGAGATGGAATGAAGCGTCCCTCTCTTCTCTAACGCTCGCTCGGCAGAGGGAATTTTCCCCTCTTTCGACGCTCTTTGCGATCTCCCTCTTTCGAAAGAGGGACCCTCCTATTAGAGGGGTATTGAGAGAGGGAATGAAGCGTCCCTCTCTTCTCTAACGCTCGCTCGGCAGAGGGAATTTTTCCCTCTTTCGACGCTCTTTGCGATCTCCCTCTTTCGAAAGAGGGACCCTCCTATTAGAGGGGTATTGAGAGAGGGAATGAAGCGTCCCTCTCTTCTCTAACGCTCGCTCGGCAGAGGAAATTTTCCTCTCTTTCGACGCTCTTTGCGATCTCCCTCTTTCGAAAGAGGTACCCTCCTATTAGAGGGGTATTGAGAGAGGGAATGAAGCGTCCCTCTCTTCTCTAACGCTCGCTCGGCAGAGGAAATTTTTCCCTCTTTCGACGCTCTTTGCGATCTCCCTCTTTCGAAAGAGGGACCCTCCTGTTAGAGGGGTATTGAGAGAGGGAATGAAGCGTCCCTCTCTTCTCTAACGCTCGCTCGGCAGAGGGAATTTTCCCCTCTTTCGACGCTCTTTGCGATCTCCCTCTTTCGAAAAAGGTACCCTGCTATTAGAGGGGTTTTGAGAGAGGGAATGAAGCGTCCCTCTCTTCTCTAACGCTCGCTCGGCAGAGGGAATTTTCCCCTCTTTCGACGCTCTTTGCGATCTCCCTCTTTCGAAAGAGGGACCCTCCTATTAGAGGGGTATTGAGAGAGGGAATGAAGCGTCCCTCTCTTCTCTAACGCTCGCTCGGCAGAGGGAATTTTCCCCTCTTTCGACGCTCTTTGAGATCTCCCTCTTTCGAAAGAGGGACCCTCCTATTAGAGGGGTATTGAGAGAGGGAATGAAGCGTCCCTCTCTTCTCTAACGCTCGCTCGGCAGAGGGAATTTTTCCCTCTTTCGACGCTCTTTGCGATCTCCCTCTTTCGAAAGAGGGACCCTCCTATTAGAGGGGTATTGAGAGAGGGAATGAAGCGTCCCTCTCTTCTCTAACGCTCGCTCGGCAGAGGGAATTTTCCCCTCTTTCGACGCTCTTTGCGATCTCCCTCTTTCGAAAAAGGTACCCTGCTATTAGAGGGGTTTTGAGAGAGGGAATGAAGCGTCCCTCTCTTCTCTAACGCTCGCTCGGCAGAGGGAATTTTCCCCTCTTTCGACGCTCTTTGCGATCTCCCTCTTTCGAAAGAGGGACCCTCCTATTAGAGGGGTATTGAGAGAGGGAATGAAGCGTCCCTCTCTTCTCTAACGCTCGCTCGGCAGAGGGAATTTTCCCCTCTTTCGACGCTCTTTGAGATCTCCCTCTTTCGAAAGAGGGACCCTCCTATTAGAGGGGTATTGAGAGAGGGAATGAAGCGTCCCTCTCTTCTCTAACGCTCGCTCGGCAGAGGGAATTTTTCCCTCTTTCGACGCTCTTTGCGATCTCCCTCTTTCGAAAGAGGGACCCTCCTATTAGAGGGGTATTGAGAGAGGGAATGAAGCGTCCCTCTCTTCTCTAATGCTCGCTCGGCAGAGGAAATTTTCCCCTCTTTCGACGCTCTTTGCGATCTCCCTCTTTCGAAAGAGGGACCCTCCTGTTAGAGGGGTATTGAGAGAGGGAATGAAGCGTCCCTCTCTTCTCTAACGCTCGCTCGGCAGAGGGAATTTTCCCCTCTTTCGACGCTCTTTGCGATCTCCCTCTTTCGAAAGAGGGACCCTCCTATTAGAGGGGTTTTGAGAGAGGGAATGAAGCGTCCCTCTCTTCTTTAACGCTCGCTCGGCAGAGGGAATTTTCCCCTCTTTCGACGCTCTTTACGATCTCCTTCTTTCGAAAGAGGGACCCTCCTGTTAGAGGGGTATTGAGAGAGGGAATGAAGCATCCCTCTCTTCTCTAACGCTCGCTCGGCAGAGGGAATTTTCCCCTCTTTCGACGCTCTTTGCAATCTCCCTCTTTCGAAAGAGGGACCCTCCTATTAGAGGGGTTTTGAGAGAGGGAATGAAGCGTCCCTCTCTTCTTTAACGCTCGCTCGGCAGAGGGAATTTTCCCCTCTTTCGACGCTCTTTGCGATCTCCCTCTTTCGAAAGAGGGACCCTCCTATTAGAGGGGTATTGAGAGAGGGAATGAAGCGTCCCTCTCTTCTCGAACGCTCGCTCGGCAGAGGGAATTTTCCCCTCTTTCGACGCTCTTTGCGATCTCCCTCTTTCGAAAGAGGGACCCTCCTATTAGAGGGATATTGAGAGAGGGAATGAAGCGTCCCTCTCTTCTCTAACGCTCGCTCGGCAGAGGGAATTTTCCCCTCTTTCGACGCTCTTTGCGATCTCCCTCTTTCGAAAGAGGGACCCTCCTATTAGAGGGGTATTGAGAGAGGGAATGAAGCGTCCCTCTCTTCCTTAACGCTCGCTCGGCAGAGGGAATTTTCCCCTCTTTCGACGCTCATTGCGATCTCCCTCTTTCGAAAGAGGGACCCTCCTGTTAGAGGGGTATTGAGAGAGGGAATGAAGCGTCCCTCTCTTCTCTAACGCTCGCTCGGCAGAGGTAATTTTTCCCTCTTTCGACGTTCTTTGCGATCTCCCTCTTTCGAAAGAGGGACCCTCCTATTAGAGGGGTATTGAGAGAGGGAATGAAGCGTCCCTCTCTTCTCTAACGCTCGCTCGGCAGAGGGAATTTTCCCCTCTTTCGACGCTCTTTGCGATCTCCCTCTTTCGAAAGAGGGACCCTCCTATTAGAGGGTTATTGAGAGAGGGAATGAAGCGTCCCTCTCGTTTCCAACGCTCGCTCGGGAGAGGGTATATTCCCCTCTTTCGACGCTGTTTGCGATCTCCCTCTTTCGCAAGAGGGACCCTCCTATTAGAGGGGTATTGAGAGAGGGAATGAAGCGTCCCTCTCGTTTCCAACGCTCGCTCGGGAGAGGGTATATTCCCCTCTTTCGACGCTCTTTGCGATCTCCCTCTTTCGCAAGAGGGACCCTCCTATTAGAGGGGTATTGAGAGAAGGAATGAAGCGTCCCTCTCTTCTCTAACGCTCGCTCGGGAGAGGGTATATTCCCCTTTTTCGACACTCTTTGCGATCTCCCTCTTTCGCAAGAGGGACCCTCCTATTAGAGGGGTATTGAGAGAGGGAATGAAGCGTCCCTCTCGTTTCCAACGCTCGCTCGGGGAGGGTATATTCCCCTCTTTCGACGCTCTTTGCGATCTCCCTCGCGCCAAAGAGGGAACCTCTGGAAACTCTCAACATAACCCTCCTATTGTTATAATAGCGCGCTTAAGAAGGCGGGAAATTCGAAGTTCAATGCGGTTTTCTCACTTTAACGACCGCGATATTCGAATTTTATTAGGTTTTCCTGTCTTTAAGCCAGACGGAAAATGAACTATCTATATTAAACCAAAATAATCATAACTGTGAAATTTCATATATATAAAAATTTGTGTTTTGGTTTCGGTTGCCGTTGTAATGATTTTTATTCTTGATAATCAAAGATTTAAATCTGGTAAGACATTTTATATTAGGATTTATAGCCAACGTTTCACACTAAAGACAGTGCTTGTTCGTTTTTTGATTTGTAGATTTTTGATGTATAGTAGGATATAGTAGTATTCATAGTTTCGACTAAGCTATGTCTTCAATATTTATTATTTCGTACCGTTTTGGTTAGGTTGGGTAGGATTTTCTGTGGTTATGTTAGTATAAGCATAAGTAGAATATTAGAAATAAGTATTACAATTAACGATATTTAAAGGGATCCGCAACTTACGTTGCATAATGGAATTTAAGGTACCTTAAATATGGTAATCATTCCCTCTGCGTAGCTTCGGCGTCTGCTTCGTATTCCCACTATACCCAACTTTTAACAAATTTTTGCAATACAGGTTGCGGATCCCTTTAAAACCAAACTGATTTTCATAGTTTTTGCGTAATCAAAATGTTTGTGTCTAAAAAACGCGGAAATATCTTGTTTCCAAATAGTTGGCGGAATATGAGGCTTAGATGATCAAAATTAAAAAGTTTTCTCGGTGCCATGAGCTTAAGTATGTTTTTTCGGCACGCGTGATTCGCACGCGAACTTCAAAACAAAGTCAAAGCCCCTCACGACCAGGGCCATGCAGAGCTTTTGTGGGGCCCGGGGCAAAGGTTTTACTGGCAGGCCCTTCGATTTGCCCCCCCCCCACCCCTTGAAACCTAAAATTTATTTTTAAATCTTTCTTATTTGCACCCCCCCCCCCTTGAACTTTTCCGGTGGACCCCTTCAGCTGCGGGCCCCTATCAGTCCTTCACCGGCCCTTTTCATCCCTGGGATTACCCCCCCCGTCTGCACGGTCCTGCTCGTTTTCCGATATTAGGCTCCCTTGCGACTCTACAACGCTTTAGGCTTCAATCTTTATTAAAAAGTGTTCACCGAGAAGGGTAAGTTTCGAGTCCAACTCGCAGCATGGAGAGACTCTCAGTACCAAAAAAAGGTTCGGTTTGAAAGTTAGCAATAATGCAATAGGAAATGCAATACTTATTGTTATTATGTTACTTATCGTATAAGTCTTATACATCAAAATAAATAAATACATATCTAAAATATTAATTTCTTTTTTATTACAGAATCAATTTTTAGTTCCACATCTATATATATATAGAGTGGAACTATTGGTTTCGTCAGATAGATGTGAAGCGTTGGCGTCGGCGTCGGCATTGTTGTTGTGGTTGTTGTCGTCCCCCATTTGCGACACCTTTCGTAACTTTTTATCCAGTAAACATATCAATATAATTTTTTAAAGAGTTACTTAGTAGGGTTTCTTCTATCCGCCAAATCCAAATTCGTTGGTTAAAAAGAGTTAGCGGCGATTTGCCGGTCTCTTTAATCCGACCCCCCTTAAACACTTTTTAAGAAAATACGCAGTCTTATAATTTTGGATTTGATTGACTTTTAAATTCCGTTTCATTTTTAATCTATATTGCAGCTATACCTCTACACTGTATAAGAGTTGCAGCTCCGTCAGGTCAACGAGGGGGTCGCAACAGCCCCACTTTCCCGATTGTGGGCGTTGGTTTACGCTTATAATTTTGGAATCGATTGCCTTGTAAATTCCGTTTATTTTTTAGCCTCACTCGTATGCCGTTTCATCTGTCTCAATGCCCTCTACCTTACTAAATTAGTTATTAAGCAGTGGAGGTAATATAAGTCGGAGTTTCTCCCGCACGCTTGCAAATATGGCGCCTTTGTCTTCACGAAGTGAATGGCGATTTCTCCGTAACGTGAAATGCTAAGGCTTTCGTTCGTATGGCGTTTCATCGGTCTTAATGCCCTCAGCCTTATTATATTAGTTACGAGTCAGTGGTGGTGGTCCCCCCCGCTTGCAAATACGACGCCTGGTTCGCGTGTAATTTGCGTCAGATTTGAGATGTAACTTTGAAACTTGATATAGTTATCAGGTTGGGTATTACGGATATTTTACCAGGCTTAATTTTAATTTGACCAAGGCTTAGAAAGTTTTGGACTATTTTTATCGCTTATTTGCGTGCGATTTGAGGTATAACTTTGATACAATTATTAGGATGGGTAGTTGCGGAAAGTTGGACTTGTTATTAGCACATCGATGTGGAACTAATTTTACGGCCTTGGCCGACTTGTTTTAATTATACGAGAACCCTACGACACCCAACGGTACAAAATAATAAATATTTAAGACATATTTTAGTCCAAATTAGAAATACTATCGTCACATACCCTACGATATATAACATTGGAATTCGGTTCAATAGTAAATTCCGACGAATGGGATTCGCCAATGGTATACAATCAAAACGGTTAATTGGGATAAGTCAAACTAATTAAAACAATTAAATCTTAAAAAACGTTGGCTTTTGTTTTTGGTTCTAGCGGGCGAGACAGACGAAAATAATTGTTTCGGACCATTTGAGCGGCCGTTGGTTAATTATCGGATTAGATACAGCAGATGAATCCTTACATATAACTGGTGACTCGTTGCGGTTTTCTTATATGTATGGCCAACGTGTCGCTGCTTACGTAAATATTTTCGACCCCGTAGAAAGAGCTACGTCAATTTCCTCAAGTTTGTTGCAATTTTATAGTGGCGGGAGAGGGAGGTAGAAGAATATGGTGGGCTTAGTAGGTAGTTTGGACCGGGATAGGAGTTAGTTGAAGACGTTACAATGGGACAATATCGTGCCTGTCTGTCAACAAGGGCATATAGATCTTGCGGATTTGCGAGACGCGATACATTTTGGTAAGAGTTTAATAACAGCATAAGTAACATAATATTCGTAAGTAGAACACTTAATATTTAGTCACTGCTAATGTCTTTAATGATAGCCTGTTTCGCCAATGACGATACTTGGCTGAGGACCGACATTTCACGAGAGTAAAATTCTCTGTAAGAGATCAAACGCGTTTTCGGTCGTATTTACCACCATGTTATGTTACAAATCTAATATTTACGAAAATATAGTTAGTGGGCAATTTACAAATCAAATTACTGTTTACAAACAATAAACTATATAAAGGCCGAAATGGATCAGATTAGCGTCGGGAAGAGACGTAGACGTTCGACTCAGTGGCGGCTTAAGAAGGCTGGCTCCCCGGGGCAGCAATATTTCGTGACACCCCTACAGGGCCGTGCAGAGATTCTCGCGGGCCATGGCCAAAGCTACAAAGCGATACTACTATATATAGTAATTTTCTTGGTAGCGCGAATATTTAAAAAATGTTAGGCTACATTCGTAATAAATATATTTTTATTTTTATTAGTTTTTTTTCTACTTTTCGCTACCCCTTACACAAAACGCCTACCATTACCGCGTTACGTAATTTGTGAATGGCACTGAAATTGCTTTATTTCAACTTACAAATGGGTAAAGTGCATTGACTCATGTCGAACTTTAGTATATGTTAGTATTTGGGCCGATGGCAATAACCTCGTAAAATAAATATTTATATCCTGGTTATATCATAAATTTGTTGGAAATATGCTTATGTTTATAGAAATATGATTTTTTAAATAACATTTTAAAACGCGAAAAAGTATATAAGTCCATCCCAAACGGGGGGGGGGGAGATAAACCCTAACAAAAAGCCTGTCGGCCTGAGTCTCGCGTCTCTAAAACCTATCGGTCCGAGTATCTCGTTGGTTTTTAATTTGTTTATCTTTTTTCCCCCGTTCATGATGGACTTATCTACTTTTTCGTGTTTTAAAATGTTATTTGATTGTTTAACTTATAGAAATAGGAGACATACATAAAAAAATAACATTTTATTTGCCGTTTTTTTTGCTCCGAACGCCACCTGTAAAGTTAAGATACTCTTAATACGACGATGACATTAGATGTACTAATTTATCAACACTCACATAAATCTATTTTATATCCACCCATTCCTTGACTATAAGGAGATTGGATACGTTACGCATGGATATGCGGTTCCTCCTGTACCTTGTTATCGATCTCGCTACCGAAAAGGTTCTCTCGACGTCAGCGCTAGCGACTGGTATGCTGAGGATCCGCTTGGCCAATTCTGATAATATCGGGTATTTCTTGCCGTACGTTTTCCAGTAGAGTAACACTTGACACTCTTCTGGCTGGATTGACTCCTCCAAATACTTTTGGACTTCACTTTGGAAAGCTGATCGTACCGTATCACCGGTCCGAGGCTCCAACGTGGTCCGGGTGGACCGAACTCTCGACCAGAGTCCGGCTGATGTGGTCGGCCGTTCGTTGAGGGACAGCTGCTCGGGTTCTTCGATTGGTATGCGACTGGCGAACTCCGTCAGATGCCGCACAGCTTCTGTCTCCGCAAGCGAGCGGAAAATCGCCAACGCCGAAAAAGTACCTTCGTAGATGGTATTTGATGCTGTAAAATGTCATTTAGTTTCTAGCGGTGGAAAAAATTACTTTTCCATATCTTACCAGGAAATAGCGCTGTCTTTCCTCGAGGGTCTAAGAGAGCGGCCACTACATACTGGGGGTCGATGATTTCTTAGTGAAATCTGGTTTTCAGTCTGCATAAAAGCTCATCTTGAAAATCTTTGTAATAGGGCGCGCTAGCTTCAGTTATTTGATCAAACACATCAAGTAGAGTCCCTATTACTAGATGAGCCAAGGGCTCCTTTTTCTGAAATATGTCGGTTGCTAATTTAATTGGTTTTAACAACCGTAATAATTCCTTCATTTAGAAAATGTAGTCATCACTTGGAAGGCTATTTGTGAACGCCCCTGCCTCTAAAAACGTTGCTTTGAGTGCGGTTAGCACTCCGTCCGGTAAATAAAGACCAAAATATTTGCTATTAGTATAATGACATCTGTAATTTTTTTAAATTTCGTTTACTTGGACGAGACGTTCCATAGCGGAATATATTGAATTCCATTTTGTTACTCCGATAGTCTTCACGCCAAGCCCCCCGGGTGACTTTCCCCGAAACACTTCGCTCCATTTTGTGGAACGATGGAGAAATGTCACCCAGTCGTTGACTCGCTTGACCATCACATCGGCCCTCACTATAGTTTTAATTGAGTTGTTACCTACGAGTTGAAGCGAGTGACAAACACACCTCATCCTGATCCAGGTGTTATGGAGGATGGGTAATATCGGGAGGATATCCGGCTCGGGCGTAGTTGAAGACGACTGGATCGACGAATCCTGAATCCAAATTTGTTTCAGCGAATTCCATCCTGTAACGATAACAAACGTATATAAGTGAAGAATCTCTACACACCGACGGGCAACGAGTGAGAAATGAAACTTGGAGTCGTCGAAAACGAAACTGTCGCCGTCATCGTAGTCAGAATCCGACGATTCGAGATCGGTGAGATCTAGAGAGTCAGCGTCAGAGTTGGAGGCAGTGGATTGGAAAGACGAGTCAAACTCCCAGGGCTCTTGAATAACATCCAGTAAATTCACCGCTTTGGTGATGTTGGATGCGTTGTCCGCGCAAACGCATGATATCTTAAAATGAAGAAAATCGAATTATAAATCTCGCGATATAATTGCGTAAAATAGAAACTCTTACTGATGACGGTGATAAGCCAATTTCGGCTAAAATAGCCTTAATTTTGGCTAATATCATGGCGCCGGTATGTGCCCCGGGGAAATGGGAATACGCCAGCAATAGGTTGCGAAAATTGAAGTCCGCGTCGATAAATTGAACGCGAACTCCAATTACCGATTGCTGGCGTCGGCTGGACCAAATATCCAGGGTCAAGTGTAAACTTCTATGGTTTACCTTCCCTAGAATAGTCTGAAATTTATAAAAAAAAAATATAAGAAAAATATAACAGCTGAAAAAACAATCGAATATTATTGAGTTAAGAATACATAAATGTATTAATATGAATATCAAAAAACTAACTACCTTGATTTTTGGTTTCAAATCTGCCTCAACCATTCGGTTCAACTCGCCGACCACGGATCTCCTACTTAACAAGTGTAGGTCAGGGTTCGCGAATTCTAAAACCTTTCTAAAACCCTTTCCATCAACGGCGCTAAATGGCAACCCGTCAATAGCTACCATATAAACAAGAAGCCTCTTAAAGACTTCTTGCATCGACTTCTTCGCTGCTGGATTAATTTTGGCCCTTTTCGTCGTCGATGTTTCCCCTAAGAGACCAATCTCCAAAATGGGGTCGGTCGGTGACTTCTCATCTAAATACATCTTGCGCACTGTCTAAGGAGCGAAAGCGTTATATGAATTAAAATGAAAATGCTTAAAACAAGAAAAAATAAGGACCAAAAAATTATAAACTAACAATTAGGTGCCGTTCCAGGTTCGAGGCACTACCGGTGTCGCCGATAATTTCTCGGCTGCAGATATTGCAGTTGCCCACGACCGAGATAGAATGCGTCAACCCGTCGTTCTCGAGTACGTTTTCCAGGTACGAGAAATGGAGATGTACGTTTTTTTTCTCCGTACCCTCCCTTCTCGAACTTCTCTTTCATCACATCTAGTTGGACCAATTTTCGAGGGCCCTGTCTTAACGACTCCGATGGTCGCTTGCGACCCCTCTTGCTAGTAGATGACGCCCCCATTCTACGGGGAGAATCATCCCTGCTACTCTGACTACTATTTAAAGACCTTTAATTTTGCGATTAGGAAGTAAAACAATTTCGCCCATTAAGTAAATAGCCTACATTTGCAGAAATATTATGTAGAAATATCTTTACATAAAGGTGGATTTTAAATAAAAGAGAACTAGCAAAATATTTAAAATAAAAAATCTATTTTTAGAATAGCCTAACAAAGAATACCACAATAAATTCGAAAGAATTAAATTTTTGGTCTCCAAATCCAACTGAAAATTATACCTTAAACTCAAGCTAATTGCGAAACTTTGTAAAGCAAAGTACAAAACTTAGCAGACCGAAGAGCAAAGTGAAAATAACTTGGAAAAGAAGAAACTTTTGAAGAGTGGAATATCGACAAAAACTGTGACCCACTCGTTGCTAGATACCCTTTTTATACCAAAATTTTAATCCTCAACTCCGTCCCCACTTGCTCTCGTAATTGGTTGAAACCTGAAGAGTCCGGAGTTTAGGCTAAAATCTAATAAACTGCTTTTTCAATTCAATTTTTTATTAATATTTTTTAGGTTTTTACATAGTTTTCCGGGCTAAGTCATTAATAATCTCTAATTATTAACGTGTTTTCTTTAATTGGAATGTATTCTAGCTGAATTGACACTGGAATAAAAATTTAAAATATGTACAGTCCCGATCAAAAGTTTCTGACATTTTCATTTGGCTGCCATTTTATTACCATCGTAGCTACGAAATCGCTTATGGCCTCTTTGAAAATGAAATCGCGGTAAAAATCACTCTCAGCTGCAAAAAAATGCTGGACCAGTTGGATTCCAAGTAAAACCGGAAATAGTGAAACCTCCCGAACGTGACGTCACTAATAAGGGGTCAAATTACTTTGCGACTAATATTGATCGACGCAGGACACCGCGCAGAAAACAAAAAAGGTTTAGAAATTAAAATCGGACAAGAACTTCAAAAGTTAATAAAATAATTGTGCCGTGAAAAAACCAGAAAATTAACCCTAACGTAAACTTTTGAGTGAAACAGATGAACTTAACTAAAAGCAGGCGTCAATATAGGGAAAACAATATGGGTCAAAAACATAAACCTTTATACTTTACCTGGCGTCTGAAGTTATTACATTAGCGATCGTCTCGCGTAGATTCTTTAAATTTGGCTCTGGTTTGCTCTGTTTTGCCGTGTTTCCGCTGCATTAATTGCTCGCCGAATACTCTACTGTCAGTCCATCAGTGGTTTGTATTCACTATTATGTTACTGAACTCCTTACTCTGATTTCGTTAAGTCGGTGTCATTTTCAAAATTCTTCAATCCATTTTTTCTCCTTTTTAAGTTTGTCGTCAACAAGGTTGTATTAACAGGGGCGAACCTGAAATTTTTCTACTCTATTTTATATTTACCAAGTCACTTGAAGAAATTTTCTTAACGTAATTTTTTTCAAACTCTTCCGAAATTTTGGTTCGTGGCTACCCGACCCCTTCCCACGGACGCCCCAGTGTATTTCAGGGCGAATTGAATTTCATAATTTTGCTCTATTATGAAACGGCAATCGACGGAGTTTATGAGCTGAGCACGTGTTAGTATGTTTCCTCCAAAACAGCTTCAAAATCCTCAGATATGAAATCCTGGGTACGCTATTGTTCGTTGGCTACAAAATGTTCGATTGTGCCCAAAGCCCAAATCCATTGATTGTAAAGCGCTAAATTGTTAATGGTGAGCGTTGGCCGCCAATTGCTTTTCGCCTGTAATCACCTTAAAAATTAACTCGTTAGAAGAGTACCACTTCTTCGGCAAGGAACTTCTGCTATTATATGGTAATCAAAAAGGATTCTAAATGTATTCTTATGAATGCGTGTTTTTCCATGACGCAATATGTCCTCCGTGTCTTAAACGGAAGTAAATGAAACAAGTTAAATGTGCCAGTATTCAGCGCTGACATTATTTGTTGTGGGGCATCTGGCACTTATTATTTTGGGCCCACTTCAATGGTAACATATCCACATTGAGGCTCTTAACGTGGGGCCCTTGATAATCGCCCAGTTTGCCAATCCGTAAAAGAAGTTAAAAAAAAGTGAAAGGGTTCCTTCGCCTAGGGCCCCGTACTTCAGAGGCCCCATTCTGACCTATTGATATAATTTTCATGGTGCGAATTTTTAAAATACGCTTTCAGATTTTGTATAAATTTAGTTGTTGAATCATGGACCCAAAATCACAATGCGACTAAGGGCCGCTGTTGCTACTGGAAGGTGTTTCTTTGGTCTATAATAAATGTTTTTTGCTTTTTTTTTCGTTAAGAGGTGTGATTTTTCGAGCTCTAGGCGCAGAATATTATTATTTTTTTGGTTTTCTATATTTGCAGGTAAAGATTGATTACTTTTTATAAACCTATATATCACTGTGGAAGGAAACATAGGCTTCTTAGCTGCGTCATTCGTTCGTTTCACTTAACTAATCGCATATTTAACTATATTTTTGTGAAAGTCTTTTTTAGTTTTATTTACTTGGATGTACATACAATATCTATTCTTTTTTCAAACTTAAAGCCCCGTTCACACTTTGAAATTAAATGGGCCACGTAATTATATCAAAATATTTTTAAACAACAATATTGTATCGTGTTAACAGAAAAATTTAAATCAATGTTACCAATTTTGTTTATTCACACTATACAATATTCTTGGATGAAATTAGTTGGATACAATTGCGTCCCCAATTAATTTTGTATACTGGGAACGGGGCCTAATTTACGTATGAGCCTATTACATAAAGGTCAAACAAAAAAAATATGTAAAAATCGGTAAAATTAGATAAAACAAAACAGGAAACCTTGAAGCTATTTAATGCACGATCATAGACTGAAAGTATTTACAACTCAAAATTACTTTGACAAAGTGTTACAATACTTAATTAATATCCAAGTAAATGAAACCAAAAAAACTTTCACAAAAATATAGTTAAATATGCGAGTAATTAAATGAAAGGAACGAATGACGCAGCTAAGAAGCCTATGCTTCATTCCACAGTAGAAATTGACGTGAGCCCACAACCTATAGTTTTATAAAAAGTAATCAAACTTTACCTGCAAAAATAGAAAACAAAACAAAAATAATATTTTGCGCCAAGAGCTCGAAAAATCACACCACTAAACGAAAAAAAGCAAAAAAACATTTATTATAGACCAAACAAACACCTTCCAGTAGCAGCAGGGGCCCTTAGGCACAGTGTGATTTTGGGCCCATGATTCAACAACTAAATTTATACAAAATCTTAACCGTATTTTAAAAATTCGCACAATGAAAATCATATCAATGAGGAAGTGATACTCTTCTAACGAGTTAATTTTTAAGGTGATTACAGGCGAAAAGCAATTGGCGGCCAACGCTCACCACTAACAATTTAGCGCTTTACAATCAATGGATTTGGGCTTTGGGCACAATCGAACATGTTGTAGCCAACGAACAATAGCTTACCCAGGATTTCATATCTGAGGATTTTGAAGCTGTTTTGGAGGAAACATACTAACACGCGCTCAGCTCATAATCTCCCGAGCGAGCGTAGGAAACGAGAGGGACGCTTCATTCCCTCTCTCAATACCCCTCTAATAGGAGGGTCCCTCTTTCGAAAGAGGGAGATCGCAAAGAGCGTCGAAAGAGGGGAATATACCCTCTCCCGAGCGAGCGTTGGAAACGACAGGGACGCTTCATTCCCTCTCTCAATATCCCTCTAATAGGAGGGTCCCTCTTTCGAAAGAGGGAGATCGCAAAGAGCGTCGAAAGAGGGGAATATACCCTCTCCCGAGCGAGCGTTGGAAACGACAGGGACGCTTCATTCCCTCTCTCAATATCCCTCTAATAGGAGGGTCCCTCTTTCGAAAGAGGGAGATCGCAAAGAGCGTCGAAAGAGGGGAAAACAATCTCTACAATTCGTTCCCTCACTAGAAAGAGGGAGAGGGAACTTAAAACGCAACTCTTTTTACTCGCAATTTCCCTCTTGCGGGAGAGTGACAGAGTCTAGAGGGATCACGATTTTACCCATCTCTGGTTTGGAATCGGTCACCATAAAGTCCATAATGCGTTCTACACAAACGTTAAAGATTATAACATAGTAATCTCTAGTATCGCTGATAATATATCATAAGAGTAAGTATTTTATTAAAAACCTGTTTGATTTTACAGAGGTAGGAAGAAAATATGATTGATCAAAGTCTATTTTGACTCGTTACCTTTATGGAGTATTCATCTTCACTCTCACTGAATGGTGGACTTATAGCTCAAATATGTTCCGTGAATAGTTTAGTGAATTTGTATTTCCAAAAGTAAAATTTGAAGTGTATTCTCCGAAAGTTAACTAAGGTTCGCTGTTTTTAAAGGGGAGCTACTAAAAGGCCAACTAGCCAACTTGGCCTACTAAATAGCTAAGGTATGTGGGAACTTGGCCAACTTTGGAAACTTCGTTTCTACATGATTTTCACGCGACATTTAAATGTTTTTCATTATAAATTAAATTTTATTATAATTTCATTTAAATTATCCATATTTCAAAAACATTTTTGTACCTCTTGGGGAAAAGATTACCTTCCAGTTGGCCTTTTAGTAGAGAAATGAACCACCCGAGGTTTACGTCTCTTTCGGGCGTTATAGGAAAAAGCCAACCGCGCAATACCGAGTTAATATCACGAAATTAAGGTAATTTTTTATTGCTTATTTTATTTCACGCCAGTCAGATACGTTTTTACTCCTTTTTGGACGTTTCAAGAAATGGCCAACCCGGCGTTAACGTCTCTTTCAGACGTTTTAGGAAAAAGCCAACCGCGTCATACCGAGTTAATATCGCGAAATTAAGGTAATTAATTTAATACTAATTATATTTCACGCCGGTCAAATACGTTTTTAATTCTTTTTCGACAATTGAAGATATGGCCAACGCGGTGTTTACGAGTCTTTCCGACGTATTAGGAAAAAGCCAACGACGTCCATTCGCCGAAATGGTTTACAACAGAAACATCTCTGAGATACGGTAGAACTCGCGACGGAGGAAATAAGTTTAAAGTGTTGGACAGAACTATCCTATATTATATAGTTATAAAAACGTATTTAGCACAATGTTTTAGTAAAATTATACGTTTAAATTATAATTAATTTTATAAATATTGTTGATTCACATTGAATTTTATATAAGAAATGTTATTGATGAATATTGTTTTAGCCAACCGCGTTTTGACATTTCAAGAATTGGCCAACCCGGCGTTAACGTCTCCTTCGGACGTTTTAGGAAAAAGCCAACCGCGCCATACCGAGTTAATATCGCGAAATTAAAGTAATTTTTTATTACTTATTATATTTCACGCCAGTCAGATACGTTTTTACTCCTTTTTGGACGTTTCAAGAAATGGCCAACCCGGCGTTAACGTCTCTTTCGGACGTTTTAGGAAAAAGCCAACCGCGCCATACCGAGTTAATATCGCGAAATTAAAGTAATTTTTTATTACTTATTATATTTCACGCCAGTCAGATACGTTTTTACTCCTTTTTGGACGTTTCAAGAAATGGCCAACCCGGCGTTAACGTCTCTTTCGGACGTTTTAGGAAAAAGCCAACCGCGCTATACCGAGTTAATATCGCGAAATTAAAGTAATTTTTTATTACTTATTATATTTCACGCCAGTCAGATACGTTTTTACTCCTTTTTGGACGTTTCAAGAAATGGCCAACCCGGCGTTAACGTCTCTTTCGGACGTTTTAGGAAAAAGCCAACCGCGCTATACCCAGTTAATAACTTCAAAATCTGGTTATGTTGTTTTTTGACGTTTCAAGAAATGGCCAACCCGGCATTAACGTCTCTTTCGGACGTTTTAGGAAAAAGTCAACCGCGCTATACCCAGTTAATAACTTCAAAATCTGGTTAAGTTGTTTTTTGACGTTTCACGAAATGGCCAACCCGGCGTTAACGTCTCTTTCGGACGTTTTATGAAAAAGCCAACCGCGCATTACCGAGTTAATATCGCGAAATTATTTTGGGAATTTGACAATGATTTCCTTATATTTGTACTTCGTGCATACTCGTGGCATACCAACTGCATACTTCGTGCATACTCGTGACATACTTCATGCATACTCGTGGCATACTTCGTCTTCGAAGGACATTGCTTCTCTGGAACTTCTTGAACGGACGTTCTTTCAATTTTACCTGAAGTATCCGCGGGCGAACTTACCTGGATATGTCTCGTACTATTAACGACTAGCTGACATTCGTCTATTACCACTTACTGTTCTTAGAGACGTTTGTGATGTGATCACACTCTTGAAATTGACCTGGTCAGCGACATTCAATCTTAGCGATTACATGACATTTAGTACCCGGCAGTCTTGCCCTACGGACTATGTAAAGTTTGCCCGATGCTTGGCTTTGAAAAAATTAATTTTTCATCCGGAGTGCTCGTACTTGAAACATGTTGAAATTCTATGCAGTTGCAGAAGAGACGTTTCTTTTAAAATTAGATCATCCAAATATAATTAAACCATGTAAAACGCGAAAAACGTTTATTTTGGAATTTTTAAGATTATTATTATTATTATTTTCGCACGATAGAGAAAAGAAATTGGTAAACAGTGAATATACCATTTACGTAATTTACCCGAGAAAATTGTAAATTACAGTTACCAGGCTAAATTACCGCGTAAATTTCCTAGGTAAATTACCGATTAAGAACTGTTGGGGAGCACCATGCGCTCACCTGATCGCCCTTTTGGCCGGTCCGGACTTGTAAAACTCTAATTTTATACTTTATCATCTGTTTGCGACAATGCGACTGACCCTTTATCAAGAGCGGAGAAACCACAGATAATGCCAGCTTCCACTGCGGGTCATAGGACACCGATACTAAGGTCTGGGGAAAAGATGAAATATTCCTAATAGGCGCTTAAATAAAACATCTTCCCAGAAATTGCCAAGAAGTAATATTTCCGACAGCCAGGACTCATAAGTTATTATTTATATAGTGCTTGTTGTCACTTGTCCGGGCTTGGGGACGCTGGCGTAGGGCACTATGATGATAGGCCTCCGGTGGTATGGTCTCTGTTACTAGGTACACCGGGCTATAAATTCTGAAAGACTGTTGAAATATTAGAAAACTGGAAACTTTCTCGAACGTAACATCGGTTTTTTGCTAAGCCTTAACATGCCAAAAAAGTTACCGTACTGCAAATGTAATATGTTTAGTTCTAAAGGAATGAGTTTTCATCTTTTTCCAAAAGATAATTTTATACGAAATGAATTAACTCTGCCTCCATGAGAAGCTTTAAAATTGCCCGGTATTATAAAAATATTACATATAATTTTAATTATTTATACCATAAGAGGATGATAATAATAATATTATTACCTTCTTATACTTAGTTTTAGTAACATTATATATTTTACCTTAAAATAAATTATCGAAAATTAACATTAGTATGTTCCTTATACACGTGAGCCGACGCGTTTCTTATCTGACGCAAAATTCTCATGAGGGCAAAAACGCGTCTCAAATTGGCTTAAATATGACTTTTTGGATAGCCATTCTAACCGTTTAACCGACCGACCGGAAATAGCTCCTTCCCAGATGAATTTGGAGAGGGAGTAGAAACCGAGTATCTTTTATTGAAGCGTCCATTCACTAAGACAACTTGATGAAAAGTGAATTTTGTTTTTTAAGAATTATAAAAAAAATTAGAAACTAAACAAATAACCAACTCTTATGGTGTCCCGTGTTCCCTCTTTCAACCAAATTGGTTCATGATTATTACTTATTTGGAAAATTACAGTATGAGATGTGATCTATAAAGGTTGTGGGAGGAAAATGTGGAGGGATACAAAAGCTTACATTCTACCCCTACTGAACCACATATTCTGCCACCACCGACTTTATCGAAACGATTAGTCTGAAGTTTTAAAGTAAACAAACATTAAAATTATGCAATTTTATTTTAAAGATAAAAGTATATATTTCTTTTTTATATTGGTTTTGAACTATTCCATCTGAAATATAAATTAGAATTAGTTTCGGAAACGAAATGCTATTAAGGGATTTTAAATATGATTACTTTTTCCGCATCCCAATATAAAACTTTGAAATATCTTCCCTTAAAAGTTTCCAACCATATTCCGATACTTTGTTATGGGGAGTTTTCCCCCACCCCTCCGGAACTCTGAAAGTAATATATATTTTATTTTTATATAGTTGTTACGCTAAATTTATAAAGATGCGTTGGACTATTGTTGTGCTTCGAAAATTTATCGTTTGTTGCCGGAAATGTTTCGACTTTTTCAAATTGGCGATCTCGACCTTCAAAATGTTTATCTCGAAAATAATACAAAATTTTGATAAAAAAAATGTTATGGTGATTTCGACCTTGGAAAAGGCGATCTCGGTCATCAAAATGGTGATCTTTGAGATCACAAATTTAGTCAACTCTGGTCTACGCCTACGACTTTCCTTTCTAATTAGGAATCAGTGTAAAACCATTTTTTTTAAAATGGCTTGAAAGATAGTTACTGCTGATAAATTAAATGTGGTGAAACATAATCTAAATACGTTTTATTTAGAAGCACCGAATTATTCAGGCTCCAAGTAAGAGGGGAAAGGCAGTACAAATTACCAGGGCCCGTGGCTCCCAAGTCTTTCCTTACACGCTAACACTAAGTAATTACCGTAACAGAACCGGCATTTCACCGTAAATTTTACTGCTATATGAACGTACCGGTTAAATTAGTATTTTGCTCCTTAAGACCTTCAAATTAACGGAAAAAATCTTGAAATTTTTTGTTCGTTTTTATTTATAAAGAGCCCTAACTATTCCGTCTACGGTCATTTATTGCACGTTGTAAGACGTGTATTGCTAACGGTAAGGTGTTTTTCGTTTTTCCTTTCACATTATTTTATTCTAGTTTCGGTATTTGATTTTATTTATTCTTGATTTCAAAGCATTTCGATTAACTTGTTTCTTGGTTGAAAATTCTTTTATATTTTTCTATTGGTTATTTTTGTGGTTGTTTAGTACGTCTAACTCACTGTTGTAACCACTTAAGTTATAATATTCTGAATACACTAAACTTGGTTGTTTCGTCTCAATTGTTTTAATTAAAATACAAAATTTATACCGGGCGGGATTGAACCGGGATGACGTTTAGTAAATAACTCTGAATTGCGGAGATATATCTTTAACTATAACCTGGCATTTAAATTAACGGTTTGACCGTAAACATTAAACGTTTTTACCGTAAAACCGATTGCCAAAATGCAAAACAACAATAAATGAAATTGTCAACCGTGAGCGAGCAGTCATTACACTTTTTAAACAAAACGTGCATGAATTCACCTTATACCTCAACAAGTTGGCAGTCCAAAATATACTTCTCTTAATAAGAGTTTCTAACTTTCAGCGAAACGTAACATGTATCGGTGGTTCTGTGGTAGAAAGCTCACCTGTCGTGCGGGAAAGCTCTGGTTAGTTTTAATTTATGATTCATTTTTAATTTGGCCAAAAATAGACTAAAATTTTCATTCTATTGCAATTAAATTTAAAATAGTGGCCCGATTTCGTTTAAAAATTTACCCATTCATATTTTACCCATGTTAAAAGGGGGCAGAGAAAGGATTAAATTTAGTACAGTGAAAGGTTGAACGAGGAAGCATTACCGACAAACTGAGTCAAGGGGATGAAATCGTTGGAAGGGGAAGGAAAAAAAGTTGAGAAACGTGTGAAAAATTATCCCCTTAGTCCATGCCTTAATTATGCTGCCGCGATTCAAGTTATTTCTAGATAATTTTTTTTAAATAATGCATTTTTCGTCCAATACATTTGAAGCTTTGTTATGAATGTCGCCGGGAAAAAAGAAGAGTAAAAACGAATTTAACTGTTTCTGATAATTGTAAGTGAATGTTTAAACCAAGGCTTAATACGCTTTGTACAGTTTGTATATTTTAAATTTATTTTACCCATGGGTCATAGCAGTGTTATATAAGGCCAGCTTAACGCTTAGGTAACATTGATTTAAAGTACAATAAACTGCGAAATTTAATCCTTAACCATACATTAATAGTCTAATTTCCTCTATTGTAACTCAATTTTAAAGAAAGCCAGCCTAAAAAAACCGTTAGAACTCGACTATTTTTCTCGACTAAAAAAAAATATTTTATCTGCGGAAAGATGGCAGTACCTTTTTCCGTTTTGACTCGGCTACCTTCAATCGCGGAGGGGTAAAAAGGGAGTAAGAGATAAGGGAGGCGATCTACCGATAAGGGGGAACCGGCGGGCGGGGGAAACGGGCCCCTGTAGGGGCCCCCATTTTGCGTACATTTTCGGCAGGTCAAAAGGGCAATAGCTGGAGGCACCCCATTTTAGGGTCAATAGATGATTTACGAGGTTGATTTACGATGTTAGGTCAATAGGTTATCTGCCCCTATGGTGGTGACACGATGTTATGCAAACAGCCGGCCCGTCATAGTTAATAGCTGGAGGCACCCCATTTTAGGTCAAAAGGTTAGCTGATTTACGAGGTTGATTTACGATGTTATAACCCATAAAACCCAGGTGTTAACCCATTTTAGGTCAATAGGTTATCTGCCCCTATGGTGGTGACACGATGTTATGCAAACAGCCGTTAAATAGGGGAAATAGGGGTGAAACAGGCCCCTGTAGGGGCCCCATTTTGCGTACATTTTCGGCAGGTCAAAAGGTTAGCTGATTTACGAGGTTAGATGATTTACGATGTTACCCTGGGTCAATAGGTTATCTGCCCCTATTCCGCAGGTGGTGTGGACAACGATGTTATGCAAACAGCCTACCCGTCATAGTGAATGTCGGGCCTAGGGCACAATTCGAGTTGGTTTTCGCCGACAAACACTTTCGGGCCCCTAAGGGTAGCGTAAAATAGCGGGCGGTCATCGGTAAAAGTGTTTTGGAAAAAAAGAGCAGAGTGTATACAAATTATAAGGTTTTAATTATACATTCAAAGTTACAGTACATTAAGCGGATGAAAACGCTTAAAGATAAAACAATTTATTTTTAATATATTTATGGTTGGTAGATACCATAGTAAACAAATTGTAAAAGTTAAATACGCAAAACATATTTTGGTTGGCCACTGTTTCTTTAAAATCGTCAATAATTTTAAATGCTGTTACGTAATTGGATGCGTAGCGGACAACGGTATCATACCTTTCATGTTCATCCGATAGAAATAAATTGTTGGGTGCGCGTGGTTCTTTATACAATATTTCGTAAATTTTACGATAATTATCGGTTATAACGTAACCCATTAATTCAAAGAGTTTTTGGTTCACTTTAAGGAGTTGAATGTGCGAATTAATGAAATATTTTAGTCGGTCCAATTCTCAAGTTTCCGGCGCTTTGATCACGACCGACGCTTCGGATATCGTACTTTGCAAGGTTAATTCTTTTAGGTCAGACATGGCGGCGGTCACTAGCGCATCAGATAGCGGGAACGGTGATCGAAAGGGCAGCCTTTGTGGATCATTTATTTGTTCCCAGTGGCCGTATAAATCGTCCACGGCGCGCGAAGACATCTCAAAGACCTGGTGTGAGACTTTATTGCATAGAGCTACAGATATATCGAGTTCAGACGTGAACCCCGTAGTAACGAAAATTTCGGATGAAAGTGAATACCGAGGGTTAACTTTCCGCTGAGTCGGATCAAATTAAGACATTTTAGGGGACCCAGGAACGTTATCTACATAGCTTCGTTTAGACATGATGCTCGAGAAACGGTTTGTAGTGTACTGCCGATGGATGACGGGGGTGAATGCCTTATATATAGACCCCATTTGCGTTCATTTTCGGTAGGTCAATAGGGTCATATGATTTATCGATAGTTATAGGATCTCACCTTTAGCGTCCCTATTCGGTAGGGGTGGTGGAATCATCTGACATGATGTTATGCAAGCAGCCAGTAGCTATAAACCCGCGTAATGGGCCCATTTACCTATAGGTCAATAGGTCCCTCATTATTTCTCAACCACTTGTCAAAAACTTATCCGTCTTAGGGAATGTCCCC